>NW_027509874.1:780000-1114167 GCF_051311805.1 Agelaius phoeniceus
CCCACGGCCCTCTAGACGTCGAGGGACAAAGACCTCTGCGGACCGTGAAACAACCCGCCCAAAAGCCACACACAGCGCCTGTGTCCTGGAGGTGGTGCTGGCGGCGGCCGCCGCCTCTACCGGTGGGCAGGGCGGGCCAGGGAGGGGAGGGGTGGGGCGGGGCGAGCCGCATCGGGGCCAGGGGGGCCGGCCTGGGTAGGGTCCCAGGAGGGCGTGGCGGGGTAAGACAGGGGAGTGGGTGGTGGGGGTGCTGTTTTGCCAGTTCAGCGTGTCAGCAGGCAGAGCACAGGCCTCGGCTTGCCCGTCGGCTCGGCTCTGAGTGCTTCCGATACGGAAGGAAAAGAAATAAAATTGGCCATTTTTTTTTGTTGGTTTGTTTTTCTGGATAGGTTTCTCGTTCCAAGCAAATAGAAGAGCCATTCTTTCAGGAAAGGAGAAAAGAAAAAGGGTCGGGGGGTGGGGGGGCCGAGGGGCTGGGGGACACCCAAGAAAACCCAAATCCAAACCACAAGCCCCCCAACCCCCCAAAAAAAACCAACCTCAAAACTCAGCATCAGTATCAGACAAAGCCAAAGCAACCGGAAGAAAAAAAAAGAAAAAGAAACAAAAAAAAAAAAAACCAAAAAACCCACACCCCCCAAAAAACCAAAACAAACAAAAAAAAAACCCCAAATCCCCCCAAACAACAACAAAAAAACCACCACGGTGGTCTCTTGTCCTGCCCTCTTCCTGTCCCTGTGTAGGGATGGAGCATCGCTGTGCTTTCAGGAAGCTCTTTGTGGAAACTTCCGCCATTACAAGCTCCTTTGCCCTCGGCGGATGCCTGCACTGGAATCCCTCACGGCTGGGTTCGGAGCACACTCAAGTTGGCTCTTCTAAAACCTGGGGTCCTTTTCCCCTTCAGCGTGCTCAGCACGCCCTTTAACTCCACGCCACTGTGCAGCTGGAGCAGCGGGACAGGGACCTTTGCAGCCTGCGCTGCCCTCGTTCCTCTCTGTTTGTGCACGGAACACAGCGGGGAGGAGAACGGCAGCAGGGCCCTGCGTGTCCCCGGGCTCAGGTTTTGCGCCGCTTCAGCTGCATGGAGACGCAGGTAAAGTGAAAACCACAAACAGTTTATTAAGGGAAAGCGAAGCGAAGGGCTGAGCTGGGAGGTAAAAAAGGGCATGGGCAGGGCCTGAGGGCTGCAGGGAAGGAGCTGCCAACAGGGAGAGAGATGGCAGGAGCTGCTGGAGCTTGGCACAGGCTCAGCTGTGAGCAGCCAGAGCCGTGCCTGGAGCTGCAGGCGGTCCCAACGGGAAATCATCGAAGGAGGCCGGTACAGGTACATCTGGTCCAGGAGACAAACAAAGTTCTGCAGATCTTCTTTGGAATTTCATCTGAATCCAGGTGTTCATGCAGGATGGGCTCTCATCTTCCCTGAGGGCTTGAAGAGCTGGAAGAGAGAGGAACAGAGCCACGGTCAGAAGGCAAATGGAGGGAATCCAAGGAAAGCCTCCTGCCAGGGCCATCCCAGCCGGCTCTCACCATGGCCAGGAGGGAGCAGGAGACAAGGGCTTCAGGCAGAAGGTGCTGGCCACGGAGTTGGATTTACAGACCTCTTTAATCAATTGTCGTCCAAAAGAGCTCCAATTAGCAGTTGTGGCTGCTCCTCCTTGTGCTGCAGGCTGATACGAAACAGGAGTGAATGACAAAGTGGGACTCTGCCCCTAGGCACTGGGGGCCATTTTGGGGATCACTGCTCTCCGAAAAACTAACACGTGCTCTGGGTTTCAGAGCAGGGGAAGCAGGGTTTTGGGATGTTTTCCACGTGGCCTGGCCAGAGCTTTGTGGAGAAAGGAACTCAGGCATTTTAGCCTGCGCTGGGAGTCAACTTTCCAGCGCATGAGCAGGATTTGCTCTCTTTAAAATACCAAGTTTTGGGGTAAGAGGTTTAGGGCTGGAAGGGAGGGAACCAGGGAGAGCAGAGGTACATGGCTTGATATTGGGCTTTTTCTCCAATTCCCTTTGTTTGAGTAAGCTGTTCGAATTTGTAAGCTCCAGAACACAAATTTAGCTGAAGATGTATTCCCAGACTGTCCCAAGGTTATCAATTCATGCCCTACTTTATCCCAAACTTGAATATTGTGGACTTCCTCAGGGGAAGTTTGTGGGAAGTGTAGAAAAAGCCACCTTATAAACTGTTTCAATTTTCCTTTAGAGAACTTTACATTTGCACTAACTGAAATTCCAGCAATATGATGATACACTCATTTTTGTGCTGTGCTTAACTTCCAGCCCATCTTAGATGTAAATGGCGCAGAACACAGTCCCACCGACCAAATGCAAAGCCAAAATCAGCTACCGATTTCTAAAAAGACCATGGTTAAAAAGCGATATCAGACAAAAGCTTTCACAATGCAGCTGTATTGCTTTTAAAATTGACATGGCAGCAGCAGCAGGGAGTCGGGACCCGCCCCAGCTGCATGGAGAGAGACAGACAAATCCTCCCCCGCCCAAGAATGCAGCCCCCCCGTGCCACGTGGCGAGCCGAAACCGGGGCCGCTCCGTGTTAGAGAGCAGCCCCCCGCCCCCGGCACCCAGAGAGAGCAGGCCCCCCCACACCGAGAGAGAGAGAGAGCAGCCCCCCTGCACTGAGAGAGAGCAGCCCCCCGCACCGAGAGAGAGAGAGAGAGCAGCCCCCCCGCACCGAGAGAGAGAGCAGCCCCCCTGCACCGAGAGAGAGAGAGAGCAGCCCCCCTGCACCGAGAGAGAGAGAGAGAGAGCAGCCCTCCTGCACCGAGAGAGAGAGCAGCCCCCCCGCACCGAGAGAGAGAGCAGCCCCCCCGCACCGAGAGAGAGAGAGAGAGCAGCCCCCCCGCACCGAGAGAGAGAGAGAGAGAGAGCAGCCCCCCCGCACTGAGAGAGAGAGAGAGCAGCCCCCCCGCACCGAGAGAGAGAGAGAGAGAGCAGCCCCCCCGCACCGAGAGAGAGAGAGAGCAGCCCCCCCGCACCGAGAGAGAGAGAGAGAGAGCAGCCCCCCCGCACCGAGAGAGAGAGAGCAGCCCCCCCGCACCGAGAGAGAGAGAGCAGCTGCGCTGCCGAGCCGGGGGGAGGGGCAGGCAGAGCTGTCCCGCTCCTCCGACCGATGGCGCGAATTCTAAACACTACGAAAACATGCCTCAGAGTTAAAGCTTTACAGGGAATAAATCGCCTTCGCTCCGCAGGGCTGTGCAGCCTAAATGCAAGAGCAAAAAAGGAACAAGTTTCACAGCAGAGACAGAGTTTGAGCTTCTACCCCCCCAAGGAGCAGAAATACTCACCGAAATCGAAGCTGTTGCTGGCAAAGTCAGGCAGGCTGGTCTCTTCACTGAATAGGACCCCTTGGGCAGGAGGGGCTCCCCTATTCTCCCCTGGAAAATTTGCTCACCAGAAAGGAGCTGCACTTTCCAAAGGCGCTGAGCGTTCCCCAAGGCTTCTTGTGGGATCAGTCCCAAAGTCTCTCTGGAGAGCCGTGCAACCACAGCTCTTCCAGTGGAAGCTTAAGCTGCCGTAAGGCTTTTCCAAGGTTCTGAGATTCCTTCTGGGGCTGCAGGTTCGAGCAGCCACATCGTTGGGCGCCAATATATAGAATATTAATCCCGATGTTTCTGGGTGGGGGGTGCCTGGCTTCGGCGAGGCTTCTTGTGGGATCAGTCCCAAAGTCTCTCTGGAGAGCCGTGCAACCACAGCTCTTCCAGTGGAAGCTTAAGCTGCCGTAAGGCTTTTCCAAGGTTCTGAGATTCCTTCTGGGGCTGCAGGTTCGAGCAGCCACATCGTTGGGCGCCAATATATAGAATATTAATCCCGATGTTTCTGGGTGGGGGGTGCCTGGCTTCGTCTAGCCCCCGCTGCTGGACCAAAGGCGGCAGCTGTGGCGTTTCACCCCAGAGATCCCTTTGGCCGGCTAGATGCTGCAGCTGGGCACTCGGAACAAATCCAGGCAAAGTAGGAACTCAGTTTACCTCTGGTGGCAAAGGTTCAGGCGACAGTGAAGAGAAAGGAGTGGGTTCTATTGTAGAGTCTTAATCCAGAGTTTTATTTTAGGATGGTAGACTTCTGAATGTGGTAACAGCTCACAATAGAACTCTGGGCTGCATGGTCTCGTGTCATTTTAAGCCCTGGGGACAGGGGGAGGGAAGGGACAGGTGAGGGCCAACCAGGTGGGAGGAGGGGAAGGCTCAAGGGATATAGACACTTGGACAGGCCAATGAACCTGGACCTGAGGGACGTCTTTTGAACTTCTGTCAACCACACCACGCCCTTGCTGGAATGTTAAGATTGATTGACAAGCTGTTAGCAGGAGGGCAAAAGGGGGAGGGGGAAGGTTGGCACACCTGGGGGGGTTGGGATAGGTGAAACAGGAAATCACACTGCAACAAGGCAGGGTGAGGAGAAGCCATTGGCCCCCGGCCGTGCTGCTGCTGTGCTCTGGCCTGGCTGCTGAGATCCTGGCCCTGCCCCAGCGCGGCCCTGCCTGACACAGCCCCAGCGCAGCCGCTGCAGAAACCTCCATCGTAAAACAGCTCTGGCCGCAAGCACCGAGCCCGGCCGGGGTCACGGAACCATCTGCAGGCCCCGGGTGATGTATGAACTCTTTCAGTGCTTCCATCCTCCCTTGAGAGAGAGAAAAGGACAAAGGGAGAGCACATAAAGGAACGACATGAACACACCAGGGTCAGTTAAGAAAGAGTCAAGTCCCAGATTGAAGGGATGAAGAGATGCCTTGATGGTGGGGCTGAAATCCTCTTGGAGAGCTATGGAGAAGGATGTCATTGATTCATCAGACTCTGTTTCCCTAAAAGGCATCAAAGTATGGGGAGATGACTCATTCAAATTGTAGGCAAAGGCCTCCATGCTAAAGTAAGCAAATGTTGAAGCTGCCGTGATCCCATAAGAAGGTGAACAGAGAAAGAGAAGAGTGATGAAGACCCTGTGCCCCCAGGGAGAGAAGAAGAAGACCTCTGTTCCTAGAGATGAAGATGATTTCAGAGATAGATAAAGAGAAGCTTTGCTCTTGAACAGCTTGTCTTTAAAACAGTACCCCATAAGTTGGAATGGCCCAGAAACACATCTGTGGCTAAAGCTGTGAAAAAATGGAAAGAAAGTTCACAATTGCAGATTTTCCCAGGCAGCTGCTATTCCTGAAAATTAGAAGCCGTGAGAGAACTATTTTCTTGTGGAACACTCTCCATAAATATACTAGAGGGACTCTACCCCCAAGTGAACAAAGAAAGACTGTTCCAGAAGTGAAAAAGGGACTGAATTATTTCTGGACCTTGTGAGTGGGAAAGAAAAAAATTATGATGGGAGGAGAAGTGTTCTAAAAGCTTTATTCTGATTCATAGTAATCTTTCTTTTTGTTACTTCCTGTTAATAAAACTTGCATTATATCCTTTTAAAGTTTTGAGCCCGCTTTGCCTTTCTCCTAATCCTATCTCTCAGCAGGAAATTAGTAAGTATAGTCTAGTGGGGGCACTGATGTTTGGCCAGTGCTAAACCCCACCACATTAATTAGTGAGTTGGCCAGGAAATCTAGAATTGGCAAACCTAAACCAATACACATGGTCAGAACCTGGGCAGCTCCATGGTGACCCCATCCCAGGGCTGGTTGCCATGGACACCAGCTCAGGCCTGGAGCCAGAGTTCTGTTGCTGTGGCAACCATTTCCAGTCCCATCCCCAGGCTCATGGGATCCCAGAACCACAGAATTGGCTGAGCTGGGAGGGACCCATCAGGATCCTCCAGTCCAACTGCTGGCCCTGCACAGGACACCCCAACAATGCCAGCCTGGGCCTGGCAGCGCTGGCCAAACGCTGCTGCAGCTCAGAGAGCCCTGGAGCTGGGACCCTTCCCTGGGCAGCCTGGCCAGGGCCCCAGCAGCCTCTGGGCAAAAACCTTTTCCTGACATCCAACCTGAGCCTGCCCCGACTCAGCTGCAGCCCTTCCCTCCACTCCTGTCCCTGGGCACCAGAGGGAAGAGGTTCCCACAGCCCCAGCCAGGGACCCGCTCCCAAGGCTGCTGCCATGGCCACCAGGGCTGGCACCAGCTGGGATGCTTGGTCTCCATGGGCTGGGCTTCAGGAATGGGATTCCCCAATTTCCTGCTCCTGCTAAAACCGCGCTGCTGCTCGCTGCCCTCCCACCTCCCATGGAAAGCACAAAAGGCAAAGATCCCGGGCTGGGATAAGAACAATTTACTGGGAACAGCAACCAGATAAGGAACAAACAGCAACAGCAACAACATTGATAACAGAAGGGATAAGAAAATCTATTTACAGGGAAAACTACAACACCACCGACTTTCTCTTCCCAGCCATGTAGTCCCTCCTGCCTGGAAAGAACACCCTTCTCCTCAGGGCAGAGAGAGAGAGTCCCTTTCCTGCCCCTGGCAATGACCTGAGGTGGAAGTGAATGTAATGACACGGTCATGGCCAGACCCTCATGTTCTTCCATCCCACATCATGTCATTGGAAGGGCCAGGAAAAGGGACAGGAGTCTTGCCAGCATGGATCAGAGGGAACATGGATCACCAGCATTCTTCCCAATGTGGGCCCTCCAATAGGGGATGAAGCTGGAGCAGTGCACAAAGCTCTTCCTGCAGCTGGGGCATTTGCAGGGCTTCCCTTACCAGTGCCTCCCTTGGTGGTTTCTCAAATGACACCTCTGGTCCTATCCCTCTCCTCACCATCCCCTGCAGACTGGCAGATGTCCTGGGCCATCCCATCGCCACCTGGACCATGGCCTTTGGCTCACACAGGCAGCAAGCCAGCTCAGCCCTGGGGCCCTGGCTGCATTGCCACTGCTGAGGCTTTGCTCAGTCACCCATTGGCACAATCTGCTAGGGCAAGCCAGGTCCTGATGCTTCCTTTCCACATCCCAATAGTGCAAAACACAAACACCAGGGGACTGGCACTTTCATCACAACAAATGCACCTTTCTGGAGGGCCAACAGCAAATGCAATAGAGGGATCAGAAAAGAAAATCAAGGATAGAAAGAAAAAGAGGGCAAGGGCAATAGAGCTACCAACAAGACACAATCCTCATCCTCCAGCCCCATCAATTTGCTCTCGTTGGTGGGGGTTGACCAAAGTTGTCTCCAAAGTTACAGTTTCTACAGTCTGAATCCAAAGCCAGTGGCATCTAGCCAAAAGGTGGGCAAGATTCATGGCCCATTGTCTTGAGAGCCCTTGGTGTGGGAGGCAGGTGCAAGCGTGCAAGGACAAGCCACCCCTTGTCAGAACTTGGCAGGCAGCTGCAGCTGTGGAAGTACAAGCCACCATGGATCACAACCTGTTCCAAGCAGTGTTCTGGGAAAGCACAGCCAGCACACCTGCAAACACTCACTGGGCACAACAGCCAGAAAATGCCCACCTCACTCAGGCCACAGCTCCTGGCTGGGCTCTTCAGGCTCCTTGCCACCATCGTCAGGCAAATGAAGGAAACTCCGCACCATCTCTTACACCCAGCAAGCTTTAAGATTCAACTCCAAAATTCCTACAGGACACTGAAGCCCCTGAAAGGAGAACTCACTTGCCTCATCAACCTGAAAACCATCTCCAACTGCACTCAGCACAAAGCCATGTCTGAGGCAGCTGTCCTGTGGAGCCGAGCTGGGCCCTTCTGGGGCTCCATGGATGGACATTGCGGATTAGCCCTGCTCTCAGAAGAGATTTTTGTGTCAGCAGCTGAATGCAGCACCTGCTGTCCTTCTCATGAGCTCAGGACAAGTGTCAAGAGAGCAAGAGGTTTAGGCTGAACACATCTTGACTTTTGCACTTTTAGGTTCAAAGAGACTTGACTGAGATTGAATTGGTTCTGGTCATTGTTTTGTGTGCCATGATGTTGTCCATGCGTGCTGTGTCCTGGCAGAGAGGAAAGAGTACTTGTGAAGAATTGTGAAAGAATGGCTTTTGGCTAGGAAGAGAGAAATGAAGGGCTGAGCTGTGATAAGAGATGGTTTGCAGTGTACGGATCCCCTCCCCACCTACTCCCAAAGCGGTGGGACATCAGGTCTACCCAGGCTCTTGGGGGACAATGGGTCCATCCCGGCTCCATATGGACAACAGGTCTACCCCGGCTCTGGAGGGACAACAGGTCCACCCCCGCGACTGCAGACGGCAGCAAACGGGCTCCCTCACACCGCGCACCCGGCAATGGGAGAGCCGCCGCCGGCTGCGTGGCAAAGCCCCCGGCCCACATCTCAGACCTGGGAGCCACGCGGAGGAGAGCGCCAAGGCGGGACCGCGCTGGGCCCCTGTCAGCCCTGGCCCATGGAGAGAGACCGAGGAGGAGGAGGAGGAGGTGGAGCGCGGCCGCAGGCCGGAGCGGCGGGCCGGCCGCTGGTGCAAGAGAGAGAGAGAAAAGCTTGTGTGGAGGGCTGATTGTCAATAGATGGCAGCGAGGGAGCTGCTGTGCTATGCCCGAAAGCCTGAGGCAGAATCAGGTGGTCTAGGAATGATTTAGCGGCGGGTGGGCCAGGATCATGCGGTAGGCGACGGGGGAGAGGCGGCGCTGCTTCCGTCCGGCCCTGCGGTGCCAAGCAGGAGCGGTGCTCCTGAGCGGGTCCGTGGTAGGGCGGGCAGCGCGGGTGGGCTGTGGGCTTGAAAAATTGTGTCCGCCAAGGCGGGTCCCCGGCTTAAGGGCGGGCAGAAAAGGGACGAGGCGCCGCCGCCTCGGCCGCCAGCAGTGCCCAGGGGGACCGCCCCCCCCTTGCGAATGGGCCAGCAAAAGCCGGGGCGGAGCGGGAGACGCTGGCGGCTTCTGTGTCCGCCTGGCCTCGTGCAGCGAGTGGCTCTGGGATCGTCTTTGGCCCTTCTCTCTCGGCCTCTCCGGATCTGCTCTTTCGCGCCCCCTTGGCGAACTTCCGGAGCCGGCCGCGACAACAGGTCTACCCACACCTGCCGAAATTTGAGTGTGCCGCTGGAGCGAGGTAGAACTGTTGTCCCCGGAAAGCGCCCACCACCCGGGGGCAAGGCCGAGCCCCAGTGTCCCCGGAGCCCAGGTAGACCTGTTGTCCTCCCAGAGCCGGGGTAGATCTATTGTTCCTCCGGAGCCGGGGTAGACCTGTTATCTATACAAAGCCGTGGTAGACCTGTTGTCCCTCCCAAATTTGGGTAGACTTGTTGTCCCCCCGGAGCTAGGGTAGACCTGTTGTATCCCAGGATTTGAGGTCGACCAGTTGTCCCCCCGGAGCTGGGGTAGATCTGTTGTCCCACCAGTGGACATTGTATAAAACATAAATCTATTATATTAAAACTATACTAAAAGACTAATATAATAAATATAAATATAAATAATATAAATTATATATAAACAATATAATAAATATATTTTATTAATGTAATAGAAATATATTAAAATATACTAAAAAAATAGAAGAAAGGATTTCATCAGAAGGCTAGCTAAGAAAATGAAAAAGAATGGAATGATTACAAAAACTTGTGGCTGGGACTCTCTCAGCTGACTGTGATTGGCCATTGATTAGAAACAACCACACATATAAAATAATAAATCATGACTTCTAAAACATGGAGTCAGATCCTTGTCTCTTCCCTCATCCTCAGACCCCTGCGAACTCCGTCACAGAGTTCCACTTCCTTCCTTCAGGTGATGCACAGAGCCCTCTGTCTCTGGGAGCCCATCTAGAACCTTTCCCAATTCCACATGCAATCCCAGCAATTCGTGTCCAGGTGGCATTTGCAAAACCACTGCCCATTGCATGAGGACAGTGTTTTGGAAAATGAAAAGCCAAGGAGCAAGACCACAAGTTAATAAAAGAAGTGCTTAGTAGAGTTCAAGATAATGTGTCTTTAGCTTTCATTTGGATACAAGCACAGTTATAGATGCAAGCAACAGCAGCTCTGATCATATGGGAAAGGGGGGAAAGTAATTTTCCAGCTGAAATTCAGGAAGTTATCTAAGATAATGCAATTGATTTTGAAAGGAAGTTTCAATCCCAGTAGACTATAGTAAATTTCACCTATGATCCTACTTCTAATGTAGCCACTGCCTTTGTGCTTACCACAGGTAATGCCATTGTTTACGTGATCCACCCCATCATTGCACTAAGATTAAATCATGAAAAAACAGCACTCTACCCTTCAGAACATAGAGTGTATGGAAGCCTGGAAAATTTCCCCTCTGCCTCAGCAGATCTCTCCCCACGCCGTTGCTCCGTTTTCTCCATGCACACACAGCCCAACTCGTGCTGGCAGAGGAAAGATGACAACAGCCCAGAGCTGCAGGGAACCAACCCCATGTGCTGCCAGGGTCTGTCCCCACATGCTCTGGCCCCAGGCTGCATTCAGCCCCCCTGGCCCTGGGCACTTTCCTTCTCTCTGGTTTCACTTCTCCTTGATTTCTGCTTCAAAGCAGAGGGCAGCAGCTGAGGATGTGGGGACATGGACAGGCTGGAGGGGAAAATCTCTCCTTGCTGATTCAGAAACCAGGAACTGCAACAAAGACGTGGGGTGAGATTTGGGGGAAACAGGACTGGGAATTCATGCCTCACTCAGTCCTGAGCCCAAGGGATCTGCTGGGTGGGCTTTGTCCCTCCCAGAATGGGAAGCAAGGGCTCACTTTGTGCTTTTGGCCCCCACCAGGCTCCAGCATCACTCACACTGCACAAAACAGGGTGAGTTGAGGCACAGCCTTGGTGCCAAAGCAGAGAGCAGGCCCCTGGGGACAGGATGTGCCTGTCAAGGTCTGTGTTGGTGGCTTGGGCTGGGGAGTCCCACAGGGGCCTTGACACCAAAACCCCCATCAAAGCCTTTGCAGATAAAAACATTTATTAGATATTTTTTCATCAAACCATTTTGTAATTTATTTTCTCAGGATCTTCTGCAAATATATTACCTATAAAAATCTTTCATACTGAAATTTAAAATTTAAAATTTTGAGTGTCTTCAGGGGGGAAAGAAAATCAAACCAAAACTGAAAAGAAAATGTCGAGCTACCTGCAGAATTCCTTGAGCCCAGATCCTTCTTCTCTCCCTTGTCCTTGAAGGCAGTGAAACTACAGCATTTTCTTGGTCCATTCTAAGACGAAAAGCCCTGTGTCATTAGTGGAACAAGACCTCACCTCAGGGGAGGAAAAATCATCTCTCTGAAGGTCAATCTGTCTCTATAGGCAGGCTGACCAAAAAGTCCTTTGCCTTTTGTCAGAATGGGCAGAACTGCCTTGGGAGCAGCTTTTATGTCCCAGTCATGTGGAACACCTTTGATGCTCAGGTGATAAGTGGATATGGTCAAGGTGCCTCTTCTCTCCCTTGTCTTAGAAGGCAGTGAAAGAGCAGCATCTTCTTGGTCCTTTTGAAGAGGAAAGCTCTGTGCCGGTAGTGGGACAAGACCTCAGCTCAAGGCAGAAAAAATCCTTGTCCCAGTGACACCAGGAAGGACAGTGGAGGCAAATGTCACAGGTTCTGTGAGGATGATAAACCTCTTTAGTTCATTCAATGATTTCCCTAATGAAACGAAAGATTGTTCTATTTCTTGATTTCCAATTTGTTCCTTGGATCCAGAGAAAACTGCAACAGGATATGGTTTCCCCAGACACCAACTCATTCAGGCTCACTTTCAGATTAGTTTGAGGTTGTGTTTGAATTTGTAACAAAGCTAATGGTAAGACCCGTGGCCATTTCCTGACAGTTTCCTGACATATTTTGCCAATTTGTCTCTTTAAGTTTGATTCATTCACTCAAGCTTTCTGCTAGACTGAGGTCTCAACAGAGGTATAAACTGGGATATAAATTCCAATTAATACCCAACTGTTTACTAATTGCTGTAATAATTCAGATATAAAGTTGGGTCCTCTATAAGATGGCATCCCTAAAGGCACCCCAAACCTGGGCATGATTTCTTTGAGAAGTGTCTTGGTTACTTCCCTAGCCTTGCTGGTGTGGCAGGGGAAATCTGCCAGATCAGAATCTGGCAGATATCAGAAAAGATATCCACTAATACCAGGAGATGCCTGTATCCGTGTTGGCATGGTGACTCAAAAATCAATTTACCAGTGACCTTTGGGAGTGTTTCCTCTTTTAGTGATATCTGAAGGTGGCCTTTACAAGTTCAAAGGATTATTTTAAAGACATATCAGGCATTTTTCTGTAACAGACTTGACCATTTTTGTCATAAGAGCACTGGGTGTCTGAGCCCGCAGACTACTCACCATAGCATTGAAATCCCAGTGGGTTTGCTGGTGTTTCTGCTTGAGAATTTGCAACACCAGTTGTGGTGGGACTCCGACAGGATTGTTGGGAGTTACCAGCCATTCTGCTCTTTATTCTGGGCTTTTAGAGAAGTAGCTAATTTTAAATCTGCTTGACAATATCCAGGGCTAACTTCTGGAAGAGAAATGGCTTTCTCAGGTATTAACACCAGGTTGTGCAACCTCTTGTGCAGCTTTATCTGCACATCTGTTCCCTGTAGGAATTTGGGAATCCCCTTGTTGGTGTTGTGCTTTGTGGTGTAGTGCAGTCACTTCTCTGGGCAGTTAAATAGCATCAAGGAGGAACAATATTCCTTTTGTATATTTAATTGTAAATCCAACTATGCACCCATAATCCCAGTGCTATTAATCAATTTTGGAAGCTTTCTCCACAGCCCCAGGTCAAATGCAGTGCTCTCTCGCGAGTCTGTGCCTTTCAGCACAGAAAGTTTAAAATTCTCAGCATGCAGGATTCCAACAGCCAGGTGTTGTCATGCCACCCCTCCTGGTAACAGCTTTGCCTCCTCCCAAATGCCCCATGCCAGGGGTACAGGTACTCACACTCCCTCCACCTGTCCTGGCTACCAAGACCCTCCCTGGGCAACAATTTGGGAGGGAAGTGGACTGTGGAGAGAAGAGAAGACATCTAAACAACAAATCACAAGAACATAACCAGAAATCAATAAAACTTCTCTTAACATTCACATAATATCCATCCTTTAATTGCAAGAGCCAGCCGTGGCATTACCCATCTAAAACAGCAATTCATTCCATTTCCCTCCTCTTCTACAAAACAACGTCAGCTGTAAAAAGTTGTTATAAACTAAGGTACCATTCTCTGGCCACTTAGCCTGGGAGTTTAGCTTGTATGCTGACCAGCACTGATTACAAGATTGGATTAGCTTTAGTTAGTGGGTCTGTTTCCAGTTTTTCAACAAACATTTCAATGGAGAATTTGGAATATCATCTCCCACTTTAGCTTGAGAAGAAACTGGCCCCATATTCAATAATTACAGATATACAAGCTATTACCTCTGAAAGTCATAATGGTATTTCCAGCTTTGTCATGGAGGGGGGAGAGGGGAAGAGGAAGGGGACTGCCAAACCTGCAATCACTCAAACTGACAAAAGAGGGGGCTTCAAGCCCACAAATGCCATCTCAGCCAGGCACACAAAAACAAAGCAACTCCAAACCACCAGCAAACACTCAGTCACACTCCAACACTCTCAACACTCTCTCTGCAAATGAATTTTTGTATCAAGGACATCCCCATGTTGATATGCTGGCAAACTCACATCAAGGTACCACTTTCTCATGAACAGGCTCTCAGAGTTCAAGAAGAATGCAGAGAATGTGAGGAATGCAAAGGAATTAACCAATCTTCACCACAAAAGTGGCTCCAGATGAAGCTGTGGCCAGGCTTCAGTTGTAAATGAAGAATGTGGTTTTCTTTTTTCTTCTTTCCTCCATCCAAGTTAAGATGATTGCAGCCTATGCTACAAGACAGCAGAACACTGATTTTTCTTGAAACTATGATCTTGGTCTGATACAACAATTCCTGATACTGTTAGTGTTCAGGAACACATAATGACAGAATGATTCTATGCAGGTGCTTTTATTAAGAGCTCTGGGTGTCAGGGGACACAACCCCAAATCTGACTCTGACATGCTTTGGGACTGAACATGTTTTATATTCTCTCATTATATAACTTACATATTAATTATTAAACTTACATTGTTCTATTGTATACATTGATATCATCCAAGCGTGGATTCCTCGTGATCCCTCAAACCTCTAACATAGTTTCTCATGATTCTTTCAACAATAATTATATCTAATCACATCTAACAACTGTATCATTTATCATATACTGACTACACGGCTGCAGTTTCACATGATCTAGCAAATACAAGGTCTAACATTTCCCAGGGCCTACCTTTAACATTTTCCCAGGGCCTACTAAGCCTAACTTTATTTCTTGCTCCCCAAATTTTGTGATTTTAAAATCTTTTACTGTCAATACCTGCTGAAGACAACCTCTACTATTTCCTAGGGAACTCGAACCCCTGATAGTTCTTGGGGACCTGAACTCCAGAGAGGGGAAACTCTGACTCCCTGAGGTCAGGAACTCAAACTTCTCCCTGATAAGCTTACCCAGGGGCTCAAACCCCCCTTAGCTCTCAGAGTCTCTGCTGGTCAGAGTGACCCCGAGACAGGTTAGAAAGTCTCTTTTCCCAGCCTGGTGGTCAAAGAAGGAGTCAGAACTCTTCAGTCCTTTTTCTCAAGGTTGTTTATTGTTTCTTATCTATAAAATTCTTTCTTCTGGCCTGCCAATGTCTGCTCAGCAGGACAGACAGAGGCACACTGACACCGTCAGTGTGCTGTTATCTTTTATACTAAAAACTACATGTACAATATTTATCATAACTTCCCAATACCTATCACCTATGTTAGACAGTGAGCTTCTACTCTAAACCAATCTAAAAGTGCACCATCACAGCAGAAGTTGGAGACCAAGAAGAAGGAGAAAGACAGGACAACACCCAGATTCCTCCATCTTGCCTCCTGAACCCCCATTCTAAAAACTCCCAAAAATCTATTTTTCACCTCATGACTAACTATTATTCTACTTAGAATTTCGTGGCTTGCAGATCCTCATATAAGGATGGTAATTTTTTTTTCCATGGGTCAAAATCCAAGTCACAGGGGACTTGGGCTCTGTGCCAGGGTCTCTGAGCCCCCCAGGCAGGGGCTGGAGCCCTCCAGGGCAGCCAGGGGAATTTCCTGGGTTCTGACACTTACCAGTAACTCTGTGTGGGGATTTGCATCCCTTGTCAATAAGCCAAAGGAAAATAATTTAAATGATGCCTTCACTTAGGCCAGGGATCTTGCCTTGAGTCCCTGAAGATCTAAAGTTGATTTTCTCCCTGAAAATTCCTCAGTGCTGGCTGGAGATCTGTGGATTCATTGAAGCTCTAGGCTGATCTTCTGTCTGGCTCTCCAATTTACTGCCACAAAATCTCCGAAATACTGGAACAAGACTCCTTAACACTAATTTGGTTTAAAAAGGCATAATTTATTCAGGCCTAAGGTCACACAAAGGATACTCCTAACCATTTGTGCACACATGATTTTACAAGTAAGCAATTTACATATTACAATTTACCAATTACCATCAAGCTCAGATTCAGTCCTTGTTTTGTCTATTCCTACATTCTTGAGCCGGATGTCTTCTTCTTCTCTTCCAACTGTTCTTGCTGGGAAAGAAGTTTTTGTGTGCCTTGTTTCTCTGTTCACAGGCCCAGTAAAAACTAAATTAATCCCTTTGCTGTCACATAGCATGGAAGCCTCTCTCCAGCTTCCTTCCCTGAGCCCTCCTGCTCCTGCAGAACCACCCTGATAATGGATCTGCGTGTGTTGGACATGGTGGCTGTCACCTTGACGTGGCCAACACTCACCTGGACGGGCTCCTGGCAGGTGTCCAGGGTGACGTGGCAGCACGCAGTGGTCCCGTTGGTGGTGAAGGACGTCCTCATCTGGGACATGTGGTGGTAGGTGTCCTCCAACCTGCCCAGGTGAGCTTTGAGCAGGGACAGCTCCAGGCCCAGCTCCACGGCAAAGCGGTTGTAGTCCAGGGGGTTGGAGAAGAAGATGGCCACGGTGAAGGTGGGGGCCTCATAGACCAGGACTCCACAAGAGCAGCGGAACAGGGGGCTGGAGAACTGGCAGGTGTCAGAGGAGCCTGGGGGCACGGAGGGGCTGGGGGGACAGAGCTGTGCCCGCTGTAGAAGTAGGTCCTGGGGAGGAGAAACGGGGCTGTGCCATCAGGGGAGGATGGTGAGACCACCGGGAGATGGTCGTGGAGCAAGTGGTAGGTGGTGGAACCAGCAGGAGACAGTCTCAGCACCACTGGGAGGTGCTGGGAGCACTGGGAGGTGATGGGGGCAGTGCTGGGAGGTGCTGGGAGCACTGGGAGACAAGTAGGAGATTGACCAAGCCCTAGGAGATGCTCCCATCGTGGGTTGATGACTCCACCCTATGGTGGTGTTCACAGGGGTCTCAGGATGAGGGAAGAGATGAGAATCTTGACTTTATGTTTCAAAAGGTTGATTTACTATTTTATGATACATATTATGTTAAAAGAAAATGATATATTAAAACTTACTAAAAGAATAGAAGAAAAGATTTCATCAGAAAGCTCAGAAAGAATAGAAAAGAATAGAATGATAATAAAATCTGGTGACTGACTAGAGAGTCTGAGACAGCTGGACTGTGATTAGCTATTAATGAAAAACAACTACATGAGACCAATCAAAGATGCACTTGTTGCATTCTACAGCTGCAAATAATCGTTTACATTTCATTTTTGAAGTCTCTCAACTTCTCAAGAGAAAAAATCTTAACAAAAAGATTTTTCATTAAATATGTCTGCGACACCACCCTGTCCTGGTTTGGAATGGGAGGAAAATTCAGGGAAGTGATGCAAAGCTTTTTGTGGAACTAACAGGCTGCTGAACCCCTGAGAAGCTGGGCACAACTCTGTGAAACACACACGTTAAAAACCAAAACCCTCAAAAACTCTCCTTTCTGATCAACAAAAAAGCAGCAAACCCCAACCTCAACCCCCATCTCAACCAAACCAAGCCAAACAGCGTCACCGTGATATTTTGTGGAAAATCCCTTCACCAGGATTTCTTCTCCTGGGAAGCTGGGAAGCTTCAGGTTCTCCCTGTTTTGCTGCTTTGGAATGTGATTTGGAGGATTGCTTACCCAGCATGGGAATTGTTTTAATTTAATCACCAATCCCAGTCCAGCTGGGTCAGGACTCTGGTCAGTTACGGGTTTTTATTATTCATTCTTTTCCAGCCTTCTGATGTATCCTTTCTCTTTCTTTAGTATAGTTTTAGTATATAATTTCTTTTAATATAATATTGAGGGAACCCAGGAAATTCCTCTGGCTGCCCTGGAGGGCTCCAGCCCCTGCCCAGGGGGCTCAGAGACCTTGGCACAGAGCCCAAGACCCCTGTGCCTTTGATTTAGCCCTTGGAAAAAACAATTACCAACCTTTATAGGAAGAATTACAAGTCAAGAAAGTTTAAGTAGAATAACAGTTAGTTTGTCACGGGGTGAAAAATAGATTTTTGAGATTTTTAGAATGGGGGCTCAGGGTCCCAAGATAGAAGAATTTAAGTGTGCCTTGTCCTTTCCCCTTCCTTCCTTCCTTCCTTCCTTCCTTCCTTCCTTCCTTCCTTCCTTCCTTCCTTCCTTCCTTCCTTCCTTCCTTCCTTCCTTCCTTCCTTCCTTCCTTCCTTCCTTCCTTCCTTCCTTCCTTCCTTCCTTCCTTCCTTCCTTCCTTCCTTCCTTCCTTCCTTCCTTCCTTCCTTCCTTCCTTCCTTCCTTCCTTCCTTCCTTCCTTCCTTCCTTCCTTCCTTCCTTCCTTCCTTCCTTCCTTCCTTCCTTCCTCCCTCCCTCCCTCCCTCCCTCCCTCCCTCCCTCCCTTTCCTTCTTCCTCCATCTTTTAAGTGATGTTGGCATTTCTAGATTAGTTTAGAGTAAAAACTCACTGTCTAACATAGGTGATAAGTATTGAGAAGTTATTGTAAATAGTGTACATGTAGTTTTTAGTATAAAAAGATAACACTGCCCCAAGGACGGGCAGGGTGCCCCAACCCGACCTGCCACACAGAGCTCAGCGAGTAAAAGAAAATTTTATAGATAAAAACACCAATAAACAACCTTAAGAACAAGAGTAGAAGAGTTCTGACTCCTTCTTCAACTGCTGGGCTGGGAAAAGAGACTTTCTAACACATCTCGGGGTCACTGTGACCAGCAGAGATTCTGAGATAATATAATATAATATCATAAAGTCATTAATCAGCCTTCTGAGGACATGGAGTCAAATTCAAGTGTAATGTTAACCCTTTCAGTGCCTCAATCCTCCCTCAAATGAGAAAAAACCCCAAAATGCAAACATGTAAAAGAACAGCATAAAATCATCAAAGTCAGTGTAGAAGAAGTCCCAAATAAGAAAGAAAAAGAAATGCCTTATTTTTTAGAGCTAAAATCCTCTAATAAGCAATAGAGAAAAGGCTCTTTTTCCTTATAGCACATAGAACTATAAAGAAATAAAAGTGTATCAAATTGATATCAAACAAAAGCCTCCATACTAAAATAAACAAATGTTTATGGAGCTAAAATCCTCTTAAAGGCTATAGAGAAAAGACTCTTTTTCCTTGTTGCACATTAAACTATCAAGAGATGAAAGTGTTCTAATTAATATCAAACAAAAGCCTCCATACTAAAATAAACAAATGTTAAAATAGCTGTAATCCCATAAAAAAGTTTAAACAGAAAAAAGAGTAGTCCTATGCTTCCAAAAAAAAAAAAAAGAAAATAGCTATGCTCAAAATAAAAATAATTTTAAAAATAGACAATAAAGAGAATTTTTGCTTTTAAACAACTCATCTTTAAAACAATCATCATAAATCAACATAACCCATCAATAAGGTATGAAAGTGCTTATAACAATAACAAAAACTTCATCATAGCAAAATTCCACAAAGAACTGTTGTTCGTAACCAATTAAGAACCACAAAAACCCCTGTTTCCGTTCCTCTTATAAAAAAGTCTCCATAACCTTAACAAAAAAGACTTCTCTCCCTCAATAAACTAAAGAAAAACTATTTTAAAAGTCGTAAACTAACTAAAAATCTTAAGTGTAATTTCTTTACATTATCATGAGGAAAAAAGTTGTAGAGAAGAAAAGTGTTCTAAAAGGTTTCATTCTTACTACTTTTTTGCTTCTAATTACTTCTAACAAATTTGCTTTATACCCTCTTAAAGTTTTAAACCTAATCTACCTTTCTCCTAATCCTATCTCACAACAAAAACTAAATGTATCAGTAATTAGCCAACACCAAACCTACCACATTCTTTAGTACATCAGCCAAAAAAACTTCCAATTAAAAAAATCCTTAATTAGCAAACCTAAACCACAACACACAATTAGCTTTTCCACCCAATTTCAAACTAAAACCACCACATACCCAGGGGTCCTCCCACGCCTTCCCCTCACCTGGGGTTCTCCAGGGTGACATTCCGGGTGCTGTTGGATATCTGGATCTCCACAGCCCTCTCCAGGAAATTCCACATCTCGGCACGCGATTGGCTGCTCCAGGGGGACAGAATCTACTCCTCCAGTCTGGGGTTTCCTCAGATCTGGGATCGTGACCGTGGAGACAGAATTTTCTCAGCAGTGGGGTCTCCTTGAATCCGTAATCTTCTCACTCCAAGGTCTCCTCCTCAGCTCCAGATTCTCTCTGTTCCAGAATCTTCTTCCTGAATCCAGGATCTTTTCCGCAGCACTGGGGTCTCCTTGGATTCAGAATCTTCTCAGCTCTGGAATCTTGTTCCTGTCTCTGGAAATTTCGTGGATCCAGAATCTCTTCAGATCTGGAATCTCCTCAGATTTGGTGTCTCTTTGGATCCAGGGTCTGCTCAGCACTGAAATCTTCTCCTCAGCTCTGGGGTTTCCTCAGTCCCAGGCTCTCATCAGCACTCCTTGGATTCAGGCAGATCCTGGATCCAGAATCTCCACCCCAGCCCCTGACCTTCCCTGTGGTCTCCCCCTCTGAGCACCTTCTGGGTCTCTGCTGGTGTTGGGAATGTCCTGGGGCAGGGAAATCCCTCCCCTGGCTGGAAAAATCCTAAATTACAACTTCCTGGTGATAAAATGGAACCAACTTCCTGGTGGTGAATCCCGGGCAAAATCCTCCAGGGCCTGGCACCTTCAGCTGGTGTAACTGGTTTGACTGGCTTAATTGTCTAATGTAACTTGTTTAATTGATTTCTCTAAGTTAAGTAATTTAATCTAATCTATTTTACCAGATCTAACTCAGCTGGTTTAAATGGTTTAAATTATGTAAATGGTTCCACAATAAGTTTATAACTGGTTCAACCGGTTCATCTAATTGAACGAGTTTAATTGGTTTATCTAGTTAAACTGGTTGAATTCTCTCACTGCCTGAATTGGTCTAAGTGGTGTAGCTGACCAGAGGAGCAGATGATTGGCTCAAAGCAACCCAGTGGGAAGTGGTGGCTGATTTGTGGAAAAAAACTCCTCAACTTGTAAAAGATGTAAAGCTGGTATGATTTATTTCATTGCTGGACATGCTCCCCAAGGACATGAGCACCCCTGAAAATTTGCGAGTCTACTTTATCCCCTAATCTGTGCATTTGCATTAAAAATATGCATACGTATTCAACTTATCAATTTTATGACCCCGTGCAGTTCCTCAGTCATGTAGTTGTAATGTGGTGTTTATAACCCAGATTCAGTTTTTCTGTTTGCTTCAGTCTCAAGATCAGCAGGGAGCCTCTTCTTATCTCCAGCATTACTTTCTTGCCACATTCACATTTTCTGAAAAATCCCTTGGCCCAGGATTTTTCTCCCGGGAAACTGAGAAGCCTCAGAGGAAAAGGAAAACAATAATTATCTGTTTGGCTTCTCCTGTGTTTTGCTGCTTTGGAATGTGTTTGGAGATTGTTTATCCAACAGGTGACTGTTCCATTGGTTTCATGTGATTTGGTTTGACTTATTGACCAATCAGGGTCAAGCTGTGTTGGGGCTCTGGAAAGAGTCAGGAGTTTCCATTATAATCTTTTTAGCCTTCTGTAAGTATCCTTTCTGTATTCTTTAGTATAGTTTACTATACTATTCTTGAATATAATATAGTATCTTAAAAAAATAAATTAGCCTTCAGGGGACATGGAGGCAGATTCATCATTCCTTTCTTCATCTGGGCAGCCTGCAAATCAAATACAATATTTTCTGAGTTGCCTTGAGTCTCCTTTGTTCTCTCTCTGCAGGCCTTTTGGCAAGCATGCAAGTTAAAGGACTAAACAAAAAAGTAAAAAATTGGTTTCTACCCTGAGTTAAATTTCCAATCCCCTGTTTCATTCCTCCCTTTTCTAGAAAGAAGTAAATTATTTTACTTAGTACAAATTTCTACGATAATAGGTGTCCCTTAATGCTTTGCCATGTACATTTGATAAGGAGGTCAACACTGCTATTTGCTGTAGTATTCTCCATTTCCAAATTAGCACTATAAAAGATAACCCTAAACTCACCCTAACTAATACCAATAAATTTGTAAGGCTGCCAACAACAGTCTCCTTGGTTCCACAGTGTCACAACGGACCCTTTGCTCCATGAGGTTCATCGGTGTAACATGGACGCCCTGATTCCATGAGGTTGTGTAGTGTCACAATGATCTCCTTGGTTCTGCAGCCCTGCTGTGCCTGCCGTGTAACAATGGACCTGTGGTACCATGAGGTTCCATAGTGTCACCATGGTCCCTTTGGTTCCACAAGGCCTTGCTGCGCCACAGTGGCCCCTTGGTTCCATGAGGTTCCGTACTGTCAACAATGATCTCCTTGGTTCCACAGTGTGACAATGGCCCCTTGGTTCCATGGGGTGCCTGGCCTCTCACAGCCCCTCACAGAGCCTTACGGCCCCTCATGGCCCCTCACAGCCCCTCATGGCTCCCTCACAGTTCTCCATGGCCCCTCATGGCCCCTCACAGCTCATGGCCCCTCATGGCCCCTCACAGTTCTCCATGGCCCCTCATGGCCCCTCACAGCTCATGGCCCCTCATGGCCCCTCACATCCCCCTCATGGCTCCCTCACAGTTCCCCATTGCCCTTCATGGCCCCTCACAGCCTCTCACAGCTCATGGCCCCTCACGGCCCCCTCACAGTTACCCATGGTCCCTCACAGGCTCCCCATAGCCCCTCACAGTTCCCCAACACCCCTCACAACACTTCATGGATCCTCACAGACCCTTATGGCCCCTCATGGCACCTCATGGCTCCCTCACAGTTGCCCAAGACCCCTCACAGCCCCTCACTGTGGATGCCATGGCACAGAGAGAGAGAAACAGCAAGTGTTTCTCACAGCAGCTTGTGAGAATTATTAACAAGTTGTAAGAATGTGAGAACTTAAGTATAAACAATCTGCAGGTGGTGTTCTTCTACTTCATCTTTCTCTTCTTCTCAAGGACGGTGTATAAAGAATGTTTTTTGTTAACTAGCCAATCAAATAGAATATATCGTATCACTCTATAAAAACCCCACGGTTCTCTTGAATAAAACCTTCTTTTAGTCTTTCTGCAATACTGCCTCCTGCCTGTTCCTGTATCATTCTCGGCGCAAGAGGGACACCTCACGGCCCTTCATGGCCCCTCACAGCTCAAGGCTCTTCACGGCCCCTGAGCCGCCTCCGGCCCCGCCATTGGCAGCGCTCTTTGCTGCTCGCCAATGGCGGCCCGAGTCTGCAGTGACGTCACCGGTCGCCGAGCAAAGGAAGGCCTGGGGCTGAGGTGCCCCGGGCTGCCCGGGAATGGGGTCCGGGGGTCTCCGGGCTCATGGAAACGGGGAATCCAGGGGCTGAGAGAGGAGGACACCCGGGAAAGGGGGTGCAGGGGTTGTCGGGGCAGGATAAGGGGGTGCAGGGGGTCCTGGAACTGGGGAAGGAGATGCGAAGGGTCCCAGTGCCCAGGAATGGGCATTCAAGGGGGTCCCCGGGGGGCTCCCCAAAGCCCCTCCCAGGGGGCAGCAGGAGCTGATTCAGGAGCTCTGGGCAGAGAAAAGGGGGAGACCCCGGCTTGGGGGGGACATGGGGGACTCACACACGCTCCCGGGGGGACACGACCCCCGGGGACCCCCCCCTCACCTTGTCCCGCAGGGGAGGCCGAGCCCCAGCCCAAGCAGACGAAGCCCCCGAGCCCCGGCAGCATCTTGGGGGGCGTGCGGGGCCGGGCGGGGCAGGGTCCGGGAAAGGGCGGCGGCTGCCGGGTTCCGCGGCTGCCTGGAAACCACGAACGCGGCGGCAGCGTCTGTGACAGCGGCGCGGCCTCAGTTGCCTGAGAACGCGGCCCTGGCTGGTTGTGCGCAGCCTGGGCTCCTGCAGGCGGCTTCACTGGGAGATTCGCCAGGGGAATTGTTCGCGGAGCATTGGCCTCTGCAAAGTTCCTGAGCGTGCAGAGCATTGGCCTCTGCAAGGAGTTCATCAGCGTGCAGAGCATTGGCCTCTGCAAGGAGTTCATCAACGTGCAGAGCATTGGCCTCTGCAGAAAGTTCCTGAATTTCCTTTGAAGGTAAAGATTGACTCAAGTTGAACTTTTTGGTTTTGTCTCATCTGCACTCTGAGAGAGAATGCCAAAGGGAAATACAGGATGGGATAATGCCCGTCTTCCGGTGCAGCAGTTTGGTGGTCTGCACTGTCACAGACATCTTTTATGAAAAATCCTTTCCTTTGGGTTTTTTCTCCTGAGAAGCTGAGAGAGTTCAGGAACAAAATGTAAACAATGGTTATCTGATGCTGTGGAATGCAACAGGTGCATCTGTGATTGGTCTCCTAGAGTTGTTTCTAATTAATGGCCACTCACAGTCAGCTGACTTGGACTCTCTGTCTGAGACACAAGCTTTTGTTATTCATTCTTTCTTTTTCTATTCTTAGCTAGCCTTCTGATGAAATCCTTTCTTCTATTCTTTTAGTATAATTTTAATAGAATATATATCATAAAATAATAAATCAAGAGTCAGATCCTCATCTCTTCCCTCATCCTAAGACCCCTGGGAACACCACCACAATGCACAGCTGAGTGGATGAACAATATATGCTCTACTGATTGTGCTTTTTTTTTTGCACTGAAGAAATGCAACATTTTCTAAATATACTGGTCTATACTTTTTTCTTTTTTTTCCTGTATAGTGGTTGCTTAAACTGCTTAAAGGTGAACAAGGTCTGTTCAAGTTTCAGTGGGTTGTTATCATCTGGTTATTAAAATTATTATGGAAAGGCCTGTGAATTGAGGTGGAAACGAGACCATATGCCAAAATCAATAGTCTGGATTTTATGTAACAGTAAATGTGAGGAAGAGAGAGAGAAAGGAAAAGAAAAAGAAGCAGGAGGGTGGCAGGGGGGGATGGGGGTTTGGGAAGAAGGGGAAGAAGGAGAGTGACAGAGACAGATTAAGTGAAAAACATCACCATTCCATGGATCCCATTGGCATACCATAAAATCCTCTTCTGGTCTTCTCTGTGGTGAGGTCTGACAAAACGTAAGACTCCAATGGATTCATGCAGATTTGGGCAAGGTGGGACCTCCCAGGTGCCTCCCTGGGGTGGGGCAAGTTGGACTCTGTCTATTGCTACTTTCAAATCATATAAAATCTTTAGCATCTGTCTGTCCTTTGAGTCTGCCATCAATTGGCTTCTGGATTTTCAGGTTTGTTGTGTTACTTTGCATGCCCTGTAGTTATCTGGTGCAAGGCCTCAGGAATGGGTCTGGGGGCACTGTGGAGGTCTTTGATGGGAGGTTTGTGTGCAAACCTGGCCTCAGCAGATGAGTCTGTGGCTATGACTTGCCCACCTTGAAGCCAGACAGAGCTGATATTCAGCACAGCTGCTGGGTTTGGCTTTGTTGTGGATAGGTTTTTCTCTGCAGCCTTGTTTACTTCTCCCCAGCCCTGAGCTAATGGGACAATAGAGTCACCTTTGTCTTGTCTCAAGTTCCCTTAGGCAGCTTAACTCACAGAGCCAAGTTCCAGTCCAGAGGCATTTTCAGGGAGGGGTGGGCTTGGGTGGTCGCAGCTTCTTTATACAGTTTTGTCCCAATGGGCAGAAAGTCCTTTATAACAATTTTTAAGCCATTAGCCATAACATTCCAGTCTCTCCCAAGTCCTGTGAGAAGCAGCTGAGAGAGCAGGGGTGCTTTGGCCTAAAGAAAAGGATGTCCACTCTAGCTATTTTAAAGTAATATTTAGGCTGCAGCTTTGTCTGTTCAAACTATTATTAATGTTCAGATTTTTAGCTCCAGGTTTCAGTATGATCCATCTTTGAATTGCACAAGGCAGCCCTATAGTTCAAATAAAGTCCAACTAGAGGCCTAACATACTAGCTACTTACACCAAACAAGCACTTAGCTACTTTCAAATCATAGAAAATGTTTAGCACCAGTATATGCCTTGAATCTGCCATGAATTGGGTTCTGGATTTTCAGAGTTCCATTGTTGCTTCTTCCAGTTTTGTTGAGGCATTGTCACTCATCTGGGAGATCCTGCCTTCAAAATGGCTTCTGGATTCCCAAAGAAGACCTCAACACCTCGTCTTTTGTCCAGGGAAAGACTGACATCTTTCACTGTAAGTACCCACTGGCTGTGTTAAGGCTGCAAACTGCCCTGGGGTCCCTGCTCTCCCTGCCCCTGCTTCAGTGCAAGGAAGAAAATGCTTTAAGTAGGTAATAAGCAGAAATATTCTAGTAAGGCTAGGAAACACAAGTAATAAACGACACAATTATGAGGGTTTCTTTTTAGCTGAAAAGAGAGGGGGAATTGTGGGAATCCACAAAACCAGAGGGTTTTGGGAAAGCTGCAAAAGGCAGGCCTCAGAGACAATAAAACTGTGATCAGAGCTAAGCAGCAGCCATGAGATAGGTCAGCAGAAAAATTATTTAAAATTAGAAAATCAAGGACAAATAGAACAATGGTTTGTGTATTAACGCTTGTCTAGAATACCTCCCTAAGCTACAGAAAAGTTTATCTAGCAAGATATTAGGAAAGTTGAAGCTTAATAATGGACCTCTGTGCATTTTGTTTTAAGGCTTACAAGCAGGTATTGTATTCAAAATAAGCAAGCATTGTTTTAACCAAAGGAATGTGTGCTTATAGTGTTTGGATGGAACTACTGTCAACATGCTTTTGCTTTGTGTGATTGGTCAAGAAACTTATAAAGGAAGTTGTAACATTAAGTTCTTGGTCTGCTGCCTGGGATGTGAGCTGCTGGCATCTTCCCATTGTCATAACCATGTAATGAGAGTGATGCTGGAAAATAAAACAGCTCAGGGCAGTTCCACAGCAGCCCTGTCCCGTTTGTGATTTGTAAATAGCCCCCTGCTGGTGTCAAGACCAAGCTGCCCTTGGGCACCTGAGCATGTTGGGGGGGAAGCTCAAACTCTGCCCAAAGCCCTGTGAGACAGGGCTGGTCCCAGCTGGAAGAGCTTCCAAAGCAGCTGTTCTCTCTCAGCTCCTGTGTGGGCACGGATCCAGCCCTGCAGACACAGTGTACAGCAAAGCAAGTTATCTGCTGCAGCACGTCCAGAAGAAAATGTCTCAGCACCTTTGTGTCCCAGACATCTTTTATGAAAAATCCTTTCCTTGGTATTTTTCCTCCTGAGAAGCTGAGAAGCCTCAGGAACAAAATGTAAACAATGATTATCTGCTGCTGTGGAATGCAACAGGTGGATCTTTGATTGGCCCATGTTGGATGTTTGTAATTAATGGCCAATCACAGCCCAGCTGGCTCAGAGAGAGTCCAGGCCAGAAGCCTTTGTTATCATTCCTTCCTCTTCTATTCTTAGCTAGCCTTCTGATGAAATCCTTTCTTCTATTCTTTTAGTGTAGTTTTAATATATTATATATCACAAAATAATAAATCAAGCCTGCTGAACCATGGAGTCAGATCCTCGTGTCTTCCCTCATCCTAAGACCCCTGTGCACACCATCACACCTTTGTTCTGCAGGATGGTGGAAATCTTCCTGTGCTGGGAATTGCCCCCTGATTTTGGTTTACCATGTGTTGATGGTATCTCTCCCAAAGGAGTTGGCTTCTCTTGAAAGCTCTGGATTGGTAGGAATCTTGAGGGCTGTACAGTTCTTACCTGCTCCCTGGAGCCAGGGCCACAAATGTCCCTTGGTGTCTGCAGCTCACTTGACTGAAGATGCCCCAGTGCTGAGGCTCTGTCCAGGAGATCCCTCTGTTTTCTTCTGTGGAGGAGTCTGTGAGCCCAGACAGAGAAAACCCATGCTAATTAACAGAGAGAATGAAAACTTGGACACATTCCTGTGCTCCTCACTCTTGGTACAACGTTCCTTTCTTGCGTCTCTTGGACTCACCCAGCAGCGATATCTCCTTGCTGTGAGCTCTGAGTGTTGTGCAGGGATGGAGTGAGGGGAGTCCTGAGAGCTCCTCCCCACTCTCTGGAAAGGTCACTGCCTCAATCCAATAGAACTAAAGAGGAAACAAATGCCCAAAGAGCAGAAATCCCCAACCATGTCACATGCAGTCATGGAGAAGCTGATGGGACAGAGCCATGTGGTTGGAGTATGTGTATTCCACTCTGTATTGTTAATTTCTTGGTGCTGAGTATTTCAGCAAGCAACTTCCAGGGCTTCCAGGACTGTCCTGGACAATGTGACCACAAATTGTTCAGCAGTGCCACTTGTTCAAGAAAAGCCTTTCTGAACAAGCCCAACTCTGAGGCTCTAGCTGGTTTATTTTTGCCTTTCAGCTGCTTCCCTCTAAGTTCCTGTGGGAGAAGTTTGTGAACATGAAGAAGAAGGCCAGCACTGGCGGGAGTTTTCTACCCAGAATTGGCCCATGTGTAGACCTGGGGAAGACTGGTCCAAAGGTAGCCTTTTCCTGCTCTTCTCCTTTCTGTTTGATGGGAAGTTTGAAGAGGGTGTGTGCTTGTGACAGGCTTGCCTCCAGCAAAAGACCTCAGTGTGCAGGTCCTGCTGTCATTGCCAGCTGCTGTTAGAGGTGGGCTGGGAGTCCTGATCTGCACTAAGCCAACACAAATAAGCTCTGCTGAAGCTGCCTAAGTGTAGCTGCCATTGCTGAAACAATGAGGGGAAGGCTGGGGTCACAAAGGCCCAGCATTGCCATGTGCCATTCTCCTGCTGAAGGAGCCACCTCTTGCTTTGGTGTGGTCACCATCAAATGCTCAGGGTCACAGGATTCCTTCTGGAGTGGCAGCGTTGGCCTTGGAAGGCCGAGGACCTGCAGGAATTACTTCAGCTTTAACAAAACAAATTGCCTTTATGCTTTGGGCTGGAACAATGTGTTGAATCCTGAGGGAGTGTTAGATTTTGCAGGCTGCCAGATGTACAGGGGACTGGCCCTGGGCAGAGGGGAATGGATGGGCTTTATCTGGATCAGTGCCTACTTAGAGATGTGTTTAAAGCTGCTTTTCTGGCAGGACTGGCTCAGTAGAAAGCACACACCAACGGGTAGGTGACTGAGGTGGGCTGTTGTTATGAATGAGGTCCCTGTATGTCTAATTTAATAAACCAACATTAGAATTTAGCAGCAATTTTAATTGAGCAGCAATTTTATATGAAATCATGCAATCAAATATAATCAAGCAGCTACAAAATAATTTGGCAGTGGTTTGGATAAAGCATAAGCAAAACCAGTCAGGATACAGGGGGGTTTTCTCACCCTGCCTCCCATACAAAAGATAAAGAATCCAAACACAGCTTAGAGACTGTATGCTAATACATATTCATCAATAATTTTCTGTCAATCTCCTCCTATTTTTGATTCTTGAAATCTATGTCACTGTACTGCACAGTGCATGCTCTGCTTGTTTCTAAGGGGTCTTTCGGTTTTGGTGGTCGCTTCCCACGAAGGCTTCTCCTCATCATCACTGTCCTTTGAACAACCCCACAAGTTGCACATGCACCCCAAGTCTTGTGTTATAGAAGCCAGCATTATATTCCAAAAATAAGCCTTATTATTTCATAGATACCTGGAATCATCCCAATTTTGTCCATTTCAAGGCCGATTCTTTAATTATCCTGAGGCCTATTGCCTTTTGGGATGTTACTTATCTCAAACTACATCCTGCATCCTGTTTTCTCATGAACATCTGAAAACATCTGTTTTGTGACACTAATTCCATATCCTTTTCCTCTCTTACTTTTTAACAAATATTTTCTAAAATATTTAAAATATAGTTAAAATTGTTAGCATGAATCACATTCATCTATCACACTGTTGAGCAAGAAATTGGCAGCAAGAGCCATGTAACACACTGGTTAAGGATTGCCAGACAAAGCAAAGGGGAGAGTTTTCTCCAAGCAATGCCTCTGCTCCAGAATCATTTGCTGTTGTTGTGTCATTCCAGAAGTGCCTCTACAATGGTATCAATAATATAGCAATAATTATAAGATAGCAATAATGACAAGAAAGCACCCATTTAAAGCACATGGAAAACAGAGATAGCAACTCTACTTTTAGCCAAGTTGCTGAGAAAATAACTGAACCTTTTCCTCATTCAGCATTCACCTCATTTGTCTTTTTCCTAACTTCTGTGTTACTTGATTTTTGCCTTTACCTCTGTTAGAAACACACTAACTTTTAAATACAATTAAAGTGGACAAAATCATTGAAGCAAAAGGAAACTTTTGTAACGATTCAGCTGAGCCGGGTGTTTCTTCCTCCCTCTGGAGATGAACAAACACAGCCTCTGAGAAAATGGCAATCTTTCTATCCCCTTTATACCCAGCCAGGGCTGCCCCGTCCCCTTTCCCCTTGGATGGGTACTTGGGAACTTCCATTCTCTCAGATCTCCAGCTTTTCTGTCCCCTCCTCTCTCCCCCTGCTTCCTTTTGGTCAGGTCTTCAACCCTGTCCCTCACCCAGCTCACAGCAACACCCAACAAACCCAAATGATCCAAACACAACACACAGAAGCAACAACTTTCATTCTTTAACTTAATAACCTTTTGGCTTCAGCAAAATATCACCTCATGTCTCACACCTCCTCTGGTACTGTTCTCTTCTTACTGATGCCTAAGTTCTAGATCAAAACAGATATTTGCAGTTATGTGGACCTCAGTTTCCCTGTCTCAGAGTAAAGGACATCCCAAAATTGTTTCCCGTGGAGTTTGATGTAAATTTGTGGGTTTTTCTTACTCCACGAGTGTTCAGGCAGTGCCCCAGAGCTCTGTGACTACATGGGCACAGGGCTGTGCTTAAGGAAAGTGCTGCCTGGCACTCTGGAGAAGGAAACCTGGAGAAATCCATGCCAGAAGAGCAGCTTGGCTTGAGGCAGCTCTGTGTGGCCCAGCAGCTGTGGATCAGCTCAGAGCAGAGGTGGGTGAGCCACTGTTTGCCCAGGTGTGCTCACCCAGAGCCTGTACTTCACTGGGGATCAGTGCATGGGATCCTTCATGAACCTTCCTCCCAGCAGCTGAACCTCTCCCTGCTCTCTCTCACCTCTCCAGCTGCCGTCAGATCCCCCCAAGCAGAACTTGTTTCAGATTTCCCCACCAGAGGTGGTATTTCAGAACTTCGACTCTCGTGGTGTCTCTGAAATGGCTCTGTCTCTCACCAATGTGGGCAAGGTAAGTGCTGGGACGTGGAGCTTTCTTGGTTTCTCTGGCTCTGGATTGAAGGCACTTGAGATGGTAGTTCATGTTTGGAATCAGGTGTTTATTATTTCTTATCAGTAAAGCAGTCTCACAACCATGAGTTCAGCAGCTTTTCATTAGCAAGGCACAAAATAGCGGATTGTCTCTTGTTACAAGGTCTTTTAAGACTAAACTATCCAGTTAAGAACTAACACTTAGATTATTTTCCCTTTTAACCCAAGAACTGAGCCTGCAATGCAGACTTTTCTGTCCAATTACAAAATGCCACCCAAACCCATGAAGAAGAAGGAAGAAGAAGCACGAAGAAGAAACTCAGGATGACACCCTGTGCCCTCCATCCTGCTTCCATCCATGACATACTAAAAATCCCAAAACCTAAATTTCTCACCAAGTGATACACCTACACTACTCCCTATAATCTATTGCACACTTGTGTGGATTCTAGTCTATCTTGAAGTCTAGGAAACTTTTTCTATGCATGAGGGTCAGAGTCAGTGCTCCCCTGGAGGTCAGGACAGCCCAGAGCAGACAGAGAAATGCTCCCATTGTCCTGGGTTTCCACAGAGCTTTAACGCTGTGCTGGAAGAGGAGAGAGGTGTAATTCCCAGAGTGTACAGCAAAGCAAGTTATCTGCTGCAGCACGTCCAGAAGAAAATATCTCAGCACCCTTGTTCTGCAAGATGGTGGAAATCTTCCTGTGCTGGGAATTGTCCCCTGATTCTGGCCATGTGTTGATGGTATCAATCCCAGAGGAGTTGGCTTCTCTTGAAAGCTCTGGATTGGTAGGAATGTTGAGGGCTGTGCAGTTCTTACCTGCTCTCGTGCTTTGCCTTGAGTCTGTACCTCATTCTGTGTCTTCTTGGTTAATCTTGGCTCTTCTGCCACTCTCAGCCAGTTTGGCTCCCTTTGTGCAGCTCACAGCCAAAGCTCAGGGGCTGAGTCTTCTCCACTTTGTGCTGGAATCACTTCTCATTCATGGCATTGGCACTGCAGGAACCGTGTTCTGAAAGAGCCCTGCAATGAGACTGATGGAGCAGAAGCAGTGAGAGGCCTTTAGGTGCCACTTGAGGCTCCTGCTCAGCTTCATCCAGCTCTGCTCAGCTTTGCCAAAAGTAACACGGTGCTCTGCTTTCCCTTTGGAGAACCACAGCACATCCAAAGCCATGTGCTCCTGGAGGTTTTCACCTTCACTTGAAAAAATTGGGATTGTTTTGCAGTTTCCCAAGAGAACTGAGAGGGAAAAAGTTGAAAAAAGTCACCAGTTGTGTTCCACTGTAAAGAGGAAAACGGAGACCATTGGAATTTCAGTCAGGGAAACATTTTCTCAAATGAAGCTTGTGGCAGGAGTGGGCTGGTGAGAAGAGACAGGAGGGAGTCCAAATCATCTGGTTTAGACTTTTGGAGAGCATTTTGGTGCTCAGGGGTTGATACCTATGTGCTAGAAAATGCATGTGTGCTGTGTCTGTGTATCCCAGAGGGCAGCACCTGGTCTGCTGGCTGCAGGCAGGAATGCCCAGCAGCCCAGCTTGCCTGCACAGGCAGCAAGAAGCCCTGGAGAGCCAAGATTGGCTTTAATACTGGAACCACACTGTCACTCAGTGCTGGTCATGTTTCTCCAGGCAGAAAATGCCTTTGAAGCCCATAGTGATAGGCACAGCCTGTCAGTGTTTCTGTCACTTTTGGCCAGCTGATTGCTTTCATGGTTTTATGATTCTTCCTTGCTGCTTTCATGCCCATTTAAATTCTCTTTGCCATCTCCTTGTTTTAGGAGTTGCCTTGCTGTGTTCCTTCTTTTGCTTTTCAGGTTTTCTTTTACTCCCAGTAAGGCCACAGGGTTTGGTGTCCTCTCTTGCTGCTCTGCCTGCCTGACTCTATCCCCAGAACTGCCCTGCCCAAACCTGATCTGCTAGAAGGGAATTTCTTCCTTCCCGCAGGACAATGTGCTGGTTTGCTTTCAGGTAGCACATTCCCCCTCTGGACCATGATTGCATGGCTGTGTGCAGGCAGAAGCCAGCTGGTTTTTTGACCTTGTTGAATTTCAGTTTATCACCAGGTGGGGGCTCTGTACAAATCACAAATGGGACAAGACTGCTGTGAACGTGCCTTGAGCTGTTTTATTTTTCAGCATCACTCTCATTACATGATTATGACAATGGGAAGATGCCAGCAGCTCACATCCCAGGCAGCAGACCAAGAACTTAATGTTACAACTTACTTTACAAGTTTTTTGACCAATCACACAAAGCAAAAGCACATTGACAGTAGTTCCATCCAACCACTATAAGCACACATTCCTTTGGTTAAAACAATGCTTGCTTATTTTGAATACAATACCTGCTTGTAAGCCTTAAAGCACAATGCACAGAGCTCCATTATTAAGCTTCAACTTTCCTAATATCTTGCTAGATAAACTTTTCTGTAGCTTAGGGAGTTATTCTAGACAAGCGTTAATACACAGACCATTGTTCTATTTGTCCTTGACTTTCTAATTTTAAATAATTTTTCTGCTGACCTGTCTCATGGCTGCTGCTTAGCTCTAATCACAGTTCTGCTGTCTCTGGGGCCTGCCTTTTGCAGCTTTCCCAAAACCCTCATGATTTTGTGGATTCCCACACAGATGACTTGGTTCAGGTGCTCTGTCTCCATCCTGCTGGTGCTGACCTGCTCGGCCCTTCCATCCCACCAGGCACTGCCCAACTGCCCCTGGCCAAAATTCTGGACCCAGACAGAAGGGATCTGAGTTCACCCATGTGAATGATGTGCCTGCACCTGCACAGTTGAAAGTGCTTTGGAAAAGGGGCCAAGGAGGGATGTCAGCAGGGCACAGACAGGTCTCCTCTAGTCCTGTTTCCACAAGTGGCAAAATTATTGTTTCAAAAGTGGCAAAATCATTATTTCATTGTTGGCAAGGATGAAAGTTTGACAAGAAAGTCTCACAGATACGTATGCTCAGAAGAAAGATTTTTAAATGTGAAGTCTGATGAAGGAATAGAGTTGGAAGCAAGTTTTGAAGAAAAGAATATCTGAGCCAGTCTTACTGGCTAACCAAGGAGCCAAAGGGTGTGTTAGTTAGAAGGGGTTTTATGGCTTAGATCAAAGGCTAAACCCACCTCAAACAAGAAAATGTTTTTACCAAACAAGAAGATAGCACAGACAAACAAGCCTGCTGATGTGGCAAGTACAAAAGAGGTCTCAGAATTTTCCACTGCAAGAAAACTGAAAACCAATTTCTAGCTTAAACTGTAATGTACTAACTTTTAGTGACTGGAGAATAGTAACATGAATATGGTAATGATAGTAGTTATGATAGGCTATAGGTAATAGTTAAGGTATAGATTGGTTCTACTGTATGAAGATGCTGAGCAAAGAGAAGTATATAATGGATTGTAACCAAAATTAAAGGGTCTCCAGGCTTGCCTGCAGCTGGGGCTGACAGCTGTAGGCACAGGCTCTGTCACCCACGACCCTGAACTGCTGAAACATCTTGGATGGAATGAACTGCATTTTGGAGAATGCCTGGAGTCCCACATGCCTCATTCAGGCTCTTACATTTCATATCTTTGCTGCAGGTTCCTCAGGTGGTGAAGGTCTCCATGGAGAGCTCCCCTTACTTCCAGCTCTCGTGCTCCAGCGATGTTTTCCGTCTGGTGCCGCCGGGCGTGTCTGCCCCTGTGCGCATCCGCTTCACCCCCGGCGGGAACAAGGTGAGGCTGGAGGGGCCAAAACAGAGAATGATCTCCACAGCCACTGTTTTCCCTGCACTCTGGGTATAGAGCCCATTGCATGCTGTGAGCTGGGCTCCAGGCCGTGGGCAGGCAGCCTGCAGCCAGTCACACCTTGGCACTGCTGGCAGGCACTGCAGCCAGGCCTGACAGGCTCTGCTTCCCCTCCCTGCACATCCCTGAGCATTGCCAGGGGAAGATGCACAGGGAACAGTGAAAATGACAGAGGGCTGTTGATAGATCTTTGGCCATCTCTAGGTGTGACAGTGTTCACAGGGTTTCTTGGATGAGGGAAGAGATGAGGATCTGACTCCATGTTTCAAAAGGCTTGATTTATTATTTTATGATAGATATTACATTAAAACTATACTAAAAGAATAGAAGAAAAGGTTTCATCAGAAGGCTAGCTCAGAATAGAATAGGAAGGAACGATAACAAAAGTTTGTGGCTTGGCTCTCTGTCCAAGCCAGCTGGGCTGTGATTGGCCATTAATTAGAAACAACCAACATGGACCAATCAAAGATCCACCTGTTGTATTCCACAGCAGCAGATAATCATTGTTTACATTTTGTTCCTGAGGCCTCTCAGCTTCTCAGGAGGAAAAATCCTAAGGAAAGGATTTTTCATAAAAGATGCCTGCGACATCTAGGTCCAGTGGAAGGGATTTCATTATGATGGAAAACAGCAGAGGAACAAAGAGGTCAGAGAGCTTTCCTCCTTGCTGACTGCCAACAGCTTCCCTGCCTGCCCCTGGGCTGGAACAAAGGTGGTGCTTTTTTACCCCCTCTGCTCTCCAGCCTTGCAGCTGTGCTGTCCCAGAGCACAGGTGACCATGGCACAGCTGCAGGGCCAGGGCAGAGGATGTGCTGTGCCTGTGAGCCCGGCCTGGCACAGGCACACTGGGCTCTGGGTGCCCTTGGTCAGCAGGAGGTTGCTGAGCTGCAGGGACTTGGACACCTGCCTGAAGGAGCTGCTGCAGGGCAGGTACAAGCTGCAGGCAGAGCTGTGAGCCCAGAGCCCGTGGCAGTGACACTGCTGGGGCTCTGTCTTCATGCCTGTCACTGTGCTTGCTCTGTCAGCTGGCACCCATTCCGTGCCAAAGGTGCTTTTGTGGGGAGGTGTGAACAGCAGTGCTGAGGCCCTGGCAGGTCTGATCTCAGTGCTGGCATCTGGAGGCTTGTTCATACAGAAGGCTTTAGAACATGGCATGGACGGGAGGAAGCCTTGCAGGGAAACAAAGAGAGGCTCTTTCCAACAGCATCCTGCTGCCTCTTGGCACTGTTCTTCTCCTGACTTGGTTGGAGAGGCAAAGTTAGAGGGGAGTTCTGAGCCAACTGATGTTTCTGCACCAGGCCAGAGGTGCAGGATCTCTTTGGGTACAGCTGCTTTCTCATCTTCTTTTTGCTGCTTAGAGTCAGTTCAACACTTTATCCTATTCTCAGACAGTGGGAATATAGAAACCTAAAGAGGAATGTCCTGTGTTCCCCAGCTCCATGTGACCGTGTTCCCAGGGGTCTTAGGATGAGGGAAGAGACAAGGGTCTGACTCCATGTTTCAGCAGGCTTGATTTATTATTTTATGATATATATTCTATTAAAACTATTCTAAAAGAATAGAAGAAGGGATTTCATCAGAAGGCTAGCTAAGAATAGAAAAAGAAAGAATGAATAACAAAGGCTTGTGGCTTGGACAGAGAGTCTGAGGCAGGTGACAGTGATTGGCCATTAATTAGAAACAACCACATGAGACTAATCACAGATGCACCTGTTGTATTCCACACCAGCAGATAATCATTGTTTACATTTAGTTCCTGAGGTCTCTCAGCTTCTCAGGAGGAAAAATGCCAAGGAAAGGATTTTCATAAAAGATGTCTGTGACAGCTCCATGTTCCTTAGAAGGGACTTAGGAATTATTTAACATCATTGAAATTTAGAGTAAAAATTGTGGTGGCCTAGATCATTTCTCTGGATGACCCAAGTGACAAAAGGGCTTAATGCCACTGAGATAGGTTTTGCAAAGTGCACTGGTGCCTTTAAAATGTGACACATTATTAGAACTTAGTGTTCATTTTAGGGTGGAAAAGGTAAATTGATGCCCTTGAAGGGTTCTAGGAAATGGTTTTTCTTCTTCCATGGGGATGGCACTAAATGTCTTATGCTGAGCCAGTTTCTTTTCCTGCAGGATTATTCCCACGAGCTGGTCTGTGTCACTGAAAATGAAAGGATAGTTGTGCCAATTCGGGCCATTGGTGCCCGAGCTATCCTGGACTTCCCTGCCCAGCTGGACTTCTCCAAGTGTCCGGTCAGGTACAGAACCCAGAAGACTCTGCTGGTGCACAATGTTGGTAACCAGGCAGCTCGGTACCAGCTGAGCACCCAGAGGTGAGGATGTGTCCTTGTGCATATCTTGGTTTGGAAAGACAGGAGTCTGCTAAGGAAGGCAGGAGCCTCTCCTGAAATGGAGAATGTAAACCCTCCCCACCCCTCCAAATTGCTATAAATTTTAAATTAAGGGGGCTCTCATTCAAAAATACGGGAGCAGGAAATCGCAGTCCCTTAATAGGGAAAAGAAAAAAAAGGATAAAATCAACAGTGCAGTACACTAGAACAACACTGACAGAGTCAGAACCCAACCTGACACCCTGTGGGTCAGGGTGTTGGTGGCAGTCCAATTGGAAATGTGGCTGCAGCCCTCCTGGAGTGTCAGGGGTGGTTCTGTTGGAGGAAGGGGGGCCTGTAGAGAGGGAATTATTCTTCCTCTGAAGATCCAGTGGAGGAAGAAGAGGCAGCTGCTGTTTCTCTTGGGAATCGAGTGGAGAAAGCCTTGCTGGTGTCTCAAAAACCTCTGGATTCTATCTGGGTAGCAATGCTTGGCTCCTCCCTCTGGGCGGAGCATCTCCCAATGGGATGTTATAGTTCTTATCAGTCGTGCAGTGACATTCAATAGTCTGTTATCAGCAGATGTCCCCTCCCGAGGGAGGTGTGAATGTGGTAATTCAAAGAGAGAGATAAGGCAAACTGCCCACTTAACAAAAGATGATCTGCCATACAGATGGAAATTGAAAACATCTTGCATTGCAATCTGGAACAGTGCAAAACACCTTTGGCAATAACAGGGCTGGGAAAGAGCAACAGAAGGAAGCAGAGCAGCTCTGCAGGCTGGCTGGAAGTGAGCAGGATGGAGGGCATCCTGCTCTCTCTCGGCGTTCTGAGCAGGATGCAGCCTTTGAGCTTTCTCTGGCCCAGCTTTCCTGGAGGCTGCTGGAACATGTTGGGAGCTGGCTTGCACCCTCCTAAGCACAAGCAGCTTCTGAAATGCTTCCTCAGCACTGTCAGCCAAATAGAGCCATTCTCTGGGAGGCCACAGGCACGTGGCTTTGCAGTGCTCCTCTCACCAGATGCCCAACATGAGCTGTGCTGCGGGCAGCCGCTGCAGTTCCTGTTACTAAAGCTGATCTGATTTCCCTTGTCAGCTGAGGGCATCAGTAATCTCTTCTGTTCCATGAGGAACCCTTGAAAGCCAGTTTAAAATTTCAAACAGATGGTTTAAATCTCTGAATAAGGTTGTGCCCCCTTTCATTGAGATTTCTTTTTGAATACTCTGAAGTTCCTGTGTTTCTGCCATTTTTTCTTTTTGGTTTGTGTTAAATGTTTGCCAAAAGATCATGAATTCTTCATTGGGAACTTTCATGAAGGTCGAGCTCCTCTAATGCCTCTCAATATACCACATGGCCATAGGTACCTGCACAGGTGTGTAGGAAATAGGAGACATTTAATGAATATGTAAAAAGCATTTGGGCTGATTTAGAAGAGAAAAGTATAGAATACCTTTTCTATAGGGACCTTTGGAAATCATCTGAGCAAACACACTGCTCAAAGCAAGACCAATGTCTGGGGATTGCAAGGTGCCATTGGGAGATCTGGACCTGCCTTTAGATGCCATGCAATGAAACAAGCATGCAAATGGACCTAGTTAAAAAGCAGAAGAAAACAACCTATTAAAACCCCTCCATCCCTTATCTTTTCTGCCTGTTGGATGCAGTAGTGATTAATTGAAAAAGCAGATCCAACAGGATGGGAACTATCTTAAGGAACAGCTCACAATTAACAGAGAAAAGGCCAAAATTCAGCCTGCCAGCCCATCTCTTGGTTTTCATTTGGTTATTACAGTGTCAGGGATGTGTCCTTCCCAGCTCTTCTATCTGTGGGCTCAGGGTGCAGTTTAGTGATGTTGGCTGACATTCAGAGGAGTAGAGCTTGTGCCCTTGGGTCTTGGGGAGCCAGGTCTGTGTGAGAGATGAGTGCTACAGCAGGAACAGAGGAGTCTGGTGAGTACAGCCCAGGGATGTAGGCGATGCAGGGGCTGAATTGCACTGAAAACTGAGTCCTGAACTTGGCTGGATCCTCTTCTCCTGATAATTTGAAAATAAGAAGATACTTTCTGTCTCAGGCAAGCCCTGAAGTCACCCCCAGGAGTGTTATTGCCATCCTGCCATCTGAGGGCAGGAGCATGTAACATGGGGCAGGAGTGGAATGGGATGGGATGGAATGGAATGGAATGGAATGGAATGGAATGGAATGGAATGGAATGGAATGGAATGGAATGGAATGGGATGGGATGGAATAGAATGGAATGGGAATGGAAGGTAGTGCTGAGGTGTGGCCAGGGATTCCCTTAACTGGCAGCTTCTCTGTTCTGGTGAAATTTCTGGCAGAAGAATAAGAACAAAATCCTGTGCCTTGCCCCCAGCAGGCTCTGATCCCCCTGAGCCCCAGCAGAGCTGCAGCAGTGCTGGCATCAGCCCTGGGGCAGATGCAGGAGCTCTAGGGCTGCTGGGGCCTTGTCTTTCCTCCCCTCTCTCCAAAGCCTCACGTCCAGCACATGAACATTGCTGGCCCAAGGCTTCTCCATCAGCCAGCAGTGATGTTCTCACTGGTGGGAATGGGAACAGCTCAGGCCCATCATTGCAGCAAGAGGTCCTGAATGAGCTGAACCTGAAGCAAGTTCATCAGCTGTCACTGCTGACATGAACAAAGTTCAGCATGCCAGATGTTCTCCTTATTTTTGTGTGTGATGGTTCATCACCAAAGTCTCCAGAAGACACTTTGAAGTGACAGATTGACCAGCAGCAAAGCACCAAGGCCAGCAACTTCTGTTTCCTCAGTGGGGCTGTAGAAGAGCACAAAGCCCAGCAGCTGCTGGGCACAAGCACATTTCCCCTGAGCTGTCCCTGAGCATCAAAGCACAGAGTCTTGGGTTTGTCAGGCAAGAGCTGTTCACCTGGTGGCCAGTCCTGATTGCTTCTGGTAAATCCAAAGTGCACCAACACATTTGCATCAACATTTCCAACACATTGCACAGAGTTTGTCTGGTGGGCCAAGCAAACAATTACCAGCCTGGATGGCAACCCAGAGTCCCAGACTGCATTGCTGGTAAACACAGAAACCTCCAGTTCTGCTTCCTTGATGTGCTCCTGCTCATGGTGCTTCATTTAGCCGGGATTGGATCCTTCAGACTGTAAATGGCATCCTCCTTTTGGGTCTTGTTTCCATGTCACTGTATTGCTCTAATCTGCATTTGCACTCTTTCAGAGTTTTGATTGCTCCTTTTCTTAGAGCTTTCATTGAAATGCTGATAAAATGTGCCCTTTTTAGGCTAAAGCAGGATGTTTTCAAGGTAAAAGAAACCAAAGAACCACACTGCAAATTCAACAGTAACTATTCCTTGGTCTTCAGGGAAAAGTTCCTTCTCCCTGTCTGATTCCTAGGCTGTCATCTCCCAGGACAGGTGGTGCCCTAACATTTGCATCTCTTGAGATGAGGTTTATAAGCAGCAGGAAAAGAGAAATTTCTGAGGCACTCAGTGTCAAGTTGTGCATGCAGATAGCTCTGAAGCCTCTCTGTGCTTGTCACAAACCATTTTCTGATGGGATTGCTGGCAGTGGGACCCTTGAGTCTCATTGCAGAGGGCTGGATGCACAGTCTGGGGGAGGTGAGGTCATTTTATCCCACAGCATCTTGTGAGGGCTGGATCTCCTCAGCGGTGGCTCAGGGGCTGTTTCTGACCCTGTCCTGTCTTCTGCTGACTGTGGTTGGTTTGCTCCCTGCTTGCCCAAGTGTGAAAAACGCCAATCACACTTGTGTTAAAATTTTTAAAGTTTAACAGGAATAAAATAGTTATAAAAAGAGTAATAAAAATGAGAGCAGTAAGAATTTGGACAATCAGAGTTAGGACAATAAAGGGACTATAAAAAAGCAAAGAATTATGGACATCCAGGTGTTCTGCTCTGCCACAGAACATATTTGGTAGGAAAGGATTAATCCTTAAAAGCAATAGCCTGGTGCATATTCCTATATCTCATACATGATGCAAACATTCCTTTTAAACTAGGGATTTTTCTGTTTATTTTCAGCTTCCGCCTCTCATCTTGTAAATCAGTCATCTTGGTCCCCACAAAGTCTGATTCTTCCTGATAAGGAGGCAATAATTCTCCTCTTGAGGTTTTGAGGGTCTTGTTGCTGTTATCTCTGTGTGAATAATTTCTTGATTATCTTATCCATTTCTTGAGCTAGTTAGAAAAAGTATCTTACATTACATAGTTTCTATTTTAATATTATGTTCCAGCCTAAAACTACATTTAACACAGTACTTAAAAAAGATTAATACAGTACTACAAAATAACTTCCCAACATAACACATATAGTTGGTGTTATGTTTATTTATAAATTTATAAATTTATAAATTTATAAATATAAAAAAATTATAGATATAAATTTCTATATAAATTATAGATCTATATACATTTTCCTTATAAATATTGATTAAATTTTGATTATAGATTTATATATAATATATAAATAATTTATAAAAATATATAACATTTTATATATTTACATTAATTTTTATAAACATTTATATAAATATATAAAATATATAGGATTATATATAAATATATAAAATTAAGTTATATATAGTATTAAATATATAAAAATAAATTTATAAAAATATTTATATAAAATATATATAATTAAATTATATTTATAATTTTATATGTTTTTATACAGATAAATTTTTATTTTTATAAAAATTTATAAATATAAATTTTTATATTTGCAAAGAGCCAATCATATAACATGCATTTTTCACACCGAGTGAGCTGAGGTGAGCTGCACTGCAGAAGGAATCTCATGCCCAGGTGTTCCCCCAGCCCTGATCCCTCTCTTTTTGTTGCAGTCCTTTCTCCGTGGTGCCGGCCGTGGGAATTCTGGATGCTGGTGACACCGTGCAGGTGACAGTGGGATTTCACCCACTGACCAAGGGTGACCATTGCAGCCTCCTGAGCTGCAACACAGGTGAGTGCTGGGCCCTGCACGGTGTCTTGGTTTGGAAAGACAGGAGTCTGCTAAGGAAGGCAGAAGCCTCCCCTGAAATGGAGAATGTAAACCCTCCCCACCCCTCCAAATTGCTATAAATTTTAAATTAAGGGGCTCTCAGGCAAAAATACGGGAGCAGGAAATAACTGTTCTTTATTAGGGAAAAGAAAAAAAAATAAAGGATAAAATCAACAATGCAGTAAACTAAAACAACACTGACAGAGTCAGAACACAACCTGACACCCTGTGGGGTGTTGGTGGCAGTCCAATTGGAAATGTGGCTGCAGCCCTCCTGGAGTGTCAGGGGTGGTTCTGTTGGAGGAAGGGGGGCCTGTAGAGAGGGAATTATTCTTCCTCTGAAGATCCAGTGGAAGAAGAGGCAGCTGCTGTTCCTCTGGGGAATCCAGTGGAGAAAGCCTTGCTGGTGTTTCAAAACGTCTGGATTCTCTCTGGGTAGCAATGCTTGGCTCCTCCCTCTGGGCGGAGCATCTCCCAATGGGATGTTACAGTTCTTATCAGTCATGCAGTGACATTCAATAGTCTGTTATCAGCAGATGTCCCCTCCCAAGGGAGGTGTGAATGTGGTCACTCAAAGGCAAACTGCCCGCTTGACAAAGGCAATCTGCCATACAGATGGTAATTGAAAACAACTTGCGTTGCAATCTTCAACACACGGGCACAGGACAGTTCTCCACCGTCACTCCCAGTTGTCCCATCCCCTTCATTCCCTCCAGAGGTACCTCCCCTGTTCAGCTTTACCCCAAAGCAAACTGAGAACTCCTTGGTGTTTAAGGGCTTGAGAAAGTGGATCCCCTCTAACAGGACTACGATTTTTGGACTCCTGTTTTGCTGGGAGTTGCTGAGTGCAGGAAGGAAGATCCCTGATTCTCCACTACCACCATGTGGCTATGCCTGCCTGAAGTTTTATTTCATTCCTGGGCAGTGCTGTATGTGAGGTGTGAGGTCTCCATCAGACTCTCTCCAATGCAATGGATTTCTTGCACTCCTCTGTCCCGTATGCTGCTTCTCCACTGGTTTGTCACGGACCCTTTTTCTATGTTGCCCTCTACACATATATTTAGTTTCTGTCTAATAACATTTTCAGGCCCTCCAGTTCCTGTTTGGTGACAAATCAAGACAAATTTTTCCTCGCTCCCATTTCCCAGGCCGTTCACGCTGTTGCAAACCTGTCACATCTATTTCCCATTTGATTTCTAGACTGAGGAATCCCATTCAGCCTTCATACAGAAGCTGCTCTGTGTTAATCTTAAACTTATTAATCTTTCCTTTGTCCCTTTTTTATTTCATTTGAAATGCTGCAGCTTGGTTTTTGAGATCAGAACAATATAAAATATTTCAAGACTGATGTGGCTGTGGGTTTGGCCAGGGAGATGATGATGATGATGATTTTCATTTTGTAGTGGTTTGTCACATAGCAGAGCCAGGCTGGTTGTGTTTCCTCACCTGTGTCCCCTCCTGCTGTGGGCTGTCCCTTCTTCCTGTGGGCCTCCTTTTGGTGTCCACATGCGCCCTGGCATATTTGCTGGTCAGCAGCAAGGGATCCAAGGGATCAGGAGAGACAGGAGTCTCGTGGGATGAGCCAGGACTGAACAGGGCTCCTCAGCATCACCTGAAGGACTTGGATGCAGAAATCCCAGTGATCTGAGTGGGTCACTGGAGCCCATCTGACAAATCTCACTGTGAATACTGTCATCTTGGGGCCAAACCTCTACAAACCCACTCAGAAATAAGGTGCTGCATCCAGCTGGTGGCCAGTCACCAGTGTGGGAATCCACAAAATCAGAGGGTTTTGGGAAAGCCGCAAAAGACAAGCCTCAGAGATCGTAGAAGTGTGATTAGAGCTAAGCAGCAGCCATGAGATAGGTCAGCAGAAAAATTATTTAAAAAGTAGAAAAGCAAGGGCAAATAGAACAATGGTCTGTGTATTAACGCTTGTCTAGAATAACTCCCTAAGCTACAGAAAAGTTTATCTAGCAAGATATTAGGAAGCTTGAAGCTTAATAATGGAGCTCTGTGCATTGTGCTTTAAGGCTTACAAGCAGGTATTGTATTCAAAATAAGCAAGTATTGTTTTAACCAAAGGTACGTGTGCTTGTAGTGCTTGGATAGAACTACTGTCAATGTGCTTTTGCTTTGTGTGATTGGTCAAGAAACTTATAAAGTAAGTTGTAACATTAAGTTTTTCGACCTGCTGCCTGGGATGTGAGCTGCTGGCATCTTCCCATTGTCATAACCATGTAATGAGAATGATGCTGGAAAATAAAACAGCTCAAGGCACATTCCACAGCAGTGCCATCCCATTTGTGATTTGTACAGAGCCCCCGGCTGGCGATAACCAGTGATGTCCCTCAGGGCTTTGTGCTGGGGCCAGTCCTGTTCAATATTTTTATTGATGATGTGGATGAGGGGACTGAGTCTTTCATTAGTAAATTTGCAGATGACACTAAGCTGGGAGCATGTGTTGATCTGTTGGAAGGTAGGATGGCTCTGCAGGGAGACCTGGAATGCTTGGATGAATGGGCAGAGTCTAAGAAGATGAAGTTTAATAATTCCAAGAGCCAAGTCCTGCATTTTGGCCACAATAACCCCCTGCAGTGTTACAGTCTGGGGACGGGGTGGCTGGGCAGTGCCCAGGCAGAAAGGGACCTTGGGGTGGTGGTGACAGCAGGCTGGACATGAGCCAGCAGTGTGCCCTGATGGCCAAGAAGGCCAATGGCTCCTGGCCTGGATCAGGAATGGTGTGGCCAGCAGGAGCAGGGTGGTCATTCTCCCCCTCTACTCGGCACTGGTGAGGTCCCACCCTGAATGCTGTGTCCAGTTCTGGGCCCCCCAGTTTAGGAAAGACATTGAGATGCTTGAGCACATCCAGAGGAGGGCAGTGAGGCTGGTGAGGGGCTTAGAACACAAACCCTGTGAGGAACCACTGAGGGAGCTGGAGGTGTTTAGCCTGGAGAAAAGGAGACTCAGAGGTGACCTTATCACTCTCTACAACTTCCTGAAGGGTGGTTGGAGTCAGGTGGGGTTGGTCTCTTTCTCCAGGCAGCAACTGACAAGAACCAGAGGACACAGTCTTAAGTTGTGTCAAGGGAAATATAGGTTGGATATTAGGAAAAAATTTTCCATGGTAAGAGTGATCAAGTACTGGAATGGTCTGCCCAGGGAGGTGGTGGAGTGACCATCCCTGGGTGTGTTTAAGAAAAGACTGGATGTGGCACTCGGTACCACGTTTTTAGTTGAGGTGTCAGGGAACAGGTTGGACTTGATGATCTTGAAGGTCTGTTCCAGCCTTGTGATTCTGTGTGATTCTGTGTGATTCTGTGTGATTCTGTGTGACTGTGTTTAAGGAGGTGCCCAGGACATCCTCACGCTGTGCACACAGAGCTGTCAGGATGTGATAAATGTACTGATCCACAGAACTGCTAACACAGCTAAAAGCTGTGACACTTCCTTCTGTGACCTGTGGATTGCTCTGTTCCTTGTGCTTCCATCAGCAACTGAGCTGAGCAAAGACTCCCCTTTGCTTTGTTCCAGGTGAAGAAAATATCCACACAAACCTCCACGGAGAAGCTGTAGATGTCAATGCTGGCTTGAGCACAAATTTCGTGGAGTTTGAGAAGACTTTCATCACCATGTCAAGCCACACAACCCTGTTCATCAAGAACAGGAGTAACATCACAGCCCACTTCCAGTGGAAGGCTTTTCCTACTGAGGAAGAAGAGAATGAAGAGAAGAAGAGGTTGGTTTGAAGGATGCATTTCAGTGAGATACATGGCCCAAGACTAAAAGTGACGTGTGGCCTCAGGGGGTTGTTGGTGCTTCTGAATGGTTTAGGCCAAGTAAACCATGCCTGGCACTGGGGTGTGTGTCCCTGGGCTTCAGGAGCTCAGCACTCAGCATTCCAGTTCCATTTAAACTCCAATCAAGGATGGCATTTGGGGAAGGAAAGGTTGGTTGCAATGACTGGATTTCCTCAAGTTCTAATCGGGCTTTTGCCCCTCTAATCTTCTTCCTACATGACCTGGCAACATCCTTAAAGAGTTCACCCTCTTTCCAAAGGTGATACACCCTCTTTTTTTCCCTTGGTTCCTTCAAAAGCTCCTTGCCCATCCAGGCTGCTTGTCAGCTTTATCTTTCCACACACAGGGATAATAAAGCTTCTGATTGGCCTTATCATAAAGCAGAGCAATAGGGCTCAGGAGCTCAGTCCCTGAGTAGGGACCAGGTGCCCGAGGCTAGCTCGCTCATGCCAACGCCGCGGGGCTACCATCTAGCAAGCATGGTGATTATCAGCTCTATAGTGATTGCAAGCTCTCAGGATTTCAGCTTTGCTTGCTAGGTAGTGGTGCCCCGGGCTTGAGGCTGCAGCAGACAGAGAGAGAGGAGAAGGAGAAGGCGCAGGATGTTCCACGGAGATGGCTTTATTTGGGGAGGTCCGTGAAGGGTCTCTGCTCTTCTTCTTCCCCACTAATGGGGTACAGTATGCTTCCTTTATAGGGTTGGAAAGGATCCAAGCTTGACCAATGGTAAGGGGTTAACATGACATTGCCTTATAGGGTAACAGAGATAGGTTAAGGGCAGAGAACGGGGAAACAGGAATTTTCTTTTGCTGTTTCAGCATTCCTATTGTTCATATTCTCCATGGTGCTTTTCCCAAACTTATGGGGTTTACTACACAGGGACAGTCTGTTCCTGTGCCTTCCAGACTTCTTTTCTTGAAGTGTGTCCATCCTTCCTGGACCCCTTTGTTTTTAAGGGCTGTTGCCCAGGGTACTCTCCAAATCAGTCTCTTGAACAGGCCGAATCTGCCCTCCAGAAGTGCACAGTGGAAGTTTTGTTGATGCCCTGCCTTGTTTCACCCAATATTCAGAACTCTATTATTTCACAGTCACTGTACCCCAGGCAGTGGTGAAGAGATGAAGTTCATTGAATCATTAGGGAATTTCCTGGTGATATCCAGTCCCTGGAGCCCAGGGAGGCAGCAGACTGCCCTGTGGAATGGATCCAGTTGACACCCAGGGCCCTCAGTTCCCCTTAGAAGGGAGTCACCTACCACCACTCCCCTTCTTTTCTTCTCAAGACTTGAGGCTGTGATCTGTCCGACAGACCAAGTGCAACTGGGAGACTCTGCAGACAGAATTTTTTCTTTAATGTCATCTGCCTGACCCTCTGGAGGCAGGGCCTCATAGCTGTTCTGTCAGGGCACCTGGGCAGGTGATGGGGGTCAGGATTAAGAGCCGAAATGAGGGATGTGGGACTCCAGGCAGCTCTCCAAAATGCAGTTCATTCCATCCAAGAGGTTACAGCAGTCCAGGGTCGTGGGTGACAGAGCCTGTGCCTACAGCTGTCAGCCCCAGCTACAGGCAAGCCTGGAGACCCTTTAATTTTGGTTACAATCCATTATATACTTTTCTTTGCTCAGCATCTTCATACAGTAGAACCAAACTGTACCTTAACTATTACCTATAGCCTATCATAACTACTGTAATTACCATATTCATGTTACTATTCTCCAATCCCTAAAAGTTAGTTCATTACAAGAAGTTGTTTTTCAGTTTTCTTGCAGTGGAAAATTCTGAGACCTTTTTTCTACTTGCAACTTTGCTGACTTGTTTGCCTGTGCTATCTTCTTGTTTGGTAAAAACATTTTCTTGTTTGAGGTGGGTTTATCCTTTGATCTAAGCCATAAAACCCCCTTCAAACTAACACACCCTTTGGCTCCTTGGTTAGCCAGTAAGACTGGCTCAGCAATTCTTTTCTTCTATATCAAAACTTGCTTCCATCTCTATTCCTTCATCAGACTCCACATTTAAAAATCTTTCTTCTGAGCATACATATCTGTGAGACTTTCTTGTCAAACTTTCATCCTTGCCAACAAGGATGGAATTTTATTACCTCCCCAGCAGAGACCCATTTCCATTTCCCACTGTCTCCTAGGTCTCCTCCTTCTGCCTGATCCCAAGAAGGGCAGGGCTCCTCTGGCTCCTGCTGAGCTTCTCTCAGGGTTGGACAGGTGTAACTCCACCCGTTTATTTCTGTTTCACTCTCCCTAGTGCTCCTCAGTCTTTCCACTTCTCCCTTAAGCTCTGCCGCTGGGCAGAGCAGTGCATTCAGCTGCTCACACCACACGCAGGTGTCTTCTGCATATCCTCTGATCTTAGCACCAGGCTCAGAGCCTCCCTGCAGCCAGGGCCTGGACAGCTGTGTCCTTCCTGGGGGGTTCTCTTTGAGTTAGTGCACTCCTGCTAGCAGCAGCAGCAGCAGCAATGGCTTTTCATCATTTGTGAACCATGGGTGGGAACAAAAGAAAGAAGAAGAAAGAAGAAAAGAAAGAAGGAAAGGAAAGGAAAGGAAAGGAAAGGAAAGGAAAGGAAAGGAAAGGAAAGGAAAGGAAAGGAAAGGAAAGGAAAGGAAAGGAAAGGAAAGGAAAGGAAAGGAAAGGAAAGGAAAGAAAAGGAAAGGAAAGGAAAGGAAAGGAAAGGAAAGGAAAGGAAAGGAAAGGAAAGGAAAGGAAAGGAAAGGAAAGGAAAGGAAAGGAAAGGAAAGGAAAGGAAAGGAAAGGAGTGGCAGAGGAAGGAAGGAAGGAAGGAAGGAAGGAAGGAAGGAAGGAAGGAAGGAAGGAAGGAAGGAAGGAAGGAAGGAAGGAAGGAAGGAAGGAAGGAAGGAAGGAAGGAAGGAAGGAAGGAAGGAAGGAAGGAAGGAAGGAAGGAAGGAAGGAAGGAAGGAAGGAAGGAAGGAAGGAAGGAAGGAAGGAAGGAAGGAAGGAAGGAAGGAAGGAAGGAAGGAAAAGAAAGAAAGGCAAGCACCTCACAACCAGCAAAAAGACACAACCCACTACACAAGGAGGGTGGGTGGCTGCAGCCTTTCTGCTCAGCCTGCTTGTGCCAACAGCCACGCAAAAACTGAAAAAATGCCGTGCCAAAACTTCTGTGCCAAAACTGCTGTGCCAGAACTGCTGGGCCAAAACTGCTGGGCCAGAACTGCTGGGCCAGAACTGCTGTGCCAAAACTGCTGTGCCGGAACTGCTGGGCCAGAATTGCTGTGCCGGAACTGCTGGGCCAAAACTGCCATGGCAGGCCCCTGTTTGCTGCGGGCCAGGTCACTTGCACTCCCCAGAGCCATTTTAAATTGCCTGCAAAGGACCAGGAGAGTGACCCTTGCCCACCTGAATGGCTGGCGAGAGGGTCCTTTAGTGCCCTGGGGTTCTTGGTTTTCCACTGTTCTCCATCTCCTTACACAGTGTCTGACTCCCATACAAGCTCTGTGTGTTAAAAGAAAATCCCATGACCTTCTCTGGCTACTTCCCTGGGCTGTTTATTCCCATTTTTTCCCACGTTCCTGCCTCAGCCTGGACCCCAGCTGATCCATTTTCCCCTCAAAAGCAACTAGGTGTCCCCAAATTAAACTTCAGCCTGGTTTTGGTTTTGTGGGTTTTTTCCCAATTACATCTGTTTTCACGCCAGTTTGTGTCCTAGACTGTCACCAGGACATTTTGTTCTTCCTTATTTCCAGTCTTAGACATGGTTGTAGCTCCAAGGCCACTGTCCTGTTGTCAGAGCAGCTTTTGAGATCTCAGAGCAGAGAGGACTTTTTAATGAGAGGAGATAGTGCAGGATCCTTTCCCTCTCAGGAAACTCTACTACCCTGCACTGGGATGGGAGCCAAAAATTCTGGCTCATGAAAAGGTCTCTCCAGGAGTTTGCTGCCTCCCTCCTGCACAGCAAAGTCCCTTCACCTCTCAGACCCCCTGTTTTCATGCATATAAAACCTTGAATGTCACTCTGAAGGGCTGCAGTGCCTGAATTCATCAATTTCCACTGGAAGTGCTCTGGGATGCTCTTGTGAAAGGCAGAGTAGGGAACAGGGCAGGTCCAAAATGGAAGGAGCAAAGAGTGATGCTTGTGAAAAATGCCAATCATTTTTTTTCAAATTTTTAAAAGTTTAATAGTAATAAAATAGTTATAAAAATAGTAATAACAATTAGAGTAGTAAGAATTTGGACAATCAGAGTTAGGACAATAAAGGGACAATAAAAAAGCAAAGAATTACAGACATCTGGGTGCTCTGCTCTGCCACAGAACACACTTTGCTAACAAAGGAGTAACTCTTAAAAACAATAGCCTGTTGCATATTCATATATCTCATACATGATGCAAACATTCTTTTCAAACAAAGGGAGTTTTCTGTTTATTGTCAACTTCTTCCCTCATCTTATAATCAATCATCTTGGTCCCTCAAAGTCTGGTTCTCCCCAATAAGGAGACAATAATTCTTCTCTTAGATTTTTTGGTGTCTTGGTGCTGTTATCTCTCCTTGAGCTAGTTAGAAAAAGCATCTTACATCACATAGTTTCTGTAGCCTGAAACTATATTCACCACACTACTTCAAAAGATTAGCATAGCAGTACAAAAAAAGGATCAATACAACATAACTTTCCACCATAACACATATAGTAATAATTTTAATATTTGTGAAAAGCCAATCATAAAATGAACATTTTTCATAGTGCTGGTAGCACATAGCTGTGACCCAGCTTTGTCTCCCCTTCCCAGGGAAGTCCTGCTCCATGACCTTTATCTGCCTCCCCCAGCAGCTCAGTGGTAGGAAAAACCACTTGAAGTGGCTGCTGGATTCTCCCTCAGTTTTGGCAGAGGCTTTGAGCCAGGAGGTTCTCTGGAGGGATGCTGGCTTTGGAAACCTCTCCTGAGCTTGCAGGTGTGGAGTAAAACTCCCTGCTGGGCCAGTGAACAACAAGTTATCCTCTGATCCATCTGGGACCCCCATGGCTTGGGGTCAGCCCTTGCTGGGGAGCTGCTGTTTGGGAGGAATACCCACTCCCTTTTCATAAGTTCATAGTTCATAAGTTTTATTTTATTAAACCTTATCAAAAATACAACAGAAGACTGAATAAAGAAAATGTTATGGCGCTGCGAGCAAAGGATTTTCCCCACCATGTGCTCACCACACAATGGAGGTTTTGCCTTTTAACCCTTTAGCCCCTCCCAAAATTCTGTCCATTGGCTCCTTCTTCACTGTCCAGTGGTGGAGTTTACTTCCTCAGATCTTGATTGGAGGTCAGATGTCACCGTAGTGACAAGCTGACCCTCCCAAATATCCCAACACCGGCTGTCCCTTGATAACAACTCGGGGTAAAAAAAAAATTTCTTAACCTATATAAATGATATTTGTCTGTTTATTGTGAGAGTCAATCATTGTGGCATTCACATTCTCTGAAGAGAGAGACATAATTCTCTCTCTCAGTTGTTTTTTTTTTTCTGGAGAAGCACAGAGAGAAGAAAGAGAAAACAATTCTTAGCTCTGCTTGCTGCTTCTGTTCTTTTTGCACATGTGGAATGTGTTAGGAAGATTGTTTACCTGAAGTGATTTGTCAGTTGGATTCTGCTGAGGATTGTTTTGTTTCCTTGGCCAATTGGAAAAAGCTGTGTCCTGGCTGTTTGGAGACAGCCACGAGTTTTCTTTAGTATTCTTTGTAGTATAGTATGTATCTTTAATATAGTATAGTATAATGTGTGGGAATCTACAAAAGCAGAGGGTTTTGGGGAAGCTGCAAAAGGCAAGCCTCAGATACAGTAGAACTGTGATTAGAGCTAAGCAGCTGCCATGAGATAGGTCAGCAGAAAAAGTATTTAAAAAGTAGAAAAGCAAGGGCAAGTAGAACAATGGTCTGTGTATTAATGCTTGTCTAGAATAACTCCCTAAGCTGCAGAAAAGTTTATCTAGCAAGATATTAGGAAGCTTGAAGCTTAATAATGGCGCTCTGTGCATTATGTTTTAAGGCTTACAAATAGGTACTGTATTCAAAATAAGCAAGCATCGTTTTAACCAAAGGAATGTGTGCTTGTAGTGGTTGGATGTAACTACTGTCAATATGCTTTTGCTTTGTGTGATTGGTCAAAAAACTTATAAAGGAAGTTGTAACATTAAGTTCTTGGTCCGCTGCCTGGGATGTGAGCTGCTGGCATCCTCCCATTGTCATAACCATGTAATGAGAGTGATGCTGAAAAATGAAACAGCTCAAGGCAGTTCCACAGCAGCCCCGTCCCATTTGTGATTTGTACAGAGTCCCCGGCCGGCGATATAATGTAATATAATATAGTTTAATAAAGCAACTGTTCAGCATTGTGGATCAATGGAGTCAGCTGCCAATCATTCCCTGCTTGGGGCACCCTGCTTTTCCATGAATCATCACATTACTCATCTCTCACACTGCTGCTCCTCCCCAGGTGCTTTGTTCTCCTGCACTCACACTTCTCTCTGCCAATATTAAACCATCTGCTGGCTTTGTCTCTCCTGTGGCTGCTTATTAAACCATCTGCTGGCTTTGTCTCTCCTGTGGCTGCAGGCAGCTTCGATTCCTGCGGATGCAGAGGGAGCTCTGGCAGGAAAAATTAATGGAGGAGAGAGAAGCAGGGAATGAGAAGGGCTCTGGTGAAGATCGCGCTGCCCTCCTGAGGCTCCCGGGGGAGATGGCAAAGTTGCACCAAGACCCCATGCTGTTCTCCGATGACATTTTTTTCATTGAGCCAATGGTGAGTGATAGCTGATGTTATAAATAAGAAGCTTGACTAGGCTAATATTCAAGCAGCAATCAATTTATTAATTAATATGGAAAAGTATGAGCAATACAGCACTGGGTACAGTGGGGGAAGTTTCCCCTCCAACTGCACACTGATAGTTGAGGCTTACAGGTATTTATAGGGGTACTCATAAGTTTTCTCAGCAGTTTCTAGTCCCAATTTTTACATCACAATTCTATAAACTATTGTGATTTAGTTTTTCTCAGGATGTATCCCAAAAGGAGTATCCCCAGATGATGGTGGTCCGGCTTCCAAAAGAAGGAAGATGAATCCCATCTGGTGAAGTCCAGCTCCCCAGATGTGGGTCCACCTTTTAATTGCAAAGACTATAAATCTCATAAGAGTGATATCCAGCTTCCCTTGGTCGAAACTATAAATCCTTGAGTTGATGTTCATCTTCCTTTCTCAAGCTGTTTTTTCTCTGCTTTATTAAGGCGTGAGATAAGGATATTTCCTTTATATATATTCCAAAGCTATAGTTTCAAGGATACAAGCAATATTCTAAAATTATACTTCAAAAGGTTATTATTGCAGAACTCTTTAAGGATTAATTACAAGCAAAAAGTAACATCCTTAACACTTTAATTCCAATGCTCCTAAATCAACTAAGGTTAATTGCAAACAAAAGATAGGTTCAAAGGCCTTCTTCCATGCTTTATTTTCCTCAGTTATTATTAGAATTCGCAACTGTCCCATGGTCGGTCTCCACACATATTGCAATCACAAATATACACATTGCCTGTATGTACCTGACACGAAACACAGCTTTGTATTTCACACTGAGAACCCCATTTTCCTCCTCTTCTTCCTCCTCTTCCTGCTCCCACCCACTCTACCCCCAGCTGTAGTCACTCAGCAGATCCTCAGCTGGCTCCATGTGCTGGGAGGGAGGAAATTGAGTTTCTGGTGCAGCTGCAGAGCTCACTGTCTTGGTTTGGAAAGACAGGAGTCTGCTAAGGAAGGCAGGAGCCTTCCCTGAAATGGAGAATGTAAATCCTCCCCACCCCTCCAAATTGCTATAAATTTTAAATTAAGGGGTTCTCAGGCAAAAATACGGGAGCAGGAAATAACAGTTCTTTATTAGGGAAAAGAAAAAAAAAAAGGATAAAATCAACAATGCAGTAAACTAAAACAACACTGACAGAGTCAGAACCCAACCTGACACCCTGTGGGTCAGGGTGTTGGTAGCAGTCCAATTGGAAATGTGGCTGCAGTCCTCCTGGAGTGTCAGATGTGGGTCCGTTGGAGGAAGGGGGCCTGTAGAGAAGGATGTATTCTTCCTCTGAAGATCCAGTGGAAGAAGAGACAGCTGCTGTTCCTCTGGGGAATCCAGTGGAGAAAGCCTTGCTGGTGTCTCAAAAACCTCTGGATTCTATCTGGGTAGCAATGCTTGGCTCCTCCCTCTGGGCGGAGCATCTCCCAATGGGATGTTATAGTTCTTATCAGTCATGCAGTGACATTCAATAGCTGTTATCAGCAGATGTCCCCTCCCAAGGGAGGAGTGAATGTGGTCATTCAAAGAGAGAGATAAAGCAAACTGCCCGCTTGACAAAGGTAATCTGCCATACAGATGGTAATTGAAAACATCTCGCATTGCAATCTTCAACACTCACCTAAAAATGCTAAAATTCTAAAAGCATTTCTGCCCTGGAGGCTCAAGGCAGGGCTGGGAGCCTGACAAAGCCCAGCTCTGCTGCCAGGCTTGAGCTCAAGGGCACTCTGTGCGTGTCCTTGCAGTGTCACAGGGAGCAGTTATTGTAGGCAGGGACTCCCTTGACATGCGGGGTTCAGCAGAGGCTGTTGGAGCACTGCCAGCTCACACACTGACCTGAAGCTTGCAATGGTTTGCTGGGAAAAGGAGGCCAAATGTGGGAATCTACAAAATCAGAGGGTTTTGGGAAAGCTGCCAAAGGCAGGCCCCAGAGACAGTAGAAGTGTGATTAGAGCTAAGCAGCTGCCATGAGAAAGGTCAGCAGAAAAATTATTTAAAAAGTAGAAAAGCAAGGACAAATAGAACAATGGTCTGTGTATTAATGCTTGTCTAGAATAACTCCCTAAGCTACAGAAAAGTTTTATCTAGCAAGATATTAGGAAAGTTGAAGCTTAATAATGGACCTCTGTGCATTTTGTTTTAAGGCTTACAAGCAGGTATTGTATTCAAAATAAGCAAGCATCGTTTTAACCAAAGGAATGTGTGCTTATAGTGGTTGGATGGAACTACTGTCAACATGCTTTTGCTTTGTGTGATTGGTCAAGAAACTTATAAAGGAAGTTGTAACATTAAGTTCTTGGTCCGCTGCCTGGGATGTGAGCTGCTGGCATCTTCCCATTGTCATAACCATGTAATGAGAGTGATGCTGGAAAAATGAAACAGCTCAAGGCACGTTCCACAGCAGCCCCGTCCCATTTGTGATTTGTACATATACCCCCAACCAGCAATAGCCAAATTCAGCCCAAAGTTAATGACAGAAATGCCAATCCCCTCCTGTAATCACACCTTGCACTATTTCTGAGTGTCCCTTCCAGTGTCCTCTGTGAACCTGGACACGAGGGTGCAAGGTTGAAATGGGCCTTTGGAGTTCTCCTACACACAGGGACAGAAAACCTTTTCCTTTTCTGTTTGTGCAAGCAAACCACCACGTGCTCCCATCAATCAGAGCCCTGATTCTGAGTACTGGCATTGTGAGAGACAATGAATGCCTGGTGTCTGCACAGTGCAAAATCCCTTCTCATCTTGGAATAAACCCTAGAATAATGCCAACCTCTGCTTTCTTTCAAAGGAGGTTAAAGTAATATTTTTATTTGGGTGAATCCCCAAGGAAGGGGATCATGTTCTCTTCTTGTGAAGAGCCAGCAGTGCACAGTGGCAGTTGCATCCCACTGTAGCTGACAGCAGCATGATGTGACCAAGGGCCTTTGTCAGAGCAGTAGGAATATCGTGGAGAGTGGGAGCTGATCAGCTGAGCACTGAGAGCTTCCAGCGCTGTGTTGAGCTGGGTTTGGAAGCTTTCCTTGGGCTCCTTGTGTTGTTCACTCATCACTGATGCTCTAAACAAAGGCTTACAGGACTGTGGTTGAAAACAAGCAATGTGAAGTTTGAAGTTTAAAGTTTTGCTGTCTCTTTCTGTTGTAGGAGGGAGAAATTGGGCCGAATTGTTCGGCCGAAATCAAGGTGACCTTCAAACCCCTGGAAGGACTGGAGTATCTAAGTGTGGCTTACTGCAGCATCTCAGGTGCAGCTCCTCTGCCCTGCTTCTCTCCCCCTCAGTGAAGCCATGGGGGAAGCCTGAGCCCACTGGGCTCCCATGGAAGTGCTGGGAAGAGTCCCTGGTCAGCAGGGCAGTGCTGGCACATCCCCCCTGGCCCTGCAGCTTCCAGGGAGTCTCCTGTGCCAGGCCAGGGCTCAGAATGCTGTGTGTGGGTTACTGATCCCAGAACAGCCCAGGCAGTGCAGGGAGAGGTTTTCATGCCGTGGCTTTGCCAGCATTCCCTCAAAGGCCAGAGAGCTCCAGAGCAGAACAGCTTTAGTGAACAAGCACTAAGCCCCTCCATGTGATGGTGTTCACAGGGGTTTGAGGATGAGGGAAGAGACGAGGATCTGACTCCATGTTTCAGAAGGCTTGATTTATTATTTTATGATATATATTCTATTAAAACTATTCTAAAAGAATAGAAGAAAGGATTTCATCAGAAGGCTAGCTAAGAATAGAAAAAGAAAGAATGAATAACAAAAGCTTGTGTCTCAGAGAGTCTGAGCCAGCTGACTGTGAGTGGCCATTAATTAGAAACAACTCTAGGAGACCAATCACAGATCTACTTGTTGCATTCCAGAACAGCAGATAACCATTGTTTGCATTTTATTCCTGAGGCCTCTCAGCTTCTCAGGAGGAAAAATCTTAAGGAAAGGATTTTTCAGAGAATATCATGGCTACATCTCCAGGGCCCTGGCCTTCAGGATGGGTCCATTTGACATGGATCCATCATCAGGCAGCAGGAACTGAGTTAGAAATGTGTTCCCTGAGCCTGGATCACCTCCCAGTGCCCAGACAGCAGCAGAGCAGAGGTGGCTGAGCCCCTCTGAGCCCAGGGTGTTGGTAGAAGGAGCGGCCTTGGCCAGCACCTGCCTCTCTCCCTGTGTTGAGTTGTCCCCTTGCAGCTCCCAGTCTATGCAAATAGAACACAGGGCTGAGTGTCAGAAGGGGAGCACTTGGGCAACAAAGTCCTGTGCTCCTGGGCCAGGGAGTTTGGTAATTGCCAAACTCTGTATGAGCTTTGTGCCTGCACTGAATGGATTTCAAAGCTCCTCTAAGTGCATGGGAAGGAAACCACAGAATCACAGTGTGTTAAGGATGGAATGGACCTTAAAGATCATCTAGTGCCAAGGCCCCTGCCATGGGCAGGGACACCTTCCCCTAGAGCAGGTAGCTCCAAGCCCCATCCAGCCTGGCTTGGAACACTCACCACCCTCACAGTAAAAATTTCTTCCCTAATATCTAACCTAAATTTCTTTTCTTTCAATTTCTACCCATTACTCCTTGGCCTGTCACTACAGGACACCAGAGATGTTTTAAACTCAGCAAACTGGTGGCTGGAGTTGGAAACCAGCCCAAGGAATGGGTTAGAAATTGCAAGTCAGCCCCAAGGCTGAGGGAAGAGAAGGGTGCATATCTTCTCCTGCAGCATCAGGAGCTGGTTGCATCCAGCTCAGAGTCAGGGACTAGCGCTGAGGCATCCTGGAAAATACAGAGTAACAGAGGGAATGATTGTACTGCAATGGACATCTCTCCCCAGGCCGTGAGAGCAGGCTGCCCCTGCGCCTCTCAGGGGAAGGCCAAGGACCCTTGATTGACTTCAGCTCTCCTAGACTGGACCTTGGGAACATTTCTATCGACAACTCCTATGTCTATGAGGTGAGCAGCAGGGCTTGGGATGGATCCTGATGGCTCCTGAGGCAGCAGCAAGCCTGGTGGAGCTGTGGAATTGCTGTCAACATGGGCAGTTGTGAGCAGGGAATATTTGATATACTGGTGAAATCTGGGGAGTGTGAAAGGTGTGTGTGTTGTTCATGAAGCCCCAGTCCCTTTTATGGGGATCAGCTGGGAGGCTTCCTGCAAAAACAACCCCTTGGCACATGAAACCAACACTGAGTCAAAAAGGGATGTTCAGAGGCTTTTGTGGCAGTGCCAGACCCAAGGCACCTTTGGACTGGGCTGTTCAGAAGCAGCTGCAACAAACTGGCTGCCTTTGAGCTTTAGCCCACTGCCAACAGCTCCCAGTCAAGTGTCTCCTGCTTATTGCTGCAAGTCACAGGAAAGCCTTGGGAGTTCTCTCCCTTGCTGAGCAGTCCCTCACCACACTTCAGCCTTGCTGCATCTCTGGCTCTAGAAAGAGAAAAGTGTTCCTGGGAATAAAGCAAAGGATTTTTCAACCTATTTGCCTCCTCCCCAGTAGTGTCAAGTTTGCAAAAAAAAAAAAAAAAAAAAGCGCCAAAGAGAGAGCAACTGAAAGAGGTAGAAAATGAGGCACTACCTCATGCCAGACACTTCCAAAAGCTTGGCTGTGGGAGGGAAAGACACCCTGAGTTTTCTTACCAAAAGATGGTGCTGTCTGTACATTTTGATGCTGATGCCTCATAATCAAAGTATTGTTTTCATGGTATGGGAAAAGGTGAATGAGTAGATGGTGCTGTTGGAGCTGTGCTCAGTGGGGCAGCAGCAGCTCTGGGGTGATTCACTCCACAGCTGCAATCAGCCCACGTTGCTCTCAGGGCCAGCTCCCAATGAGCTTGGTGCTGCTGAGCAGAGGTGCACTGCTCTGTATCCATGGGATAAGCCCAGGCTTGTGGGCTCCAGTTCTGTGGAGTTACCACTGCTTTGCATGAAAGCCCAAAGGCAGAACTTGTCCTGTTGTATTTTTTTGACTTCTGCCATTCAAAGCATCGTCTGCCACTTCTGGGTATTAATTGCATCATTAGACAATAACTCACAAGGAGGGAAGGTTCCACATTTATTTCCCCTTTGCTCTCTTGCTGCTGCAGGTGGAACTGATTAACCTAGGAGCTATTGATGCTGCCTTCACCTATATCCCTTCAGCTGCAAATGTGGGCTTCTGCTTCAAGTTTGCACCCGAGCAGGGCATCATTGCAGCAGGTGGGAGCCAGACTGTTCACATCTTCTTCAGTGCCACTGTAGTTGGGAGGTTTCAGGAAGAATTCCAGTTCAGTGTGGCTGGATCTCCTATGTCTGCAATCCTGGCTGTCAGGTAAGGACCCTGGGAGCTTGGTGGGTGCATCTATGGCTGTCTCTGGGACATCCCCCACCTACCTCCTTTTGGGGTTGAGCAGAGAAAAGAGGTGTTTCCTGAGGTCTGAATGTCTGCTCTGATCCTGGCATTGCCTTAGTGTGAGGATGCCTGCTGCCCTGATGGTACCTGGGAGCTGGAATAACTCCTCCCTGCAGGGATCTCCCTGTGCCTTGGGCCATGGCAGGCAGTGGGATGGATCAGCTTTGGGCAGCAGCTGCTCTGGGATGTCCCAGCTGAACACCCAGCAAGGGCCCCAGGGCTTTGCAGATGTGCCAGCCTGGCTGATTCTGCCCCAGCAGCAGTGTTTGTAAAAACTTGTGTGAATAATCCATGGCAGATGGGCAGCAGCAGTGTTTGTAAAACCTTGTGTGAATAATCCATGGCAGATGGGCAGCAGCAGTGTTTGTAAAACCTTGAGTGAATAATCCATGGCAGATGGGCAGCAGCAGTGTTTGTAAAATCTCCTGTGAACAATCCATGGCAGATGGGCAGCAGCAGTGTCTGTAAAATCTCCTGTGAACAATCCATGGCAGATGGGCAGCAGCAGCCTCAGCTCACCTCACCTCTCTCAGCCATGCTGTGGGGCACAAGCTGTGCTCTCAGCTCCTGTGCACAGTGTTTTATTTCCAAACTTCTAAAAGATTAATACAAACAATAGGAAGTACTCAAAATTAAAACCCTATTTAAAAAGTTGTTCTTGTAAAAGTGCTCTATCAAAAAAAGTGAAGGCAAATGACCAAGTACATTTTAGTAAATTCTGTATATTGCAAACCGTGTCAACAATGCATACAGTTATCTTTGGGTGTTCACAGATTCTTAGTGTCTGTTTGGTAATTTTAAATACGTCAAGAAAATTCCACTGCAGCAATACTGTTACAAAGTAGAAGAAGGCTTCCAGATAAGAAGTATTGCAAGGAACATGATTTAGGAATCAGGCCTCTGTTACATATTGTGTTCAGCAGTTACTAAAATGTGTCATTATGCATTGAGATGCACTTGAAAAAAACCTAAAGTTGGTTCCAGGTCTTGCTGATGAAGCAAAATGTCCCCTGAGGACATAACTTCAGCTCTTAAGAGCATTTAGCTTTATACTTTAATTATTCACTTTTAGGTTGTTTTATTTTGGAAAAAAAATCCCCATGAGTAGTTTTTGCTAGTATTCTGGTGTTATGGTTTATCAAGATGAGAGTAAGTAATTTGATTAAAAATTCACATGTTTTTCATTTCTAAAATGTAAACTTCTCAAGTAATATTTGTATAGTTAGCATAGTGTAGTAAAAGTGATGATTATGAAGTTAAAAAACTTCAAGAACATTACTAAAATATAGTGGAATACAGATTGACAAGAACACACAAACAGATATCTAGGATGTTGTTTTAGCCACATAAACAGGGTGGCAGAGAGTGGCTCACATGAACACCAGGCACAGAGTGCTCTGGTGCCTCCTTTGCACAGCCAGCAAAGGGCTGATGTGGGAGTCAGGGAACTGTGCAGCAGGAACTGTCCCAAGGACTTGGGCATCATCCTGTGGGCTGGTGCCATGGTGTCTTGGTTTGGAAAGACAGGAGTCTGCTAAGGAAGGCAGGAGCCTCCCCTGAAATGGAGAATGTAAATCCTCCCCACCCCTCCAAATTGCTATAAATTTTAAATTAAGGGGTTCTCAGGCAAAAATACGGGAGCAGGAAATAACAGTTCTTTATTAGGGAAGAAAAAAATAAAAGGATAAAATCAACAATGCAGTAAACTAAAACAACACTGACAGAGTCAGAACACAACCTGACACCCTGTTGGTCAGATTGTTGGTAGCAATCCAATTGGAATTGTGGCTGCAGTCCTCCTGGAGTGTCAGATGTGGGTCTGTTGCAGCAGGGCTTCTGTAGAAAAGGGTATAGTCTTCCTCTGAAGATCCAGTGGAAGAGGAGACAGCTGCTGTTCCTCTGGGGAATCCAGTGGAGAAAGCCTTGCTGGTGTTTCAAAACCTCTGGATTCTCTCTGGGTAGCAATGCTTGGCTCCTCCCTCTGGGCGGAGCATCTCCCAATGGGATGTTATAGTTCTTATCAGTCATGCAGTGACATTCAGTAGTCTGTTATCAGCAGATGTCCCCTCCCCAGGAAGGAGTGAATGTGGTCATTCAAAGAGAGAGATAAAGCAAACTGCCCTCTTGACAAAGGTAGTCTGCCATACATATGGTAATGGAAAAGATCTTGCATTGCAATCTGGAACACATGGCAAGAGACAATCGTGGCCCAGCAAAAGGGAGAAGGGGTGGTCATAGGGGAGGCAGAGCTCAGTCCTCAGCACCACAGCAGCACTGGGCTTGGCCCTGCCAGCCTGAGCCATGTGCTGGGAGGATAATGCAGTGTGAGCAGGAGAGCTGATGCTGGCTGCTCTGCAGCTTTGGAGCTGGGCTGCTGCCCTTGGCAGGCACTGGCTCAAGGCAGTCAAGGAATGAAAGCAAACTGCAGTCGATTATACCAATGAGATGAGGGAGATGGATTAAAAACAGCAAGAAAGTTATTACTAGGCAAGAGAAAAGTGGTGAGTAGGTGTGCCCATAGTGGAGAAACAATGATGCTGGCTTTGTTTTTGGAGGAAAAGTGCTACTTTTTTACTTTGGAAATCAAGAGGGAACCTTTCACCATCAAAGAATTGATTCTCCACTGTCCCTCCCCCAAAGTGCTCATGGGATGTTATTGCATAAGCAGCTTTCTCCTGGAGCAAGGGCAGGTGTCTCTTGTTGAGATGTGCAGAGCAGAGCCAGGGCCAGTCCTGTGAATACAACACAAGGCCCAGGTCACTGCTCCTTGATTTGGAACCAAAAGGCAGAGTGGGCATTGATTGGCATCAAGCATGAAATCAACTGGTGAGTGTTGTGCAGCTTCAGGTGCTGATTTCAGGGGATGTTGTTGACTTTTGGAGACTGAGCTCAAGGCCAGGTGAGGTGCTGTGCTAGATTCAGGACAGCCTTGTTTGGTTGTTTAGGCTATTGCTCTTGGCTGTGCCAGCTGGGGCACTGCTGACAAGCTGGTCCTTTCCTCTAGGATTTATCTGTCCCCTGGGTAGAACTGTTGCTGCTCTTCTCAGAGGATGTTTAGGGCTCCCCTGGCTTCACGTCTCAGAACTCTGTAATGATTGTGTGGGTCAAACTCTCCTGAGAAAGCTCCTCCATGGCAACAGCAGTTCCAGCTAAGAAGGAGCAAACAGGAAAGGCTGGTTACAGAAGTTTCTGGGGACACCTCTATGTCCATCACATTACAGCTGGGGAAACTGAGGCACGGAGCCTCAGTGGGTGTTTGTTCAGAGTCCTTCATGGGACCACTAGCAGCTCAGGGGCTTTTCCTGCCTGCCCTGTGCCCAAAGCCTATCAGTGGCTGTTGCCTGCTGATGCCACTTGGCTTTAGCTGCCTCCTGTGCACAGGGGCACTGTGCTGAGCACATAGTGCTGTGTTGATTGGAAACCCATGGTGCCCCTGACACCAGGTTTCACACCTCTGAGCCACAAAAGCTTTACTTTAATTCCCTTTAACCAAACCATTTCCTCCTCTGTCCTCGCCATGCAGGGGCTGTGTCACCAGACTGAGTTCACACTTTGACGTCAATGAGCTCGACTTTGGGGACATCTCCCCTGGTGAGTGTTCCCTGATCTGTGCCTGCCAAAATGGAGCACTTGAACATAAAAGCATCCCTCACTCCTGGTCTGCCCCAGCAGCCTCTTCAGAGTATGAACTCCAGAGCTGCTGGGTGCCTCAGGTAGCATTTTGCCATTGTGAGATCCAATAGAACCAAGGAATAGAAATTTCCTGGTGTCCCTGTCCTGGTTTAAAAGACAGATGTCTGCCAAGGAAGGCAGGAATCTTCCTGGAATGGAAAGATGACCCCTCTCCCTCCAAGTTATTATACCTTTGAAATTGCAGGGCTTCCAGGGGAAAAGATGGGGAAAGGAATAACAGTTCTTTACTGGAATATATCAGCACAAACAACAACACAACAACAGAAGTTTCCAACCCACCAAGTGCTGTTTCTCCCCTTTGGTGTAGTTATGATCACAGGCAGGAGGAGCTGTGGGCTCTGGGAAGGAAGGAAGTGGCGGAAGGAAGGAAGTGGCGGAAGGAAGTGGCGGAAGGAAGTGGCGGAAGGAAGGAAGTGGCGGAAGGAAGGAAGTAGCGGAAGGAAGTGGCGGAAGGAAGTGGCGGAAGTGGCGGAAGGAAGGAAGGAAGGAAGTGGCGGAAGGAAGTGGCGGAAGGAAGTGGCGGAAGGAAGTGGCGGAAGGAAGTGGCGGAAGTGGCGGAAGTGGCGGAAGTGGCGGAAGGAAGGAAGGAAGGAAGGAAGGAAGGAAGGAAGGAAGGAAGGAAGGAAGGAAGGAAGGAAGGAAGGAAGGAAGGAAGGAAGGAAGGAAGGAAGTGGCAGAAGGAAGGAAGTGGCGGAAGGAAGGAAGGAAGTGGCGGAAGGAAGGAAGTGGCGGAAGGAAGGAAGGAAGTGGCAGAGGAAGGAAGGAAGGAAGGAAGGAAGGAAGGAAGGAAGGAAGGAAGGAAGGAAGGAAGGAAGGAAGGAAGGAAGGAAGGAAGGAAGGAAGGAAGGAAGGAAGGAAGTGGCGGAAGGAAGGAAGTGGCGGAAGGAAGTGGCGGAAGGAAGTAAGGAAGTGGCGGAAGGAAGTGGCGGAAGGAAGTGGCGGAAGTGGCGGAAGTGGCGGAAGTGGCGGAAGTGGCGGAAGTGGCGGAAGGAAGGAAGGAAGGAAGGAAGGAAGGAAGGAAGGAAGGAAGGAAGGAAGGAAGTGGCGGAAGGAAGGAAGTGGCGGAAGGAAGTGGCGGAAGGAAGTAAGGAAGTGGCGGAAGGAAGTGGCGGAAGGAAGTAAGGAAGTGGCGGAAGGAAGTGGCGGAAGGAAGTGGCGGAAGTGGCGGAAGGAAGTGGCGGAAGGAAGGAAGGAAGGAAGGAAGTGGCGGAAGGAAGGAAGGAAGTGGCGGAAGGAAGGAAGTGGCGGAAGGAAGGAAGGAAGTGGCAGAGGAAGGAAGGAAGGAAGGAAGGAAGGAAGGAAGGAAGGAAGGAAGGAAGGAAGGAAGGAAGGAAGGAAGGAAGGAAGGAAGGAAGGAAGGAAGGAAGGAAGGAAGGAAGGAAGGAAGGAAGGAAGGAAGGAAGGAAGGAAAAGGCCCACCCCCACAGCCAAAACCCCTATCCCACTTCCCAGACCAAGGGGAACATTCACTACCAAGCCTAAACCCATAACAATGAAGTTCATGAACTTTTTAAGAAAACTAATTGCCTTTCCTGAGCTGCTTCTTCCCCACCCTGCATCAGCACCGAGGCACTTGTTCAATTGCCTTTTGAATAAATGAAACAAGAAAGGCAGCAGTAATCCCAGTGGCCAGCATGGGTGTGAGCTCATGTTGACTCACTGTTTGTGTATCTTGAAAACGGTGGGAGTGCTGGCAGACTGAACAGAGAATTTGACAGCTTGAATTCCCAGAGTCAATGCTGGGTCTGGGTGCACACTCATCACTGAGAGATCACTGGTGCTGGTTTGGGGCAGGGGAGGGAGCTCCTCCCCATCAGAGAGAAGCTTGCAGTGTTCAGCAGGGCTAGGAATGGGCATTTCCAAGGCTGCAGTCTGGAATCAGTGTCCAAGGGAACTCAGTGACAATTCATTCCTCACGCAGCTTCTCGCTGAGCTGTAGTTCAGCTAATAAAGAGCTCAACTCCAATCCCACTTTCATCCTGCCAGGATATTCGCACCAGGAGTCATAATTGGTACCTAAATGTGCATTTGTGTCCTTTTCCTAGGCTCTACCTACACCCTGAGCTCTTGCCTCAGTAACAGCTCCCCGGTGTCCCGTGCCACTCTTTGGGGAGAAGCCCACTCCCCAAATCTCCAAATCCAGCCCAGCACCCTGGAGTCTGGCAGCCTCGTGGGTGGCACTGAAGAAGTGCGTTCTCTGGAGATGGCCAACTGCAGCTCACTCTCTGTCCAGTACCACTGGTCAAACTGTTCCAGCAGCCAGGGGAACAGGCTGAGGTATGTTCATCTTTGCCCTCTTCTCAAAGCTCTTCTTGCTGGTGTGTTAGGAAGGATGAAAGTTTGACAAGAAAGTCTCACAGATATGAAAACTTAGCAGAAAGATTTTTAAATGTGGAGTCAGATGAAGGAATAGAGATGAAAGCAAGTTTTGATATAGAAGAAAAGAATTGCTGAGCCAGTCTTACTGGCTAACCAAGGAGCCAAAGGATGTGTTAATTTGAAGGGGTTTTTATGACTTAGAGCAAAGGATAAACCCACCTCAAACAAGAAGATGTTTTTACCAAGCAGGAAGATAGCACAGGCAAAAAAGCCTGCTGATGTGGCAAGTAGAAAAAAGGTCTCAGAATTTTCCACTGCAAGAAAACTGAAAACCAATTTCTAGCTTAAACTGTAATGTACTAACTTTTAGGGATTGGAGAATAGTAACATGAATATGGTAATTACAGTAGTTATGATAGGCTATAGATAATACTTAAGATATAGATTGGTTCTTCTGTATGAAGATGCTGAGCAAAGAGAAGTATATAATGGATTGTAACCAAAATTAAAGGGTCTCCAGGCTTGCCTGCAGCTGGGGCTTGGATGGAATAAACTGCATTTTTGGAGAGCTGCCTGGAGTCCCACATCCCTCATTCAGGCTCTTACACTGGTGCCCTGTATGTTCTTGGCAAAGAACAAAGCTGTTTGCCTGGGATCTGACCAATAACACTGAGCAGCTGTGCTCAGGCTGGATGCTCAGGGAATAGGTGTCCCACCAGTTTGGTGCTGCACAGTCCCCATAGTGGTTTCCCTGGGAAGGAAAGCTGGGCTGAAAGCTGCTTTCTCAGACCTCTGTGGCCCGAGGCAATGTCCATTTTGATGAAGGGCTCCTAGTCCCAGCTCCCACAGTGCTGCTGGAGACCCTTCTGGCCCCTCTGCTTTGGGATGAGTCCTCTCTGCAGGAGCTGCTCTCTGCTCCTCACCTTCCTCCCCGGCATTGTGCTGGAGGATGCCCAGAAAGTCCCAACACCAGAGGGAGAGCTACCCAGTGCCTGGGCTGATGCTGAACATCTTGTTCCCTTCCCTTTCCTCCTTTTCTGAGACAACTCCTTTAGTGCCAGGATGATTTCTTTCCCAGGGATCAGCTTTCAGTGGACACCTTGGATTCTTCACTTCCTTTTTTTGTGACACTTGTTGCTCTTATTGACTTTTCCCCTGCAACATGTCCCTTATGGGTTCTGTACTGCTGGACAGCAGGACTTGTTCATCACATCATCTCCTCTCCCTGCCTCCCAGAGAGTTTCTGCTTTAGACTGAAAAATGGCATTGTCTGGGCACCATGGTCCTGGGAAGTTGCCTCAAACCATTCATTAAAACTAAAGACAGTGGAATGGATGATAGGGGATCTCTTGGGGGTTATCATGAGACTGACCCTCATCCAGAAATGAAACCCAGCCTTAGGTCACAAGCTCCAAAGCTAAAGGCAGTGATTCTTTGGGGAGCAGGTCATTGCAGGCCTTGAATGCCTGTCTGGGAATGGAGCATCCAGGTCATGTTTGACTGTGGGGAGCACTTGCAGCTCAGCAGGGTGACAGGCAGGCACGGCTCAGCTGTGTCCCTCACGTGGCATTAGAAACACAGAGTTACCCTGAGCACCTGCTTCAATTTAAAATGGAGAATGTGACCTGAGTCACCTGGGAGTGTTGGACAATGTCAACCAACCCCCCAACACCGTCAGGGGAACATTCCTGATAAATCCCTAGTGGAGCTGCAGAGTTTCTGGTGTTGGGCACTGGGATTTGCTGTGCTGGCTCGCCACTGGCTGGGTCTGCCCCTTGGTGCCTCAAATCTCACCTTTTTGCCTCAAATCTCACCTTTTTGCTTGCTTTCTCTGTCTTTCCCTCTCCCAGTGTGCTTTTTGCATCCCCACAAGGTGTTCATCTGTGACTGTGTTCACAGGGGTCTTAGGATGAGGGAAGAGATGAGGATCTGGCTCTGTGTTTCAGAAGGCTTGATTTATTATTTTATGATAGATATTACATTAAAACTATACTAAAAGAATAGAAGAAAGGATTTCCTCAGAAGGCTAGCTAGGAATAGAATAAGAAAGAATGATAACAAAGGTTTGTGGCTCAGACTCTCTGTCCGAGCCAGCTGGGCTCTGATTGGCCATTAATTCGAAACATCCAACATGGGCCAATCACAGATCCACCTGTTGCGTTCCACAGCAGCAGATAATCAATGCTTACATTTTGTTCCTGGGGCCTCTCAGCTTCTCAGGAGGAAAAATCCTAAGGGAAGGATTTTTCATAAAAGATGTCTGTGACATTCATGCCTGTCCTCTGCAGTTGCTCAGTGCAAGCAGTTGCAGCTGCTGCAGCACCTCAGTGTCATCCCTGGGCTGCCTGTAGAACAGACCTGCTCCAGGCTGGATTGGGAAGGGCTGGATCAAACCATTTCTCAGGTCAACGTGCCAGCACCCACCCAGGGGCTGCATCCTGGCCAGGAGCTGCTCGTGCAGGTGTCCCTCCCTCCCACTGCAGGTCCCTGTTCATAGTTTTGTTCTTTTCCAGATGTGAGCCTTACGCATCTAAATTCCAACCCCAACCACCAAAGGGGAAGAGACCCTGTTTGGATACCTCAGCATCTCTAAGGAGACGCTTGAGGATTAGAAATGTGGAGGAGGCAGCCACAGCCGTGAAAGAATCGTGGGATTTTGCCCAATCTCCAGGAGCAGAGGTAGATTTTCTTGTACCTCTACTGCTTGTGTTGCCTCCCCAGCCTGCCAGCACCAAGTCATGCTCATGCTGAGCTCCCTTTTTGCTGCCCTGCTGTGCTGTGCCCTGACAGCTGGGCAGCAGGGCCAGTGGCTGGGTATGGGCTGTGTGGGAGGGAGAAATAGGAGAGTTTTCCTTGGAGAAGCTGACTCAGATCCTACAGACCTGTGCTGAGTGGGGGATTTTTTTTTTAATCTGATTTTCTTCACAATGTAAGATGAGGCTTTTATCTGCATCGTGATGGTAAGACCTCCAGCTTCCTTCCCAGAGCAAGCTGGGATGATCCTGATCTCCATGGAGCCTCTTCCCAAGGCAGCCAGACTCCCTGTTTGCAGGGCTCTGCTGTCACCCAAGGGCTGGCATTGCACTGGTGGCCCTGAAGTGTCTCTATAGGACACAAAAGAACACAAGCACACACTGCTGTTCTCAAGGTGAAGGAAAAGGGAAGTTTATTTTCTGACTCAAACATTTACAGTTTTCAAGAGTGACAGTGGATTGGAGGGTGAGAGTGCCACCTCTCCAATGACACTGGTCAAACTAACAGTCTATCAACTTTCTCCTTCTCCATAAAGGAATGCAAAACAATGAGTTATTTACAGAAAAGTGTGTGAGAAAGTTCACTACAAGAATGTCAACATCAGAAGGCTTAGAAAATCTTAAAAAACCAGGGTGACACTGAAGCTGTCTCATAAACTGAGACTTTGCAAATTGGTTGTCTCTTCCTCCTGGCACAGAAAATGGCTTGTTTTTCAGGTGCCTCCAGAAACTCCTGAGCACCCTCAGCTGCCAGCAGGGTTGGCAGGAATCTCGTCCTCCCTGGATGCGCCGCACACTCCCCTGGAAGCGGAGAAGGTAAGAGGGAATCTGTCTCACTTGCACATGGTCAGTGTGGCAGGGCTGGCACTCCCAGGGCCACTGGGGGCCCTCAGCATTGGCCACAGAGGGGCCTCACGTCCCTCCAGGCCCATCATAAAGAGCTGCTGAAGCAGCTGCTTGTTGGAGAGGCCGTGCAGGACACGTTGCAGGGCTGCCCAAGGACGCTGTGCAGCACCTGTGGAGGGCACTGCTCCCCCTGGACTATCACTGGCCGGGGGCTCTGTACAAATCACAAACGGGATGGCACTGCTGTGGAATGTGCCTTGAGCTGTTTTATTTTTCAGCATCACTCTCATTACATGGTTATGACAATGGGAAGATGCCAGCAGCTCACATCCCAGGCAGCAGACAAAGAACTTAATGTTACAACTTCCTTTATAAGTTTCTTGACCAATCACACAAAGCAAAAGCACATTGACAGTAGTTCTATCCAAGCACTACGAGCACACATTCCTTTGGTTAAAACAATGCTTGCTTATTTTGAATACAATACCTGCTTGTAAGCCTTAAAACACAATGCACAGAGCTCCATTATTAAGCCTTAACCCTCCTAATATCTTGCTAGATAAACTTTTCTGTAGCTTAGGGAGTTATTCTAGACAAGCGTTAATACACAAACCATTGTTCTATTTGCCCTTGCTTTTCTACTTTTTAAATACTTTTTCTGCTGACCTATCTCATGGCTGCTGCTTAGCTCTAATCATAGTTTTACTGTCTCTGAGGCCTGCCTTTTGCAGCTTTCCCAAAACCCTCATAATTTTGTAGATTCCCACACTGGACCTCATCAGGTGGTTCATAGGAAATTTTTGCGGGAGCTTTGGCTGAGGCACCTTGAGAAAGGAGGCTATAAATCAGAGAGAGAGGGGAAAAGTCTCAGGAGTCAGATGAGCTGGGCTGGACTCCTTCCCTGAGCTCCAAGAGCTCTCACTCTGAGTCTCCTCCTTTCCTAAAAGCAGTAAGAAATGCTTTTTAAAGGCAATCTGTGAATCAGAGAGAATTTCTACTGCCAGGAGACATCCCAGTTCATTTAATGTAGTGTATTAATTAATGCATTGATTCCTGAGTATGGGAGATTTTCCCCATGGTCCCTCCATTGGTCAGTGACACAGATGCAGGATGAGATTAGGGTGATTCTGGCTGTGTTTGGGGAATTGGCCCCTGTCACAATCCACTCATACAAACTGGGGGTTGTGATGGTTCATTAACTGATCTCAGAGTGCAAAAAACAACACAGAGGGGATTTCAGTATTAATCAAAACAAATGCACCTTTTATTGAGTGCCCACAGCAAATGTGATAGAAGGATTAGAAAGGAGATAGAGAGAGAGAGAGAAGGGGGGCATAGCTACCAATGGAGAGATGAAATCCTTGTGGTCTGGCCTATAGATCTGTCTTGTCACAGCAGGGAGAATCTCAAAGTCTTGGTTAACTCAGGAGTCTTTTATAGTCCTCTGCCAAGCGGGGAAGAGGTAAAAGACAATGGAGAATAAGTTTGTTGAAAATGGGTGCAGACAGTCCATGTTCCCAAACAGGATAAGTCAGTCTCAGCGGTGAGTGGGACCCATTGTTTCAGGACTGGTTCCCATGAGAAACCAGTCTTGGTCCAGCAAACACATCTGCAGGCAACACTTGGCAGAAATCCCACTTCAGTCAGGCCAGCACCCCCTGTGTTAGAATTATAGGGGTCTCAGTCTCAGTCCTTGGGAGGGGGCTTCAATCTCCCTCTGTCACAGCGGTTGTGAGGCAGATTGTTGGGAAGGATGAAAGTTTGACAAGAAATTCTCACAGATATGTGTGCTTATCAGAAAGATTTTTAAATGTAGAGACTGATGAAGGAATAGAGATGGAAAAGAATTGCTGAGCCAGTTTTACTGGATAACCACGAAGGCAAAGGATATGTTACTTACAAGGGGTTTTTATGGCTTAGAGCAAAGGATAAATCCACCCCAAACAGAAAATGTTTTTACCCAGCAGGAAAATAGCACAGGCAAACAAGTCAGCAAAGTTGCAAGTAGAAAAAAGGTCTCAGAATTTTCCACTGCAAGAAAACTGAAAAACAACTTCTAGCTTAAACTGTAATGTACTAACTTTTAGGGATTGGAGAATAGTAACATGAATATGGTAATTACAGTAGTTATGATAGGCTATAGATAATAGTTAAGGTATAGATTGGTTCTTCTGTATGAAGATGCTGAGCAAAGAGAAGTATATAATGGATTGTAACCAAAATTAAAGGGTCTCCAGGCTTGCCTGAAGCTGGGGCTTGGACAGCTGTAGGCACAGGCTCTGTCACCCACGACCCTGGACTGCAGTAACCTCTTGGATACAATAAACTGCATTTTGGAGAGCTGCCTGGAGTCCCTCATCCCTCATTCAGGCTCTTAGAGCAGATGAGGGATTTTCCGTGGGGGATCACCAAAGTTACCCCAGAAAGTTCATCTGGCCCAGAGGTAGGGAAATCCCTGGGCTGCTGTGATGAGTGGGGATCGTGAAACAGGTGTAAGTGTACAGAGCAAGCTGCTCCTGGCCAGCCCTGCTGGAAGCAGTGTACCATGGTGACACAGCAAACACAGCTGCAAACAATCCCTTACTGAGCATCCACCCCAAGCAGGCCAGAACTCCAGTCAGGCTCTTCAGGGTCTTGGTCTCTGTCCTTGAGATGGTCGTGAGGCAAATGAGGGAAACTTCAGATCGTGTCTTACAGCCCCTGCAGCTACAGCTGCCCTTTGCTCCAAGATGCTCATCTGCATCCATTTCTGTCAGGACCCAGGACATCCCTCTGGCTGTCCTGAGCAGCCCAGACCCCTGCCAGGGGTCTCAGGGACCTTGGCACAGAGCCCAAAATGCCTGTGGTTTTGATTATGACCCATGGAGCAAATTACCAACCTTATATGAAGACCAGCAAGCCACAACAGTTTAGGTAGAATAATAGTGAAGTTATCATGGGGTGGAAAAGTAGATTTTAGAGTTTCTGGTATGGGGGTCCAGGAGGCAGGATGGAGGGAACTGTGCATGTCCAGCCTTTCTCCTTCTTCTTCTGGCCTCCATCTTCTGCTGTGATGGTGGCACTTTCAGATTGGTTTAGAGTAGAAGCTCACTGTCTAACATAGGTGATAGGTATTGGGAAGTAATTGTAAACATTGTATACGTCGTTTTTAGTATAAAGACATAACACCGCCCTGGGGGCAGGCAGAGTGCCTGGAACTGTCTTGCTGAGCTGACCTCGGCAGGGCAGGAGAAAATTTTTTATAGATAAGACGCAATAAACAACCTTGAGACCAAGAAGTCAAGAGCTCTGACTCCTTCAAGCGCCGGGCTGGGAAAAGAAACTTTCGAAGTTTTCTCGGGTTCACTCTGACAAGCGAATGATCCTGACACATTTCCACGCTCAACACCTCCATCTCTCCTGTCCTCCCTGCAGGCTTTCAGCATTGTGCCACAGTCGGGTGTGCTGCAGCCAGGAGAGAGACAGCAGGTCTCCTTCAGCTTCTCTGGCCACCAGGACACCATGGCCGGTGCAAGGGCGCTGTGCTGCGTGGAGGGAGGCCCCAGCTACGAGGTGGAGCTGATTGCCTCACGGGTCAGCTACTCCCTGAGCCTCCAGGAGATCAACTGTGGCCTACAGGTACCACACACGGCCCCTGGCACAGCTCCTTGCCTCAGAACCAGGGCCAGCGGGTTCATGCCCACCTCAGTCCAGGGCTGGCTCCTCTTCCCAGCTGTTGGGGAAGATGAAACAGGAAAGCCTTATAAATATGATTGTCTGGCAAAAGATTTTGAGAATATAGAAACTATAAGCAAGATTGAAATGAAAGCAAGCTTTGAGATCCCTTAGTTACTGAACAACGGGAAAACAATGGCAGGGCCAGCTGAAGGTGATCCCCTATTGATGAAACAACACCCTCTGCTTGCACGCAGGTCCAAGGGTCAGAGCAGACCCTGCCAGCTTGGTGTCCAAAGAGTAGTTTTTAAGGTTTAAAATGTAACACAGTATGGTAATGTAGTGATTCTTATAGGCTGTATGGAAATGCTATAGGATTTGTATATTGTACTAGATTGGTTAGTGAGAATCAGAATATTCAACACAGAAGATGATTTATTGTATTGTAACAGGAACTTTGCGCTCTTGCCTTTTGCTCTCTTACCCCTTTTACTCTCTTATGCTTTTGCTCTCTTACCCTCTTACTCTCTTACCCTCTCATCCTCTCTACCCCTCTCTTCTCTCGGGCCTGCTCTGAGCTGTGGCTGGCAGCTCCCAGCAGGACCCTGCACCCAGGCCCTTTGCAATAAACCACAGGTTCCAAAAGGCCCCTGCACCCAGGCCCTCTGCAATAAGCCACAAGTTCCATGACCTGGCTTTAGAGATCTCTTGTCTCTGTCCGTCCTGACCGTGCTACCCCCCGACACTCCCACACCCAGCCCCTTTGTTGGCTCTGGGGCTTGGAAGTACAACCTTTGAGGGACATGTAGGAAAGGCCTTTTGTGCTGTTCTTGTGAGCCAGCGAAGGCTTCCTAAAGATAAGGAAAGCCTCGTATCTCTCTTGAGGAAGACACTGAGGCTGTCCCTATGACAAGGTGATGGAAGAGAGAAAGTTAAAAGATGCGGACTTTAGCTGGCTCCCAGAATGACGTGGCTCCTTGCTCACCTATTGAGGACTTTGTTTCTTTCTTATGACCAATGGGCAGTGAACGTGTCTGTTCAGTAAATGTAAATCTCCTGAAAAACTATGAAAGCAACATGTTGCTGTAATAAATCCCTCTTGTGCACCCTTCTGATGGAGTCTTGGTGCTTTGTGCCGTGTTGCCCTCTTTAGCGACAGGACACACCCAGCATCCAAGCTGGTTTGAAATGGCCATCTCCAAAAATATCACCGGCCGGGGGCTCTATACAAATCACAAACGGGACAGGACTGCTGTGGAAAGTGCCTCGAGCTGTTTTATTTTTCAGGATCACTCTCATTACATGGTTATGACAATGGGAAGATGCCAGCAGCTCACATCCCAGGCAGCAGACAAAGAACTTAATGTTACAACTTCCTTTATAAGTTTCTTGACCAATCACACAAAGCAAAAGCACATTGACAGTAGTTCTATCCAAGCACTACAAGCACACGTACCTTTGGTTAAAACAATGCTTGCTTATTTTGAATACAATACCTGCTTGTATGCCTTAAAACACAACGCACAGAGGTCCATTATTAAGCTTCAAACTTCCTAATATCTTGCTAGATAAACTTTTCTGTAGCTTAGGGAGTTATTCTAGACAAGCGTTAATACACAGACCATTGTTCTATTTGCCCTTGCTTTTCTACTTTTTAAATAATTTTTCTGCTGACCTATCTCATGGCTGCTGCTTAGCTCTAATCACAGTTCTGCTTTCTCTGAGGCCTGCCTTTTGCAGCTTTCCCAAAACCCTCATGATTTTGTGAATTCCCACACAAAAATGTTGGGAATGCCTCTTCTTCAGGGTACCTGACACTGCCTCCTGGGCCAGGCAGGGTCCCAGTGCGGATGCTCTGAGAGCCATGTCTCTGAGACATCCTTCTGCTGATCCACGCCTAAAGCCTGACCTCCAAGGAGATGCTCTTGCCTAAAGCTCTTGCTTAATCCACAAATAATCAAGGGAAGAAGTTGGGCTTCCAGTCACTCTAGTTGGAGAGACTGTCCCAGAATAATCCCCACTTCACTCTTTTCCAGTTGAAAGCCCACAGATATCTCCAGCTGCTGGCCCTGTCTGTGTTGCCCTGTGTGAGTCCCTTGTTTCATGCATGTTGCTTGCCAAGACTTGCACGCAGGTGCCTTTTCTCCTGGAATGCCTCAGTGCTGTCTCTGTTTCTCCTGGCTGTTGGTGACCCCTCAGAGTGCAGAGGGCCTGTGTCCCCTGGTTCATTTATTGCTGGCCCTCACATGGTTGTTACCACAGCTCTGTGTGCTGCCAGAGCTGCCTGGTGCTGTGCAGGTGCCCTGTGCCTGGGGGTTCCCCAGGTTCCCAAGTGCCCCTATCTCCTCCCTGCTCCCAGCTCCCACAATGTGTCTGCTTTCAAGCCCAGGAGAGAGGAAGGAGATTCCCAGCAGCAGGCCTGGGTCTGTAACTTCCCTCTCCTGTGCCTTCTCTCCAGATGTTTAATGAAGTTGGTCACAGCAAGATCAGCCTGGAGAACACTGGCAGGAGTGAATTCAGCTGGGTGCTAAAGCCTTGCTCTGCAGACCAGCATCTGCCTGGTGTGTTTCTGGTCAAGCCCAGCACTGTAAGTAGCACAAGTGATGACCCCAGCCCTGTGCCAGGTGGCCCAGGAGAGTGTTAAAGGGAACAAAGAGTGGGGGGGAAAGGGAGAAAAAAGTCAGAGGGGAAAACCCAAACCCAATCATGAGAGAGAGAGGGGTATAAGCAATTTCTGCTGGGGCAGAGGAGGTCAAACAAGTGCTCTCTGACGCCAGCAAGGGGGGTTATTTACAGACCACGAACGAGATGGGGCTGCTATGGAAACTGCCTGGAGCTGTTTTATTTTTCCAGCATCACTCTCATTACATGATTATGACAATGGGAAGATGCCACCAGCTCACAATCTAGGCAGCAGGTTGAAAAACTTAATGTTACAACTTACTTTATAAGTTTCTTGACCAATCACACAAAGCAAAAGCACATTGACAGTAGTCTATCCAATCACCATAAGCACAGGTACCTTTGGTTAAAACGCTGCTTGCTTATTTTGAATACAATACCTGCTTGTAAGCCTTAAAACACAATGCACAGAGGTCCATTATTAAGCTTTCACCTTCCTAATATCTTGCTAGATAAACTTTCTGCAGCTTAGAGAGCTACTCAGACAAACGTGAATACACAGACCATTGTTCTATTTGTCCTTGCTTTTCTACTTTTTAAATAATTTTTCTGCTGACCTATCTCATGGCAGCTGCTTAGCTCTAATCATAGTTCTGCTGTCTCTGAGGCCTGCCTTTTGCAGCTTTCCCAAAACCCTCTGATTTTATAGATTCCCACACCCTCCTAACAGACTCCCCCACGGCCTTGGCTGGTGGGTGGCTCTGCTGTCACAGGGCAGACACCAGCAGGAGGCACAAGGGTGTTGGTCACTGCCCTGTCCTGCTGTAAGGGGACCAGAGGAGAATTCTTTTTGATGGATTTCTCAGACAAAAATAAGGCACAAACCCAACTATTAGCAGCATCCCACCACCGTCCAACCTTGCTAGCCCTGCCTGGATGTCTTTGAAACGAAGGGAGCCAAAGCAGTGCTCCTGCCTTTGTCTCTCCTTGCAGTGGGAATAGGAAGCAATTGGCTTTCCCATTTCTTCATGCCTGTCCCTGAGACATAAATTTTAAAGAATTTAGGGATTTTATAGGAGCTGAGGTTTTAGTTAGAGATAAGCTTTATTGGAGTTAATCAAAATAAATGGGTAGGCCTTGATGAAGTTGAAGAAAAGTTGAAGAAAAGGTGGAAAGGTCAGAATGAGGAAGACTTCATTTACTTCCTCATTTTGGCACCCCTGCCCATGAAAGGGACCACCGACCCATTTCAAGGAACAAACTATGCATGCTTAATAGCTTTTGAACTAATTACCATACAAAGTGGGGACTGGGATGTACCAAAGTTATGAATATGCATTTGTATTTTGGGTATTCAATACTTGTGCAGATAAAAGCACTCTGTAGTCACCTGTAAATCACAGTGTGTATTTGGGAGCTATCCCACACTAAACATCCACTTTGTAACTTTAAACTGTTAGAGAGTCTTTGTCCGTCACAGTTGGATATCGTTACTAGATCAATATCCATATTTTTAATAAATCATCCCCTGCAGGAGATGAGAGGAGCTTCTGGCCCTGCTGAGAGCAGGGGCTTCCCTCCCACAGCGGCAGCAGCAGCAGAAGAGCCTTTTTTGGTTGAGGCAGGCTCTTGCTGGCAGAGGGCAAACCCCATGAGCAGCAGAGCTGTGCTCACATCAGGCTGTGCTGGGGCTGCAGCCTCGTGAGCCCTGGGGAGGACACACTGCACCCTGGGGTCAGAGGCTCGACCTTTTGGGCACAAGGAAGGCAGAAGGTGTGAGAAGGGAAGGCCACTCCTCAGTTAAAATTTAAAGAAAATTTAAGAAAAGAAAATAGAGGACAAAGTCAATAAAGCAGAAGTAACAGTGCTGGGTGCTTGGCTGCAGCCAGAGGCACAGCAGTCAACACAGCAACACCATTTATATACCCTGGGCATTGTATCAGCCTAATACATATTTACAAATGGTTATACATATTCAAACATTTTAACCTAGTTCCTCCTCTGTCCCACCTTTTTGGAGCATGTGTAGTTGTCCTAGTGGTGGTCATTTGTTACTTTTCAACACATTCAGCAGGTTTCCACTCCTTCACTGGTTAAATGTTAATATTACAACAACTCTTCACCAACATTGGTATCACAACACAACATTTGCAATAAAAGAACTTTAAACTTTAGTGAAACTTCTTTTACAAAAGTCAACATTATAAACCACACAGTATTTACTCTAACAGTTGTGAAAGCCAACACTGTAATATCTTTATCACAAAGGTGATGTGGTCTGATGGTTCTTTCTAGATGAGAACCTGTCTGCTCAGCCTGTCTGTCCCCTGAGCCATCCCCATCAAACACTCTGATGCATTCCCTCCCTCTCCTCCTGTCCCTGCAGGGCTCCCTTGCACCTGGCCAGAAGCAAGTGCTGAAATTCTCTTACCTGCCAGCATTACCAGGAGCTTTCAGCAGGATTTACCAGCTTCAAGTGGGTGACCTGGAAGCAGAAAATATCTGCCTGAAAGGAGAAGCGACCTGCCCCATGATCACTGTGAACCTGCCCTGGAACATCAAAGGTGGGCACTGCCTGTCTGCCCTCAGGAAGGGCCCCTCTGCTTTTGTTCCCTACCAGATGCCCATAGGGCAGCTCATGCTCACCTCCACCAAGCCTGGAGGGTTGCAGGACTCGCAGACCAAGTCAAGCCCCCCTTGCTTCATGAGTCTTGAGCAGAGGATCCCATGTGAGCTTTGTCCCAGGAACCAGCTTGCCAGCACATCTGGCAGGGTCCTGAAGTGTGATGGCTGGACTGAAAGGCTTGGGAAGGCTGTAAGAGAGGCTGGCAGGCTTCTGGCAGGGTTGGATTTGTGTGACATTGCAGGGGATGAGATGCTTCTCTGTGGGGAGGAAGGTGGGTGGGAGCGAACACGAGGATTCAGAGAGGAGCAGCAGCATCCACTTCCCATAGATTACTTGAGGGATTTCTTTCTCGAAGGAACCAACGTTGGCAGGTGGGGACTTCCCAGCTTCAATGGGACTGGCACTTTGCTCATACTTCTCTTTGTGGATGTTTTCTTCCTTCAGAAAATGAAAAAGATGAGAAGCCACTGAAACAGCCCATAAAACACCTGCAACAGTACAAGCAGAGGAGTAAATTACAAGTTGTGCAGATGACTCAGAGCCTGAAGAGTGAGACCTTGAAGTCTCAGAGCCTGAAAACTCAGACCCCAGAGACTCAGATCTCAGAGACTTGGAATCTGAAGACTCAGGACCTGCAGCCCCACTTGCTTGGCTCTGGCATTGCAGTAAGAACAGCTTCAGCCCCGTTTGGCACATGGCACCCTCCCATGTCACCTGAGCCCCTTGCAGCCCACAGCAGCTTCCTGGTGCCCTGATGGCACCTGGGACCTCCCTGCCCACTGACAACCAGGTGTCACCTCAGCATTGGCCCTAGGGCTGCCCCTCTACTCATGGTCTCCTCTGGGCTGCAGCAGCTTGCTGGCTACCCCAGGGAGAGATGCTGAAGGCCATGCTCCAGGGATGGAGTTGATGGTGCTCTGAAGGAGATGCAGGTCATTGCTGGGCAGTTTGTTGGTCCCAACCCAAGCCCTGCCAGGTTTACGGACCTTAACAGCACCTGCTTGATTTGCCCTGGGTCTGTGCTGGCCCTGCTCATCTCCAGAGGCTTGGTGCTGGTTCCCTTTCAGGACAATTTTTGTCCAAGCTGCCTTGGTACAGGCTGGGGGCAGGCAAGTATCTGGAGCTCTGGAGGGTTCCTGGCTTGTCTGTCTGCCTGGCCAGAGCAGCTTTGCTAACAGTGTCTGGGCAGGCAAAGATGCTGGAGTTACTTCCCTGGAGATGAGGTCCTGGCTAAGAGAGCAGGAGGTGTCACAGGCACTGAGCAGCCAGACAGGAGGAGCCCACAGCCCCTCCCAACAAGAGCAGGGTGGGATCCTTTCCCATGTGCAAGCTGGGCCTTGGGAACTATTGCCGGCCAGGGGCTCTGTACAAATCACAAACGGGATGGGACTGCTGTGGAACTGCCCTGAGCTGTTTTATTTTCCGGCATCACTCTCATTACATGGTTATGACAATGGGAAGATGCCAGCAGCTCACATCCCAGGCAGCAGACAAAGAACTTAATGTTACAACTCACTTTAGAAGTTTCTTGACCAATCACACAAAGCAAAAGCATGTTGACAGTAGTTCTATCCAACCACTATAAGCACACATTCCTTTGGTTAAAACAATGCTTGCTTATTTTGAATACAATACCTGCTTGTAAGCCTTAAAACACAATGCACAGAGCTCCATTATTAAGCTTCAAACTTCCTAATATCTTGCTAGATAAACTTTTCTGTAGCTTAGGGAGTTATTCTAGACAAGCGTTAATACACAGACCATTGTTCTATTTGCCCTTGCTTTTCTACTTTTTAAATAATTTTTCTGCTGACCTATCTCATGGCTGCTGCTTAGCTCTAATCACAGTTCTGCTGTCTCTGAGGCCTGCCTTTTGCAGCTTTCCCAAAACCCTCATAATTTTGTAGATTCCCACAGGAAGGACCTTTACTAACCAGCCTCTGTCTTGCCTTTCCTCAGCCAAGCACTCAGCAGCAGATAAACACACTGAGGATGCTGATAGAGAAGGCTGCTCTGGAGCTGCAGGAAAAGCTCACATCCCATCCCCAGAAATGCATGTTCCCTGTCAAGCACCTGTGCCAGAGCCTTGTCAAGTAAGTAGGGACTCCCATCTCCAGGTTCCCCGTGGGGAACAGCCAGTGAGGCAGAGTAGAAATTTTCCAGGGTAGGAATCCATTTTGATTTAGGTGGAATGTACATCTTTAAATAAGTAGTTTGATGTGTAGTCTGACTGCAAAAGCCTAGGCTCAGAGAAACTGCTTCAGTGAAAGACAGAGATAAGTGGGGGAGACAGAAAGTGATAGAGAGAGACAGAGACTGCTGTGAGAGCAGGCCAACCTGACCTAGGAATTCTTTCTGATAAAGAAGAACTAGCGGCAAATGTCATGCAAAATTCGTAAAAATGACTATGTATGGACCTATTGTGAAATTGTATGCATATGTATTTGAGAGGGGGATAAAAAACGAGCTGAAGTTCCCAGAAGTACACATGTCATTTTAAGAGAACGACTCCCACATGCTCCAGCGCTGTAATAAACATAGCGGCTTTACGACTTTCACAAAAGTTGTGGAGTTTTGATTATCTCCGCAAAACACCCAGCCATGTCCCCTTCTCCTGAGAGCTCCTTGGGTCTGCAGAGCTGGGAACAGCCTGGACTCCAGACAGGCTCTGCTCCTGGTGGCTGTGACACGCTGCATGTCAGCAGTGGAGTGTCCTCCCTTCCCCAGCCCCACGCTGAGCTTTGGCCTGCTCAGCTCCCCACGGGTGTGGGGCTCTGTCCCTAGAGCTGGGGGGACCCAGTGCACACCTTCAAGCCCTTCCAGACAGCCCAAATTCTGTCCCTGCTGCCTGGCTCTGAAAGAGACAACTCCCAGCTGATGTCTTGGTTCCAACCACCAGAGCACACTAAACAAAAGGAGAAGGGAACTGCACACGTCAGCAAACCCTTTAACACCCAAATCAGATGGCTTGAACCCTGGTGGGGTGGCAGGGCTTATCTAGGTAACTTGGAGGGTCCCTTTGCACCATCACGATGCAGCACAAGCACAGGAGGCTTCAATTCAGGAAGATGCTCTGCAGAACAGCTCATGTGACCTGGCTGCAGAACAATGAGGATTTCCTGTGCAGGCAAATCTCATTCCTAGGCCCCAAAGCAATTCCAGGCTCAGGCTGTACACCAGGCTAAGCAGTTGCACTGAGAGCAGTGGACTCAGCTGTACTGGCTTTTCATGGCAGAGGAGCTATAGCAGTGTCCATTTTAAATAATTTTATTTTCAGGTACCATTAGTAGCTGATAAAACCCAGGACCTGTACTCCTCCTGACTTGCCAAACTCTTTGCCAGGTGGTCAGGCCATGGGTTTCATGGGCTTGAGCTGAGTTTTTACAGCAGTGAATAAAGAAATACCCACTATATTTGTGGCTGTCCACTTGGACATGTAGCCAGGCTGTGGTTTAAGGACTGTCCTAATCCTCCTTGCAGAGTTGAGCTGCCCGAGTATGTCCTGGACATGGGCACTGTCCTTAAGGGTTTCACTGAGAGCTGGACTCTGGAGATCACCAACCCTGGGCAGATCCCAGTGTTCTTCCAGGTGGATGTATCTGTCCTGCAGGACACAGGTAAGCAGTGCTGGAGACACTTCCTTTGGCATTGAAGGAGGTTTCTCAGACAGGTTGGCTTAAGCCACTGAACCTGGGGAGGTTTTTGAGCTTTTTCTTCTCAGTGCCCCTGCTGGGGCTTTAGAGCTTTAGAGGCAGAACTCTCCTGGCCATCCATGCCCAGGGACCTCTGCTGGCCTACCTGTGACTGCCCTAACACTTCAGTGCAGGGGCCAGATGGGCTCAGCACCTCTCAGCATCTTCTGCCCTTAGCTCCCACGAGCAGCAAGCTTCTTTGGGCACTCTGTGGGCTTGTTTTGCCAACCAGTGGGGTCTGCTGTGTTTTGGAAGTGCTTTGTTTGGAGTTCACACTGTCACAGCGCTTGTGTTCAGCCTTTATTGAGGAAGCAGCCTGTGAGATCCTCTGGTGGATCAAAAGAGGCTTCCAAAAGAGGCCTTGAGGCAAGGCTGCCCTTCCATCACACAGTGGCTCACTGTGTCTGAGGGGTGTTCAGGTGCACTCTAAGTTTTTGTCCAGGTCCCAGCACAGCATGGGGCTTTTCCCAGACCTCTCAGCCAGGACACCTGTAAGGCCTAAAGGTGCTTAGGACACATTTTGTGTTTCTGGTGTATTGACGCTGGTCAGGGGCTATTTACAGACCACGAACGAGATGGGGCTGCTGTGGAACATGCCTGGAGCTGTTTTATTTTTTCAGCATCAGTTTCATTACATGATTATGACAATGGGAAGATGCCAGCAGCTCACAATCTAGGCAGCAGACCAAGAACTTTATGTTACAACTTACTTTATAAGTTTCTTGACCAATCACAGAAAGCAAAAGCATATTGACAGTAGTTCTATCCAATCACCATAAGCACAGGTACCTTTGGTTAAAACAAAGCTTGCTTATTTCAAATACAATACCTGCTTGTAAGCCTTAAAACACAATGCACAGAGCTCCATTATTAAGCTTCAAACTTCCTAATATCTTGCTAGATAAACTTTCTGTAGCTTAGAGAGTTATGTTATTCTAGAACAAGCATTAATACACAGACCATTGTTCTATTTGTCCTTGCTTTTCTACTTTTTAAATACTTTTTCTGCTGACCTATCTCATGGCTACTGCTTAGCTCTAATCACAGTTCTGCTGTCTCTGAGGCCTGCCTTTTGCAGCTTTCCCAAAACCCTCATAATTTTGTGGATTCCCACAGTATATCTCAGCTGCTTTATGCTCATCTCTTCCAGGTTTCAGCGTGGACCTGGGCCTGATGAAGTGCCTGTCCCCCAGCCACAGCGTGGCATTTGACGTGCACTTTGAAAGCGCCCAGCAGCCCCAGGGTGACGTGGATGTGCTGCTGCCCATAGAGGTACCACAGCTCCTGGGGCAGGCAGCAGGCTGGGCACAGCAGCAGATGTCACCTGCACCCTCTGCTGAACTCTCTGTCCTTCTCCAGGTGATAAAAGGCCCCACGTCTCACATCCGCCTCCGCGCCACTGTGTTGGAAGTGTCGCTCGAGCTCTCCAAGAAAACCCTGCAGTTCTCTGACATCCTCGTTGGGGAGTTCCAGGTTGAGACCATCCAGCTCTACAACTGGTTCCCAGTGCCCTGCACATGGTTCATTACTGCCAGCAAGCCTGTTCTGGAGGTAAAGCACAGGGGACATTGAACACATAACTTCTGGGTTGGGTTTTCTTTGTGTCTCTTGCCCTTTCTGCTCCTGTGGCTGCCTGAGCACTTGGGTCTACATTGTGTTTGAGGAAGCTTCTGAGGGTCTAGATCAAGGCTGGTTTGCCTGGAGCTGTTCCATTAGCAGATGCTTTGCTTTACTGCCATCTTCACCCATTCCTCCTCCTCTGAGGACAGTGGCTCCCTATCTGCCTGCCCTGGCTGAGGTTTTTCCTTCAGCTCTACGCTAAGGGGGCCACACTTGGTTTGACTGTGGGTGCTCTCAGCACCGTGTCAGTGTCTCAGAGCACAAGGAGACCTCACACAATTGGTTTCTGTGCCCAGAACAAAAATGTACATCAGAAGCAGCAGGTGCTGGAGGATGAGCCCTGTCCCTTTGAAGTGACACCCTGCCAAGGAACCCTTGATCCAGGACGGTGGCAGAATTTACAAATCCAGTTTACACCCAAGAAGGAGGTGAGATTGGCAGGTGTCAGCCCGGGAGGCTGTCAGGGCTATCTGGAACTGAGGGCCTGGTGCAGAGAGTGTGGTGCGAGCTCTGCCTTCACAGGGTGTTTTCTGCAGGCCCTGTACTCAGCGTGGCTCGGTTCACTCCACAGAGCTCTCCCGTGAGATGTGCTTTGAAATGCCCATTTTCCATGGGAAAAAGAAGTTATTTCCCCAGGGTCTGGGTATCAGCTCAGAGGTTTTTGGGGCTCTAAGGACTTGCAGGGTTCTAGTTGCTGGCAGCTTTAGTTTTGGAGAAATCCAGCAAAGTTTGCTAATTTCTCCCTTGGCACAGCATTGTCGGCCATGGCGAGTGGCCCCAAACAGAGGCCATTTTCCATGGAAAAAGAAGTAATTTCCCCAGGGTCTGGGTATCATATTACAGGTGGTGTAAGACCACAGCAAAGAGCACAGAGAGCATCAGGGCTCTGAGGCTGCCTCTTGGCACATGGGGGGATGTGCCCAATTCCCCTCAGCCTCCCCCTTGCCTGGCTGTATTTGCAGCTGCAGCACTCGGTGCAGAGCAGCTGCCCACTTGCTGAGGATAATCCTGGAATGGCCAAGCCTAGGCTCATCCTGCTGCAGGACTGACAGACAAAACAGCCCCCAGACACCTTCCTGAGCACGGCAGGACAGTCACCTGTAGTGATGTGCTGCCAGCAGTCCCTGGGGCTCTGGCCTGCCTGCACATTCCCGTGCATCTGGGGATTCAGCTGAAAGGATGGAGCATTCCCAAAAGTGGTTTGCCTGTGTCTGCTGGGTCTCAGAAACTGGCAGTGTGTCCCAGCATGGACACAAGTGCTTCTGTGCCTACAAACAGTCCCAGGGATCTTTTAATTGCTCGAGAGGTATAACCATCTTGTGTCTGGCTTGGGCCAGAGCTCAACACTAAGCAGGAAGATGACCCTTTTTTCTGGCCAGCGAGAGCTCTTTGCCTCTCTGCTGGAGCTGGTGTTTGCCTGACGCAGCAGTGCCAGGACTGTGTCTGGACACTGTAGCCCCGAGGGCCCTTCCCATGAGCACTGCACTCCTGCATGACTAGGTGAAAACTCCTGACAGTCCATTGTACATGCATCTGATACCCAAATACCCAGTTTCAGTGCACACCAGGGTTCATCCCAGTTACTCAGACCCAGGGCACAGACACTGTAGTCCCAGGCATAAATAAATATTTGGTAATTATAATTTATGTAGTCCCTAGCATAAATAAATATCTGGTTTCCGTTCGCCTTGGAGGGACTGATAACACCCTGACCTTGGGGCAAGCTTTGTATTTGGGGTCCTGTCACCTGGGACTTCATGGACGACTCTTCTGCACTTTTCTCTTTTCAGAGATCTTACAAGAATGAGCTGAAGCTCAACATTTGTGGGAGCAGCAATTGCTTAAAGCTGCACCTCTCAGGACAGGGTCTGGAGCCACGGCTGGAGTTCAACCCCCCAGCACTAAAGATGGGACAGGTGCTGGTGGGCAGTGATGGCGTGGAGGCCACAGTGGTGGTGAAGAACCCATGCACCTTCCCCATTGAGTTTTACTGCCTGGACTTTGATGAGCAGTACCTTGAGGAGGAGAAGGTGAGAAGGCAGGTCTGGTCCCCATGGACACACTGCCCAAGCTTCACAGCACTCCAGCATTGCCAGGCTTGTGCCAGGGAGATGGAGGCAATCCCCAGGGCAAGGCCAGCTCTGCTGACACGCTGGGGGAAGACTTAAATAGTTGGTGTTGTTGGGAGGGAGGGAGGGAGAAGACAGAAATGGAGTTTGTTGAGTGTGTGAGATGAGAAAAGGAATCTTGCTGTGGTTTCTCTTCCCTACACACACAAAGATCCCGTGGATGGCTCTGGGGTCTGGGCACCAAAAGAGCTTTTTGATGCCTCCACGTGCCGTGGGTGGGACGCTGCCCCCACAGGTGCTGGAGGACTATGAAGCACAGAAGAGGCTGAAGACTCAACAGGCAAAGCTCAAGGCCAGGCCAGAGGCCCAGCCTTCAGCTGAAAACAAAGGTCAGGAGCCTAAGGAGAAGGTGGAGAAGGCTAAACAAAAACATGGAAGCCAAAGGAGTTTTCAGTCATCTCAGCTGGAGACACAAAGCCAGGGTGCAGAAGGGGCAGTCAGAGATGAGCATGTCGGGGTGCAGGGCCTGGACATGCAGGTCACCCATCCAAAGGCCACGATCTGGGACATCCTGAGGGATGGGAAGCTGCCAACGAAAGAGCAGGTAAAACCTGCAAGGCTCAGATCCTGAGCTTGCCGTGGTCGTGGGCCCGGGAGCATTGTGTCCCCACAGGTGATAATGGCACAGAGCCTTGTCCAGGCCCCTGATGATGTTCCACAATGACTGTGTATCATCTGTGTGGATGGCGAGGTTACCACCATCCCTCAGATGGGCAGAAAGTGGGAGTGCTCTGTGTCCAAGTCTGTTCAGAGCTTCCCAGCCTGGAAATCATTATAAACAGTCCAGGACAGGGCAGCTCATGGCCATTGTTTCCTTCAGCTGAGTCACTCGGGGAGAGGTTTCTCTCCTGCTCCCGCTTGTAGCTCTTGCCTCTGCTCTGGAGCCTGCTGTGAAAAATGCATATTTTATGATTGGCTTTTTGCAAATATTAAAATGAATATTATATGTGTTGTGTTAGAAAGTAATGCTGTATTAATTCTCCTAAGTAGTGTGTTAAATATAGTTTTAGGTTATAAAAAATGTTAAAATAGAAACTGTGCTATGTAGGATATTTTTTTAAAAAGAAAGGACTTGCAGGAAGATAGCAGCCACAGGACACCTAAATCTTTCAGAGAAAAAGAATTTATTGCCCTCTTATCAGAAGAAACAAACTTCTTGCCGCCTCGAAGGCGCTGATAGGATTCAGAGGAAGAAGGTGACAATGACCAGACAGAATCCTGTATTTGAATGGAATTTATCCATCATGTATGAAGTGTATGAATATGCAACAGGCTATTGTTCTTAAGGGTTAATCCTCTGTTAATGGGGGTCCTATTTTTGGGCTCGTGCTGCCCAGAAAAAGGTACCCGGATGTCCATAACTCTTTGTATTTATTGTCTCATATTGTCCTAATTCAATTTGTCCAAATTAATATTACTCTAATTGTATTACTATTTTTTTATAACCATTTTATTATTATTAAACTTTTAAAATTTTAAAAACAAGTGATTGGCGTTTATCACACTGCTCACCCCACTGGGCATAACAAAGCACTTGTACTTCATAGAAGTGAAAAACCCCATGCCCAAAAGCTCAGTGCCTTTAAAGAAGGAGTTGTGAGGATGAAGGTGACAGAAGGATGAGCAGGATTTTCTCTTCTGTTTTAGCTGCTGGAACATCTGGGACTGCATCCCAAAGGGCCTCCCCTTCCCCCCACTGCTGTGCTCTCCACATTTGAGTACCCAGAGGAGAGGCTGGGCCCTGCAGAGCGTGTGGAGCCCTTCACCATTGTGGCACCAGGAAGTGCTGCCATGGGACACAATCTGGTGTGTGCTCCAGAAGGTGCCAGGGCAGGGATCAGGCTGGATGGGGGCATGGGGGACAGGCTGGGTGGAAAAGGATCATTGTGGAGAGGTAGTGAAGATGTGATGGGGCCCCGTGTCTGCAGGTCTCCTTTCTGTCAGGGCTGGGACAAAAGAGACAGCTCTGCTGGAGACAGAGCAGTTCTGTAAGACAAGAGGGAAAAAAATCACTTAAACCCTCAACTTCCTTTGAGGAGAGGGTTCTGAGGGAGCAGGGGTGTCCTAGGCAAAGCAAACACCAATAAGGAAGACCAAGTCCATGGGCAGGTGGACTTCTTTCTTTATTCTCTCTTCTGCTGGTGAACAAAGCCCCATTTTGCTTTCCAGGATGTTGTCTCAGGGCTCAGCTCTCCCTCCCTTTTCTCTCTGCCCTTAGGCCAAGGCTCCAGATGTGAAGGGCAGTTCTGCCAAGGGCCAACTAAAGACGGGTAAAGCGGCCAGGGGAGACAGCTCTTCAAAGGACAACCAGATGTCCACACAGAGAACAGAAAATCCCCAGGATTCCTCCACAACAAGATCCAAAAGTATGCTGAAAAGTGCCTCAGTCCCCACAGAATTCTTCAGGTGAGCTGCCCGGGAGGAGGTGATGCCTCAGCTTCTTGCTCCTCTTGCCAAACAAGGTCCATCGTCCCCAGCTCCACAGTGACCCCGTGCCAGTGCCTCCATGGGATGGCCAGTGCACCCTCCCTGCTTCATCTGCTCCTTGTCTGAAGCCTCCTCTTTACCTGCCAGGCTGAAACGGCACCGGTGGATGGTGCCTGCCCAGGGTGAGGTGGAACTGAAGATCCACTTCTCCACCAAAAAGCCGGGGAGGTTTGAGCAGACCTTGAGGTTTGAGCTGGTGCAGACAAAGCGCCGGTACGAGCTGCCCTGCAGTGCCACCGGCCTGTACCCCAGCATCAGCCAGAACCCTCGGTAAGGCTTGTGGGAATCTACAAAATGTACAAAATGTAGCATTGGAATGTTCACTGTGTTTGCACCTACTGCCAAGGCAGTCATTAAAAAGAAACAAAGAAGAACAAGATCTGCTCGTCATTATGATGAGAACTGTAAAAGTGATTTCATGCCTTGGAAGGCTGTGAAAAGGGTTTCAGCAGGTTTGTTTTTACCCCAACTGGCTTCAACAATGGCATTGAAACAATTAGACTTTCACAGCATTAAATTGCTGTGTTGTAATATAGCAATGCTTAGTGCAAGCAAGAATATGCTTTAAGCAGGTAATAAGCAGAAATATTATAGTAAGGCTACGAAACGCAAGTAATAAACAACGCAATTATGAAGGTTTCTTTTTTAGGTGAAGGAGATGGGGAATTGTGGGAATCCACAAAATCAGAGGTTTTGGGAAAGCTGCAAAAGGCAGGCCCCAGAGACAGCAGAACTGTGATTAGAGCTAAGCAGTAGCCATGAGATAGGTCAGCAGAAAAAGTATTTAAAAAGTAGAAAAGCAAGGGCAAATAGAACAATGGTCTGTGTATTAACGCTTGTCTAGAATAACTCCCCAAGCTACAGAAAAGTTTTATCTAGCAAGATATTAGGAGGGTTAAAGCTTAATAATGGAGCTCTGTGCATTGTGCTTTAAGGCTTAGAAGTAGGTATTGTATTCAAAATAAGCAAGCATTGTTTTAACCAAAGGTACGTGTGCTCGTAGTGCTTGGATAGAACTACTGTCAATGTGCTTTTGCTTGTGTGATTGGTCAAAAAACTTATAAAGGAAGTTGTAACATTAAGTTCTTGGTCCGCTGCCTGGGATGTGAGCTGCTGGCATCTTCCCATTGTCATAAGCATGTAATGAGAGTGATGCCGGAAAATAAAACAGCTCAAGGCAGTTCCACAGCAGCCCCGTCCCGTTTGTGGTCTGTAAATAACCCCCTTGCCAGCGATAAGGCTGGGCCCTGGCAGCCTCCCACACCACAGCTGCCCCTGAACTCACAGCCAGGGCTGCCCCTTGGGGCTTCTGGCCTGGGCACATCATGCTGCCTGGGCTCACACAGCATCTCTTCCTGTGCTGGGAGCTGGGAAGGCAGATGGTACCTTGTCGCAGACAACTTTTATAAAAAAGCTTTTCTTTAGGATTTTTCCTCCTGAGAATCTGAGAGGCCTCAGGAACAAATTGTAAACAATGATTATCTGCTGCTGTGGAATGCAACAGGTGGATCTGTGATTGGCTCATGTTGGCTTGTTTGTAATTAATGGCCAATCACAGTCAGCTGGCTTGGACTCTCTGTCCGAGGCCCAAGCTTTGTTATCATTCTTTCTATTCTTAGCTTAGCTAGCCTTCTGATGAGAACCTTTTCTTCTATTCTTTTAATATAGTTTTAATATAATATATATCATAAAATAATAAATCAAGCCCTCTGAAACATAGAGTCAGATGCTCATCTCTTCCCTCATCCAAGAACCCCTGTGAACACCATCACAGTACCTCAGCCACCAGGAAGGTGGTTTTTGGTTTTCTGACCACATTTCCTAGTTGGAGCATCTCATAGCTCCTCCTTCCCCCCTTTCTCTGCCCAGAGTGGTGTTTCCACAGTGGAGGAAAGCCATGAAGGAAGATGAAGTCATCTTCAAGGAGTATGTTGAGAGCACAAAGCAATTCCACTTTGGACCGCTGCTGTGTGGGAAATCAAGAGAGTGGTAGGTGCTCCCTGCTGGGCCTGGAGAGACAGGCTGTCCTGGTGGCACAATCCAGGGCACTGTCCTGGGACACACATGGGTTGGAAGGGCCACAGATGTGTGAACTTGAGCAGATAAGAGGCAAACGAGCCTTGCAGGAGCTGCTCTGCCTGCCCAGTGGGTGCCTTTGTGCCACCTTGGTGGCCAGAGCCCTGTGCTGCTGCCAGTCCAGAGGTGACCGGGGGGAGCAATTTCTGTGTCCCCCTCCACATCTCAGCTTCAGCCCTTAGGAAATGAACTTTATGGTGGTTTTTGAAGTGCTTTGAGTTCTGCAGGTAGCCTGATTGAGAAATTATTTTGTAAACCTTTCATTAATCGGTAATTATTAATAAGATTTTATGATTGACCTGCCAGTGGGTGTTTGGGGCAACGTACAGCAGGAAATACATTTTCCTGTATTTTCCTGACATTGCGTCCTCACTGCTGGATCAAGTCTGCCTAAACACTTTGTCATTGAAGCTATTGTGTATTTTTGCTTTTACTGTCACTTATTTTTAATGCCATTTAAGTTCTTGTCTCCATGGGAGCTCTGGAGGGCTACGGCTATTTTGTCAACCCAATTTAATGAAATCAAAGCAGTTTAAAAAACAAACAATCTTTAGCCAGACTGATGGATGGGCTGGGATTTCTGTTTTCCTCTTTAACCCTTTCACTCCAAAGTCATCTCCATGCCTGAGAGAAGGGTCATTTGTTATCTTGTTTGCATTCCTCTTGGGAATTGATGCTTTATATTTCTTTCTCAGACTTTCAGCTAACCCATAAAATCCAAAGCAGTTTCATGACTTTTATGAAAGAAATGAGCTAAACTCCTTTTCCAAAAGCCTTTCTTTATGGCCTGCAGGGAAGCACCCCAAGAAAGAAGGGGAAAGAACCCATGTGCCTGGTGTACTGTTATTTTTCTAGGCACCTTTGAATTTACATTGTCTTAAAAACTCTGGAAGTGGCCTGAGCATCATCAGACTTCTGGGCTGGAGGCACCAAGTCCAGGGAAGGCCTCAGAGTAAGGCAGGGATGAGCACACTCCCATGGCCCTGACTGGGATCCATTTTCCTCACTCGTTTGTTAGAGCAGGGTCTTCCAGCACCACTTCCTTGGGTGCACACAGTGCTCTCCTGGGTGTGTGGCAAAGGCAAGAGTCTGCTCTGCAGCCTTTTTCCCTTCTGTGGACAGGTACAAGGCCCAGAACTGTCCCCGCAACTCGGAGAATCTAACCATCCTCAACAACTGCCCCGGGGACGTGGAGGTCCAGTTCTCCTTTGAGAGTGCTGGGGAAGCAGAGACATTCCTTCTGGACCCTCCCAACATGAGCCTGAAACCAAAGGAGAAGCAGGTGGGAGAAGGGCAGGTAGAGCAGGCACCATAGAAGTGCCCAGGGGCTGCTCCTGCTGCTCACATACAGAGCTCTTTCTATTTCTTCCTATTCTTTCTATTTCTTTCTATTTCTTCTTTCTATTTCTTGCTCTGGGGCCGTGTCCAGGAGCTGACCATTTGGGCATTCCCCACTTGCCCTGGCTTCCTGGAAGACAAACTCATCTGCAGCATTGGGAAGAACCCTGAGCCAGTGGTCTTCAGCCTGTGCTGCCATGGGGTGGACGCGAAGCTGGAGGTCAGCACCCTGGAGCTGTCCTTTGACAAACTGCTCCTGCACAGGTCAGTCACATCCCACAAGCACTCCAAGACTTGTGACAAAGAGGAAAAGTTTGACTCCAGTGTTGTAGGGAGCTCCTGATGCTGGGAATAATGTGCTCTGATTTTATGATTTAGAAGGTTGAACAATTGTTTTATTAAAATTATATTACACTAATTTTATATTAAAATTATATGAAAGAGTGTGACGGTGTTCACAGGGGTCTTAGGATGAGGGAAGAGACGAGCATCTGACTCCATGTTTCAGAAGGCTTGATTTATTATTTTATGATAGATATTACATTAAAACTATACTAAAAGAATAGAAGAAAGGATTTCCTCAGAAGGCTAGCTAAGAATAGAATAAGAAAGAATGATAACAAAGGCAGCTACTCGGACTCTGTCCGAGCCAGCTGGGCTGTGATTGGCCATTAATTAGAAACAACCAACATGGACCAATCAAAGATCCACCTGTTGCATTCCACAGCAGCAGATAATCAATGCTTACATTTTGTTCCTGGGCCTCTCAGCTTCTCAGGAGGAAAAATCTTAAGGAAAGGATTTTTCATAAAAGATGTCTGCAACAAAAGAGATATTATACTATATTAAAGAAAAACTCGTGACTATCTTCAGACAGTTAGACACAGCTTTGAGTGATTGATTAATCACTCAAAACAACTTTTACCTGCGTCTAATAACTAAACCACTTTTGGTAAACAATTTCCAGAACACATTTGATAGGTGTAAAACAGCAGGAGTAGTGAATAGAGATAAGAATTGTTTTCTCTTCTTCTCTGAGGTTCTCACTGCCTTCTCCAGGAAAAACCCTTGGGAACTTGTGCTTGCTGCTCTCTGTGCAGAGAGCTGTGGCCCCACTCTGGTTTCCAGGGCATGGATGGAGCTGCTCCAAGTTGCATTCAGTGGCCAGGCTGGTGTGGGCACCCAGCAGCTAATGCCAAGTGCCTTCCTGTCTCTGCAGGACTGACAGCAGGACCTTGGTCCTGAAAAACAACACCCTGCTGCCCATGGCTTGGCAGCTCAGAGGGCTGGATGACCTCTCTGAGGACTTGTCCTTATCACAAGATAATGGCACCATTGATCCCCACATGGAGTTTGAAGTGACTCTGCGTTTCCAGGCCAGGCAGATTGGGAGCATTGAGAGGATGCTCCGACTAGAGGTGAGAGGGGCTGTGTCCTGCCTGGCCCAGCAGGGCACAGTGAGCACAGGGGCAGAGTCAGGAAGAGCTGCACCTGCCAGACACAAGGGTGCTGTGACCCCAACTTCTGCCTCTACACAGCGTTTGCCAGAACGCACAGTGCATCCACATCCCCCCAGACAAGCAGACACTGCAGCCCGAGCCTGTGCCACAGCCTTGTCCCTGTGCATGGCTGAAGGTTGTTGTTTGCTTGCACAGACTGCAGCATGATCTCTACACTGGACTTTGTCTGAAGCTCTTGCATAGTGCAACAAACTCTCCCCCTGGGATTTTGTCCCCCATGGTTTAGGGGCTGCATTTCAGAGAGGGTGCTAGGTGATTGGAGAGGGCTGTCCATGCCACCTGCTCTGAGACACCCCACACTTCTTGTGGTTGGTCTTACATCTCTGTGCCTCTCCAAGACAGCGTTCCCTGCTGTAGGAGTGCAAAGTTGGGCTGATAGGGTTTTTACTGCAGCAGGATCCCACTGGGGCAGCCCATGAGAGGAACAGGTTAGCAAAGCTTGGGAGTTCACCAATGCTTGTGAAGCTGGGAAGGCAAAAGGGGAAGCAGCCAGCAGAGACAAGGACTTACAGGCTGTCTACCAAAGAATAATCTGAACAGTGTTTGTTTCTTGTTGCCTCAGGTTTCAGACACAGAAAACATCCTGGGGATTGTTCAGGCTGAAAACATCAAAATCTCTGCAGAGGTCTGTGATGTTTCTCTGAGCATCGACATGCCTGAAGGTCAGTGGGTGCCTCCCAAACAAAGCAGTCCAAGTGTACTGCATTACCATGGGATGGGATGGGATGGGATGGGATGGGATGGGATGGGATGGGATGGGATGGGATAGGATAGATACATAAAGCACATACCCTGCAAGCTGTGTGGAATAAAGCATTGTCAGGGCTCTGACAGCCTTAAGTCTATCCCCTCTGAACTTCAAAGTGTGCAGCTTCATGTGCAGTTTGGATCTGGGGGTTTGAAACAACAGTGATGTGAACAGGCAGTTGGCAACCCCCACAGGTTCAGCACAGCATAAAAAGGAACTGGATTTGTGCTTGGAAGTGAGGAATGGGAGCTGAGCTCCTTACCTACTAAGGCTGCAGATATTTTGAGTCAGAAGAGAAAGGGTAGCAATGAAGGGCAGACCCCAGCCAGGGAATCATGTGCTCTGACTCCATGATTTCAGAAGGCGGAACAATTGCTTTATTAAGCAATGTTATATTACACTAATACTGTACTATATTAAAGAGATACTATACTAAAAAGATACTAAAGAAAAACCCGTGACTATCTCCAGACAGTCAGGACACAGCTTTGACCTAATTGGCCAATCAATCCAAACAACCATCGGCAGAGTCCAATTAACAAATCACTCTGGCTAAACAATCTCCATAACACATTCCACATGTGCCAAAAAACAGGTGCAGCAAGTAGAGATAAGAATTGTTTTCCTTCTTCTTTCTCTGAGCTTTCTCACTGCTTTCTCTGGGAAAAATCAGTGGGGAGGGGCATGAGCCACAGCTGACAGTCGTGTGCCCGAGTGCTCAGAGCAAGAGGGGAAATGTGGCTCAATGTGTGGAAGGGAAGATTTGGGGGTTGGTGGGGGACACCTACTCTGACAGGGCCCTCATAGAGCTGGTGGGTGAAGGACACAAGGATGAATTCACCCTCAATGGACTGCAGGAAGACACAGAGGAGAGGACTGCCAAGAAAAACATCATTGATGGTAAGAGAGGAGAGGCTGCCAAGGTGGAGCAAGGAAGAGGAAAATGTCTGATCATGTGTGTCCTCCCTCTAGCCAGGCCTGGGCTGTCACCCTTGGGACGTGGTGGCCTGTGGGCATGGCAGCTATGCTTGCAGAGCAGTGTGTGCTGTGCTTAGGGATGTGTCAGGGTGTTTCCCTGGAAGTGGTGGGATGGGGAACTGCCTGGGGAACTCCCTGCAGAGGGAGGAAGGCTTGGAGCTAGGAAGCCTTGAACATGCAGGTGTCTGTGCATGTGAGGGGGGCAGGTGGAGCTCCCTGCATGCTGAGATCCCTTGCTCTCCTCCTTAACAGCTGTCAGAGTCAATCAGATCGAGTTTGGGCACTGTCCTGTCGGGGAGCCCTGCTGGAGGGCCTTGACCATCACCAACCACACGCAGACCAAGGTCATGCGCTTTGAGTGGGAGGCAGACGCCCCATTCCGGTTCTCCCCCAAGGTGAGCGTGGACTGCTCTGCCTCTCCCCATTGCTCAAGCCCTGCCCTGGTGTGCCTGGGAGCTGGCAGGGAGTCCTCACATGCCCCTGACAGCCCATTCCAGTGCCATGTAGGAGATGCAGTCCCTGGCTTGGCTGGGCCAAGGCTGCCAGCCATGCAGAAAAAGCTTCATGTTATGGCAGGTGGCACCTTCTGTTCACACTTTTGTCTATCAAACTTCATGTAAATCCACTCTGAGGTGCAGATTCCTGGCACAGCTGTTCACCACATCTGTCCCTTCTGGTATCAGTCCTGCCCTTGGCAGTGATTCCAGTTTGGTCTTGACTCCCTGATTCTCCCTAGGTGGGACACCTCCATCCTGGCTGTGCCAAGGACATCACAGTGACCTTGCGATCAGATATCCCAGCCACCTTCAGAAGGCACCTGGTGAAATGTAAGGTGACCACCATCAGCTTGGAGCAGCCACAAAGGAAGGTTCAGGACTGGGATGACCAAATGACCATCACCATGTGGAAGAATACCACCAGGAAAGAGCCGGGAGCCAGGTGGCCGAAAATAGAGAGGGTAAGAAGCAGAATGGCAAAAAAAGCCAACCCAGCTTTTGTAAAAGAACCACCATAACACCATCCCTGCTGGCTGAGCAGCTCCTGCTTCCTCTGGCATTGCACAGCCGTGAGCTTCACCAGCAGTGCATTCCAGGGGAGAGGTGGATGCCCAGTGACCAGATACACTCACGCAAGATGGGGAAGCCTTTTGACAAGAGACCTTTAGGCACACACAGCTGTCAGTCTGGGCCACAAGCACAAGTGCTGCAGCCCATGTTGAATGGAAGGCAATGCTTTATGATTTTATCCCATTTTATAGTGTTAGAAATCTCTTCATCTCATTGGTACCTTCTCACCAACAAGGAGCTAATTCTGCTGCACTCTGTCTCTTCTTTTGAAATGGAGGGAAATCCACTTCTCCTGCATATGCTGGTGAACTGCAAGTTTTGTCTGCATGAGGATTTGGTTGTGGTCTCTGTATTGTGTGGGATATCTCATCATGGAGTAGCCCAGGCACTGCATGACTCTATGGAGGAGTCTGGAGAAGGATCATCTCCAGAGACTCTTGCTTTTATTGTCATTATTGCCAAACACACTCATCTTGGGTGAAGGTTCTTTCTGAGTTTCTGGACCATTTTTCAGCCTCTAAACCATCCCCTTTTCTATCAGAACATCTGCAGCTGGAGACTTTCCCAGTGAGACCTTTCCCATCCCAAAATGCCCATCTCCAGCTCCCAGCAGTGTGGCTGTTGCTCCAGACACGACATCTGGAGAGCACTTTCTCCTAAGACAAGAAGAACAAGGTGCTTTCTGGAACTCTTCAGTCTTGGCCTTCTCCATTCACAGAGCTCCAGCAGGGGAACTTAAACCTAATTTTGAGACCTGCTGGATGTATAGGGGAGCAGGAAAAACGCCAGTCCCTCTACAAGGTTGAAGGACAGGGACTGGAATGCAGCTGTAGTCTCCATGGGGATATTAACAGCTGTGGTAGTGACTGCTTGGATCAGTGGCTAGAAACAGCTACTGTAGGAGAACAGTCCCAATTGTGTCATCTTTGCAGGGAAGTAAAAGTGAATGGTCCTTTCTAGTCCCTCTATGAGGCTGATCCTGGAGGCCAGAAGATTGCCCTTCTGAGCCTGACTTTGTGGGCTCTGCTCAGTGATTCCTCCCTCGTGTGTTTGCAGGTGGTCAAGACAGTGCCAGAACCAGCTCACACTGTGCAGGAGGAGAGCAGCCAGGAGGTCGAGGTGTACCTCAATGCCGTTGTTGCCTACGCCCAGTTCCAACTGAGCACCATCAGGGTTCAGTTCAAGGACACCTTGCCCTTCCAGACAAGGACAGCCACGTGAGTGCTGGAGGCCAGGCACAGCTCCTCCTGGGAGCAGGAGCTGCCTTTGCCCAGGGCTGGCCCAGTGCCTGCTTCCCAGAACTCTCCCCCAGCCCAAACTATCATTGCCTGAGGCTCTATGTACAAATCACAAACGGGACGGGAATGCTGGGGAACACACCTCGAGCTGCTTCATTTCCAGCATCAGCCCCATTACATGGTTCTGACGATGGGAAGATGCCAGCAGCTCACATCCCCAGCAGTAGAGAAAGAACTTCATGTTACAACTCACTTTCAAAATTTTGTGACCAATCACAGAAAGCAAAAGCATATTGACAGTAGTTCCATCCAACCACTATAAGCACACGTACCTTTGGTATAAATAATGCTTGCTTATTTTGAGTACAATACCTGCTCGTAAGCCTTAAAACCCAATGCACAGAGCTCCATGATTAAGCTTAGAACTTCCTAATATCTCACTAGTTATACTTTTCTGTAGCTTAGGGAGTTATTCTAGACAAGTGTTAATACACAGACCATTCTTCTATTTGTCTCTATTTACTTTCCACTTATTCTATAATTTTTCTGGTGGCAAATCTTATGGCTACTGCTTAGCTCTAATCACAGTTCTGCTGTCTCTGAGGCTTGCCTTTTGTAGCTTTCCCAAAACCCTCTGATTTTAAGGGTTCCCACCAAAACCAGCACAGGTCCCTTTATGTGCACACAAGGCCAAGCAGGAGATGGTGGTCAGGAGAGGCTCAATGCTGCCGTACCTTTGTGCTGAGAACAGCCATGGCTTGGCTTTCACTGCATGTCACCTGTCCTCATCTGCTCAAGAAAAGTTTGCAGTCAAACCAAGACCTAAAGCCCAGAGGAAGCTCCTTAGCTTCAGTGTCCTGAGCACCATGTTGTCCCTTTTCTCCTAAACTTCCAGACTTTGAAATACTCTCTTGCTCTCCTGGGCCACCCAGGACAGCAGTCTGAGCATGGCAGGGTTTCCTGGGGAAGAAGATGCTCCTCAGCAGAAAGTGGTACCAGGAGTCCATCAGACAACATTACTGTACTATTTCCTTTATACTTATTGGACTTTTTTTTTTAATTCCTCCTCCTTGCTTTTCAGTTTCATAATGCACAACACAGGGGAGGTAGCCCTGAAATACTCCTGGGAGAAAGTGGAAGAGAGTGAACCCATGAAGAAGCCATTCTCAACCACTCTGATGCGTAAGAGCATTTCACTTGGTAGCTGAGGGCCTGGGGAGAAGAGCCTGCCACTTCACTGCCAAACATGAATTGCTTTTTCATCCTTGTCCACACATCCACCCTCATCAGCATCTTCCCAGCTGCAGCTCTGGAGAGTTTTCTCCTTGTCCCCCTCTGCCTTTCAACCCCTTCTGTTCTTGGCCTGCCACTTCTGCTCTGCAAAGGAGCTGAGCCAGGCTCTGGGGACAGCCATGTGCTGGGTCAGGACTGGGAAGGGGGACATCAGGTCATCTCTTGGAGAAGTCTGACACTGGGAAAAACAGTGGTGTAAGGAGTGAGCTGCCCTGCAGCCAGTGTCTGTGTGCAGTTCTGCACTCCAGGGAAAATGCAAAGTCAGTGTCTAAAACCAACTCTCCTGCTTTGGCACAGGAGTGTGTGCTGCAGGCAGAGACCCAGCTCCCAGACGCTCTATTTCCTGCTAGAATAAAGGACTTGGCCAGAGATGCTCCAAGTGCATCCCAGCTCTCTTCCACCGACCTGCAGCAGGAGGCAGAGCTGCTGGGAACACAGGATTTTGTCTTTGAAAGGTGTCCTCTTCCTCCCTACAGGTCGGTTCCTCTCCTACAATCCCGTGAAGCAGCAGAAAAAGCTGTTGTGTCTTTTCTGGTTGGAGCAGGACCATCCTGCTGAGAGGCCTCCTAAAGTGTGGCAGCTGGGGCGGCCTGCCAAGCAGCAGCAGGATTCTGGGAAGGAGCAGGAGCAGGATTCTGAGCAGCAGGAGGAGCAGGAGGAGCAGGTTTCCAAGCAGAAGCAGGAGCAGCCAGAGCAGCAGGAGTGCTCCAAGAAGCTGCACTGCTCAAAACAAAAGAACCTCTCTCCAAAGCGTGTCAGCTCCTCCCTGGAAGCCTTCCCAGATGCTTTCCATGACCTGTTCTCCATCAACCCCTACCGTGGCACCATTGCTCCTGGCCAGAAGGAGACCTTTCACCTGCAGTTCTCCCCAAGGCACGCGGGGAAGTTTAAGACCACCCTGCTGTGCAGGTGGGAAACGTCGACACACTTGCCAACTCCTGCTTCTGATGGGTGTCACTGAATCACAGGGTGGGACAGGGGAGAAGGGAGCACAGTAGGTCATCTGGTCCCACCTCCTGCTCAGGTGGGCTCATCCCAGAGCACATGGCACAGGGTTGTGTCCACAGGGCTCTGCAATAATTTCAGTGAGGGACACTCCACACCCTCTCTGGGCAACTCGTCACCTGCACAGGAAAGAAGTTCTTCCTCAGGTTCAGGTGGAATTTCCTGTTCAGGTTCTGCCCATTGCCTCTCATCCTAGTGCTGGGCATCACCAAGCAGAGCCTCGTTCATCCCCTAACACCCTCCCTTCAGTCCCTCTGACTGGCATGGGGAGGTGGGGGACAGGCAGCCCCAGAGAGGCAGCAGAGGAGGAGCACAGAAAGATCATCTGGCCTTGGTAGGGAGGCACTGGGAAAAGACACTGCATGGAACAGTAAGCTCCTGGAGGATTGCTGTTGGTTTCTCTGGGTCTGGATTGAAGGCACTTGAGATGGTAGTTCATGTTCAGACTCAGGTGTTTATTATTTTTTATTAGTAAAGCAGTCTTACAACCATGAGTTCAGCAGCTTTTAATTAGCAAGGCACAAAATAGCAGATTGTCTCTTGTTACAAGGTCTTTTAAGACTAAACTATCCAGTTAAGAACTAACACTTAGATTATTTTCCCTTTTAACCCAAGAACTGATCCCAAAGAGCCTGCAATGCAGACTTTTCTGTCCAATTACAAAATGCCACCCAAACCCATGAAGAAGAAGGAAGAAGAAGCACGAAGAAGAAACTCAGGATGACACCCTGTGCCCTCCATCCTGCTTCCATCCACAACATGCTAAAATCCCAAAACCTAAATTTCTCACCAAGTGATACACCTACACTACTCCCTATAATCTATTGCACACTTTTGTGGATTCTAGTCTATCCTGAAGTCTAGGAAACTTTCTCTATGCGTGAGGGACAAAGTCAGTGCTCCCCTGGGGGTCAGGACACCCCAGAACAGACAGAGAAATATTCCCTGTGTCCTGGGTTTCCACAGTTGCAAAATCTGGAATGAGAGATCCAGGAACCAGCCAGTCCCTAGCTCTGCTTCCTTTTGGGACAAGCAAGGCTTCTCTACATAGAACCCCACATGCTGTAGTTGCACCCCAGGCATTTCACTGGTCATGTTCCTGCCCTTGCACCTCTGCAGCCTCCATGCAGTGAGGGCAGTTGTTGAATTTGCTGCTCGCTGCTTGCACAGAGAGAGAGGATGCAACACTGTGTGCTCTGCAAGGAGACAGAGAAGGGGCTGGCTGGAAATGTTCGTCTGGCTCATAGCAGTCCCTTTCTTCCCAGGATTCCTAACCTGGAGCCGACTCAGAAGATAGGGCAGGTGACTGTGGAAGGCAGAGTCCAGGAGTGGAAGAATCTTGGTGAACCATTAGAGTAGAGGGAGAAAGGCCAGGGAGCCAAGAAGGAGGTGCTCTGGAGACAAGCACCCGAGGGACAGCGTTTGTGTCAGCTGGAGCATCCGGCAGGAGCCGGCGACATCGTGCCCTCTGCTGCTGATGGGCTCCCACCCTTCACCAGCGACCTCCCAAGCTCTAGCTTACCTTTTAGTTAGCTAAGTTAATTAACTGTTTGTTAGATTGATAAGGAGTTGATAATTGTCAATTAATTGTTAATAAAGAGTTGTTAATAAATTGTTAATTGTCAGCTTGTCTTGGTTTGAAAGACAGGTGTCTGCTGGACCTCTCTGGAATGGAGAATGTGACCCCCTTCCCTCCAAATTAATATAACTTTGAAATTAAGGGGCTTTCAGGCAAAGATATGGGAAAAGGAGTAACAGTTCTTTGCCAGTACAACAAGGCAAATAAACAACACCACCAGCAGCAACAAACAGAACCAGATACCCAAACACAGCCTTCCCTCAGCTGCAAGCACTTTCCCTTTGGTGTCGTTCCCACCACAGCCAGGCAGGGAAGGGAGGCAAATAATGAATAAAGTGATTGCTAGAGAAACTTGAATTATTATTGAGGGCCCAGAAAGGGACACAGCACTCGAGGTGTGGCCTCACCAGTGCCCAGCACAGAAGGACAATCACTGCCCTGGTCCTGATGGCTACACTATTGCTGATACAGGCCTGGTGCTACTGGCCTTCTTGCCCACCAGGGCACACCTGGGCTCAGGTTCAGTTGTTGTCAATCGGCTTCACAGCCACTCTTTCCACAGCTGGGAGCTGCAGAGGGTTCGTGTGGCCAAAGTGTCTGACCTGGCACTTGGTGCTGTTTAACCTCATGCCAGTGGTCTCAGCCCATAGATCCAGCCTGTCCAGGGCCCTCTGCAGCCTCCCTGTCCTCCAGCAGATCCGCCAAAAAAATATTATTGCAAGCACTGATTGGCGAGGGGCGGCATGTCCACCGCCAGCAGTCCCAAAGCCCAGGGGCTGGGGGCAGAGAGGATCTTTGTTTTCCAGCCAGGCTCCCAGCCAAGAGCAGCCAAAGCCGAGGTACAAGAGAGATGCTGTGAGGCAGCCAGGAATTCGGGTCAAGGCTTAATTTTCTCCAGAAGGAAAAAAAAAATTCCTTTAAATTGTAAGGGGAAAGTCTTGTTCCAGCCCCAGCCTTGGCCAGAGAGTGTATGTGCCATATCATCAGGTGCCAGGCCCAGGGGAGTTTCACCACCAGGAAGTTGATTCCATTTTATCACCAGGAAGTTGTAATTTAGGATTTTTCCAGCCAGGGGAGGGATTTCCCTGCCCCAGGACATTCCCAACGCCAGTGGAGACCCAGAAGGTGCTCAGAGGGGGAGACCACAGGGAAGGTCAGGAGCTGGGGTGGAGATTCTGGATCCAGGGAGACCCCAATGCTGAGAAGAGCCTGCGACTGAGGAAACCCCAGAGCTGAGGAGAAGATTTCGGTGCTGCGGGGACCCTGGATCCAAAGAGACACCGAATCTGAGGAGATTCCAGATCCAAAGAGATTCCGGATCCAAGAAATTTCCAGAGACAGGAACAAGATTCCAGAGTATTCCAGAGTTGAGAAGATTCTGAATCCAAGGAGGCCCCAGAGCTGTGGAAAAGATCCTGGATTCAGGAAGAAGATTCTGGAACAGAGAGAATTTGGAGCTGAGGAGGAGACCTTGGAGTGAGAAGATTACGGATTCAAGGAGACCCCACTGCTGAGAAAATTCTGTCTCCAAGGTCACGATCCCAGATCTGAGGAAACCCCAGACTGGAGGAGTAGATTCTGTCCCCCTGGAGCAGCCAATCGCGTGCCGAGATGTGGAATTTCCTGGAGAGGGCTGTGGAGATCCAGATATCCAACAGCACCCGGAATGTCACCCTGGAGAACCCCAGGTGAGGGGAAGGTGTGGGAGGACCCCTGGGTATGTGGTGGTTTTAGTTTGAAATTGGGTGGAAAAGCTAATTGTGTGTTGTGGTTTAGGTTTGCTAATTAAGGATTTTTTTAATTGGAAGTTTTTTTGGCTGATGTACTAAAGAATGTGGTAGGTTTGGTGTTGGCTAATTACTGATACATTTAGTTTCTGTTGTGAGATAGGATTAGGAGAAAGGTAAAGCAGGTTTAAAACTTTAAGAGGGTATAAAGAAAATTTTATTTAAAGTAATTATAAGGAAAAAAGTAGTAAGAATTAAAACAAACCTTTTAGAGCACTTTGCTTCTCACAACTTTTCTTTCTCACTGAAAACGTAAAGAAAATGCATTTAAGATTTTTAGTTAGTTTACGACTTTTAAAATAGTTTTTCTTTAGTTTATTGAGGGAGAGAAGTCTTTTTTGTTAAGGTTATGGAGACTTTTTTATAAGAGGAAAGGAAACAGGGCTTTTTGTGGTTCTTAATTTGTTATGAACAGGAGTTGTTTGGGGAATTTTGCTATGATGAAGTTTTCCTTATTGTTATAAGCATTTTTATAGCTTGCTGATGGGTTATGTTGGTTTTTGGGGTATTGTTTAAAGATGAGTTGTCTAAGGCAAAAATTCTCTTTATTGTCTATTTTTAATTTTTTTTTTATTTTTGGGAATAGAGATTTTCTTTTTTTTTTTGGAAGCATAGGGCTACTCTTTTTTTCTTTTTTTCTGTTTACTTTTTATGGGATTACAGCTATTTTAACATTTTTTTATTTTAGTATGGAGGCTTTTCTTTGCTATCAATTTGAACACTTTTATGTCTTTATAGCTTTATGTGTTATAAGGAAAAAGAGTCTTTTCTCTATAGCTTATAAGAGGATTTTAGCTCCATAAACATTTGTTTATTTTAGTATGGAGGCTCTTGTTTGATATCAATTTGAACACTTTTATCTCTTTATAGTTCAATGTGCTATAAGGAAAAAGAGCCTTTTCTCTATTGCTTATTAGAGGATTTTAGCTCTAAAAAACAAGGCATTTCTTTTTCTTTCTTATTTGGAACTTAACTTCTTCTACACTGACTTTGATGTCTTTTTGCTGTTCTTTTACATGTTTGTATTTTGGTTTTTCTTCTCATTTGAGGGAGGATTGAGGCACTGAAAGGGTTAACATTACACTTGAATTTGACTCCATGTCCTCAGAAGGCTGATTAATGACTTTATGATATTATATTATATTATCTCAGAATCTCTGCTGGTCACAGTGACCCCGAGATGTGTTAGAAAGTCTCTTTTCCCAGCCCGGCAGTTGAAGAAGGAGTCAGAACTCTTCTATTCTTGTTCTTAAGGTTGTTTATTGGTGTTTTTATCTATAAATTTTTTTTTGCCTCGCTGAGCTCTGTCTGACAGGTCAGGTTGGGGCACCTGGCCCATTCTTGGGGTGGTGTTGTCTTTTTATACTAAAAACTACATGTACACTATTTACAATAACTTCTCAATACTTATCATGTATGTTAGACAGTGAGTTTTTACTCTAAACTAATCTAGAAATGCCAACATCACTTAAAAGATGGAGGAAGAAGGGAAGGAAGGGAAGGGAGGGAAGGGAGGGAGGGAGGGAAGGGAGGGAGGGAGGAAGGAAGGAAGGAAGGAAGGAAGGAAGGAAGGAAGGAAGGAAGGAAGGAAGGAAGGAAGGAAGGAAGGAAGGAAGGAAGGAAGGAAGGAAGGAAGGAAGGAAGGAAGGAAGGAAGGAAGGAAGGAAGGAAGGAAGGACAAGGTACACTTAAATTCTTCTATCTTGGGACTTCGAGCCCCCATTCTAAAAATCTCAAAAATCTATTTTTCCCCCTGTGACAAACTAACTATTATTCTACTTAAACTTTCTTGACTAATAATTCTTCCTATAAAGGTTGGTAATTGTTTTTTCCAAGGGCTAAATCAAAGGCACAGGGGTCTTGGGCTCTGTGCCAAGGTCTCTGAGCCCCCTGGGCAGGGGCTGGAGCCCTCCAGGGCAGCCAGAGGAATGTCCTGGGTTCCCTCAATATTATATTAAAAGAAATTATATACTAAAACTATACTAAAGAAAGAGAAAGGATATATCAGAAGGCTGGAAAAGAATTAATAATAAAAACCCGTGACTGACCAGAGTCCTGACACAGCTGGACTGGGATTGGTCATTAATTAAAAACAATTCACATGCTGGGTAAACAATTCTCCAAATCACATTCCAAAGCAGCAAAACAGGGAGAAGCTGAAGCTTCCCAGCTTCCCAGGAGAAGAAATCCTGGTGAAGAAATTTTCCATAAAATATCACGGTGACGCTGTTTGGCTTGGTTTGGTTGAGATGGGGGTTGAGGTTGGGGTTTGCTGCTTTTTTGTTGATTGGAAAGGAAAGAGAGAGTTTTTGAGGGTTTTGGTTTTTAACGTGTGTGTTTCACAGAGTTGTGCCCAGCTTCTCAGTGGTTCAGCAGCCCGTCAGTTACACAAAAAGCTTTGCATCACTTCCCTGAATTTTCCTCCCATTCCAAACCAGGACAGGGTGGTGTCACAGACATATTTAATGAAAAATCTTTTTGTTAAGATTTTTTCTCTTTAGAAGTTGAGAGACTTCAAAAACAAAATGTAAACAATGATTATTTGCTGCTCTAGAATGCAACAAGTGCATCTTTGATTGGTCTCATGTAATTGTTTTTAATTAATAGCTAATCACAGTCCAGCTGTCTCAGACTCTAGTCAGTCACAAGATTTTATTATCATTCTATTCTTTTCTATTCTTTCTGAGCTTTCTGATGAAATCTTTTCTTCTATTCTTTTAGTAAGTTTTAATATATCATTTTCGTTTAATATAAAATATATCATAAAATAATAAATCAGCCTTCTGAAACATAAAGTCAACATTCTCATTTCTTCCCTCATCCTGAGACCCCTGTGAACACCACCACAGGGTGGGGTCATCATCCCACGGTGGGAGCATCTCCTGGGGCTTGGTCAATCTCCTACTTGTCTCCCAGTGCTCCCAGCACCTCCCAGCAGTGCCCCCAGCACCTCCCAGTGCTCCCAGCACCTCCCAGTGGTGCTGAGACTGTCTCCTGCTGGTTCCACCACCTACCACTTGCTCCACGATGATCTCCTGATGTGTGACTGTGTTTACAGGGGTGCAAGGATGAGGGAAGAGACAAGGATCTGACTCCATGTTTCAGAAGGCTTGATTTATTATTTTATGATATATATTATATTAAAATTATACTAAAAGAATAGAAGAAAGGATTTCATCAATAGGATAGCTAAGAATAGAAAAAGAAAGAATGAATAACAAAAGCTTGTGTCTCAGACAGAGAGTCTGAGCCAGCTGACTGTGATTGGCCATGAATAAGAAATAACACTGTGAGACCAATCACAGATGCACCTGTTGCATTCCACAGCAGCAGATAATCAATGTTTCCATTTTGTTCCTGAGGCCTCTCAGCTTCTCAGGAGGAAAAATCCCAAGGAAAGGATTTTTCATAAAAGATGTCTGTGACACTGGTGGTCTCACCATCCTCCCCTGATGGCACAGCCCCGTTTCTCCTCCCCAGGACCTACTTCTACAGCGGGCACAGCTCTGTCCCCCCAGCCCCTCCGTGCCCCCAGGCTCCTCTGACACCTGCCAGTTCTCCAGCCCCCTGTTCCGCGGCTCTTGTGGAGTCCTGGTCTATGAGGCCCCCACCTTCACCGTGGCCATCTTCTTCTCCAACCCCCTGGACTACAACCGCTTTGCCATGGAGCTGGGCCTGCAGCTGTCCCTGCTCAAAGCTCACCTGGGCAGGTTGGAGGACACCTACCACCGCATGTCCCAGATGAGGACGTCCTTCACCACCAACGGGACCACTGCGTGCTGCCACGTCACCCTGGACACCTGCCAGGAGCCCGTCCAGGTGAGTGTTGGCCACGTCAAGGTGACAGCCACCATGTCCAACACACGGAGGTCCATTATCAGGGTGGTTCTGCAGGAGCAGGAGGGCTCAGGGAAGGAAGCTGGAGAGCGGCTTCCATGCTATGTGACAGCAAAGGGATTAATTTAGTTTTTACTGGGCCTGTGAACAGTGAAACAAGGCACACAAAAACTGCTTTCCCAGCAAGAACAGTTGGAAGAGAAGAAGAAGACATCCGGCTCAAGAATGTAGGAATAGACAAAACAAGGACTGAATCTGGGCTTGAAGGTAATGGGTAAATTGTAATATGTAAATTGCTTACTTGTAAAATCATGTGTGCCCAAATGGTTAGGAGTATCCTTTGTGTGACCTCAGGCCTGAAAAAATTATGCCTTTCTAAACCAAATTAGTGTTAAGGGGTCTTGTTCCAATATTTTGGAGATTTTGTGGCAGTAAATTGGAGAGCCAGCCAGAAGATCAGCCTAGAGCTTCAATGAATCCACAGATCTCCAGCCAGCACTGAGGAATTTTCAGGGAGAAACTCAATTTTAGAACTTCAGGAACTCAAGGTAAGATCCCTGGCGTAAGTGAAGGCATCATTATAATTGTTTTCCTTTGGGTTATTGACAAGGGATGCAAATCCCCACACAGAGTTACTGGTAAGTGTCAGAACCCAGGAAATTCCCCTGGCTGCCCTGGAGGGCTCCAGCCCCTGCCCAGGGGGCTCAGAGACCTTGGCACAGAGCCCAAGACCCCTGTGACTTTGATTTTGACCCATGGAAAAAATTACCAACCTTTATATGAAGAATTATTAGTCAAGAAAGTTTAAGTAGAATGATAGTGAATTCATCACGGGGTGAAAAATAGATTTTTGAGGATTTTAGGATGGGGGCTTGGGGTCCCAAGATGGAGGAATTTGGGCGTGCCTTGTCTTTTTTCCTTTTTCTTCCTAGCCTCCATCTTCTGGGTGATGTTGGCATTTTTAGATTGGTTTAGAGTAGAAACTCACTGTCTAACGTAGATGATAGGTATTGGGAAGTTATGGTAAATATTGTACATGTAGTTTTTAGTATAAAAGATAACACCTCTCCACGGGCGGCCAGAGTGCCTCTGTCTGTCCTGCTGAGCAGACTTCAGCAGGCCAGGAAAAAGAATTTTATAGATAAGAAACAATGAACAACCTTGAGAATAAGAACTGAAGAGTTCTGACTCCTTCTTTGACCACCTGGCTGGGAAAAGAGACTTTCTAACCTGTCTCGGGGTCACTCTGACCAGCAGAGACTCTGAGAGCTAAGGGGGGTTTGAGCCCCGGGGTAAGCTTATCAGGGAGAAGTTTGAGTTCCTGACCTCAGGGAGTCAGAGTTTCCCCTCTCTGGAGTTCAGGTCCCCAAGAACTATCAGGGGTTCGAGTTCCCTAGGAAATATTAGAGGTTGTCTGTGGCAGGTATTGACAGTAAAAGATTTTAAAATCATAAAATTTGGGGAGCTAGAAATAAAGTTAGGCTTAGTAGGCCCTGGGAATATGTTAAAGGTAGGCCCTGGGAAATGTTAGACCTTGTATTTGCTAGATCATGTGAAACTGCAGCCGTGTAGTCAGTATATGATAAATGATACAATTGTTAGATGTGATTAGATATAATTATTGTTGAAAGAATCATGAGAAACTATGTTAGAGGTTTGAGGGAATCACGAGGAATCCACGCTTGGATGATATCAATGTATACAATAGAACAATGTACGTTTAATAATTAATATGTAAGTTATATAACGCTAGAATATAAAACATGTTCGGTCCCAAAGCATGTCAGAGTCAGATTTCGGTTTGTGTCCCCTGACACCCAGAGCTCTTAATAAAAGCACCTGCATAGAATCATACTGTGATTATGTGTTCCTGAACACTAACAGTATCAGGAATTGTTGTATCAGACCAAGATCATAGTTTCAAGAAAAATCAGTGTTCTGCTGTCTTGTAGCATAGGCTGCAATCATCTTAACTTGGATGGAGGAAAGAAGAAAAAAGAAAACCACATTCTTCATTTACAACTGAAGCCTGGCCACAGCTTCATCTGGAGCCACTTTTGTGGTGAAGATTGGTTAATTCCTTTGCATTCCTCACATTCTCTGCATTCTTCTTGAACTCTGAGAGCATGTTCATGTGAGAGTGGTACCTTGATGTGAGTTTGCCAGCATATCAACATGGGGATGTCCTTGATACAAAAATTCATTTGCAGAGAGAGTGTTGAGAGTGTTGGAGTGTGACTGAGTGTTTGCTGGTGGTTTGGAGTTGCTTTGTTTTTGTGTGCCTGGCTGAGATGGCATTTGTGGGCTTGAAGCCCCCTCTTTTGTCAGTTTGAGTGATTGCAGGTTTGGCAGTCCCCTTCCTCTTCCCCTCTCCCCCCTCCATGACAAAGCTGGAAATACCATTATGACTTTCAGAGGTAATAGCTTGTATATCTGTAATTATTGAATATGGGGCCAGTTTCTTCTCAAGCTAAAGTGGGAGATGATATTCCAAATTCTCCATTGAAACGTTTGTTGAAAAACTGGAAACAGACCCACTAACAAAGCTAATCCAATCTTGTAATCAGTGCTGGTCAGCATACAAGCTAAACTCCCAGGCTAAGTGGCCAGAGAATGGTACCTTAGTTTATAACAACTTTTTACAGCTGATGTTGTTTTGTAGAAGAGGAGGGAAATGGAATGAATTGCTGTTTTCGATGGGTAATGCCACGGCTGGCTCTTGCAATTAAAGGATGGATATTATGTGAATGTTAAGAGAAGTTTTATTGATTTCTGGTTATGTTCTTGTGATTTGTTGTTTAGATGTCTTCTCTTCTCTCCACAGTCCCCTTCCCTCCCAAATTGTTGCCCAGGGAGGGTCTTGCTAGCCAGGACAGGTGGAGGGAGGGTGAGTACCTGTACCCCTGGCATGGGGCATTTGGGAGGAGGCAAAGCTGTTACCAGGAGGGGTGGCATGACAACACCTGGCTGTTGGAAGCCTGCATGCTGAGAATTTTAAACTTTCTCTGCTGAAAGGCACAGACTCACAAGAGAACACTGCATTTGACCTGGGGGTCTGGAGAAAGCTTCCAGAATTGATTAATAGCACTGGGATTATGGGTGCGTAGTTGGATTTACAATTAAATATACAAAAGAAATATTGTTCCTCCTTGATGCCATTTAACTGCCCAGAGAAGTGGCTGCACTACACCACAAAGCACAACACCAACAAGGGGATTCCCAAATTCCTACAGGGAACAGATGTGCAGATAAAGCTGCACAAGAGGTTGCACAACCTGGTGTTAATACCTGAGAAAGCCATTTCTCTTCCAGAAGTTAGCCCTGGATATTGTCAAGCAGATTTAAAATTAGCTACTTCTCTAGAAGCCCAGAATAAAGAGCAGAATGGCTGGTAACTCCCAACAATCCTGTCAGAGTCCCACCACAACTGGTGTTGCAAATTCTCAAGAGAAACACCAGCAAACCCACTGGGATTTCAATGCTATGCTGAGTAGTCTGCGGGCTCAGACACCCAGTGCTCTTATGACAAAAATGGTCAAGTCTGTTACAGAAAAATGCCTGATATGTCTTTAAAATAATCCTTTGAACTTGTAAAGGCCACCTTCAGATATCACTAAAAGAGGAAACACTCCCAGAGGTCACTGGTAAATTGATTTTTGAGTCACCATGCCAACACGGATACAGGCATCTCCTGGTATTAGTGGATATCTTTTCTGATATCTGCCAGATTCTGATCTGGCAGATTTCCCCTGCCACACCAGCAAGGCTAGGGAAGTAACCAAGACACTTCTCAAAGAAATCATGCCCAGGTTTGGGGTGCCTTTAGGGATGCCATCTTATAGAGGACCCAACTTTATATCTGAAGTATTACAGCAATTAGTAAACAGTTGGGTATTAATTGGGATTTATATCCCAGTTTATACCTCTGTTGAGACCTCAGTCTAGCAGAAAGCTTGAGTGAATGAATCAAACTTAAAGAGACAAATTGGCATAATATGTCAGGAAACTGTCAGGAAATGGCCACGGGTCTTATCATTAGCTTTGTTACAAATTAAAACACAACCTCAAACTAATCTGAAAGTGTGCCTGAATGAGTTGGTGTCTGGGGAAACCATATCCTGTTGCAGCTTTCTCTGGATCCAAGGAACAAATTGGAAATCAAGAAATAGAACAATCTTTCGTTTCATTAGGGAAATCATTGAATGAACTAAAGAGGTTTATCATCCTCACAGAACCTGTGACATTTGCCTCCACTGTCCTTCCTGGTGTCACTGGGACAAGGATTTTTTCTGCCTTGAGCTGAGGTCTTGTCCCACTACCGGCACAGAGCTTTCCTCTTCAATAGGACCAAGAAGATGCTGCTCTTTCACTGCCTTCTAAGACAAGGGAGAGAAGAGGCACCTTGACCATATCCACTTATCACCTGAGCATCAAAGGTGTTCCACATGACTGGGACATAAAAGCTGCTCCCAAGGCAGTTCTGCCCATTCTGACAAAAGGCAAAGGACTTTTTGGTCAGCCTGCCTATAGAGACAGATTGACCTTCAGAGAGATGATTTTTCCTCCCCTGAGGTGAGGTCTTGTTCCACTAATGACACAGGGCTTTTCGTCTTAGAATGGACCAAGAAAATGCTGTAGTTTCACTGCCTTCAAGGACAAGGGAGAGAAGAAGGATCTGGGCTCAAGGAATTCTGCAGGTAGCTCGACATTTTCTTTTCAGTTTTGGTTTGATTTTCCTTCCCACTAGAAGAAAGGTGGCCATTTGGGGTAAAAGGACTTGTAGGGTACTTCTTAGTGGCTATAGTAGAGGAAATGTATTGTATTTGAATATCTATATAGAGGCTTTGCCCGAGACCTCCCGGTTGCCCTTGTTGGGATGCAGCTGTGACCATTGAAGAGAACTGGGATAAAAGGGGGCGGGTTAGCCATTCAGGGAGAGCCTTGAAGGAGCCCTGAACTGGGAAAGAACAGCATGCAGAAGAAAGCGTCTGTGCTGTGAAGATCTGCAGCCATAAGAACACACCGAGGAGGTATGGACTTTAGCAATCTGAGAACAGCATGATGGGACTCTAGAGAAATAGAACAATAACAACTGGCAGCAGCTTTAGATTTGGAGAAATCCAGCAACGATTGCAAATTTCTTGCTGGGCCCCACCCTATTGGTAAGGGCGAGAGCCGTCAAATGGAGGCCGTTTTCCATGGGGAAAATGAAGTCATAGGCCCAGGGTCTGGGTATCAGGTGAAAGGTGGCTTTTGGAGCTCTAAGGACTTGCAGCGTCCTCGTTGCTGGCAGCTTTCCTTTTGGAAGAATCCAGCACAGTTTGCAAAATTTCTCGCTTGACACTGCCCTGCCTGCCAGGCCAAATGGCCAAAATTGAAGGCCATTTTCCATGGGAAAAATGTCCTTTACCCAGGGTCTCAGTAATATGTTCAAGGTGGCCTTTGAGGCTCTAAGTATTTACAGGGTCCAGGTTGCTGCCAGCTTTTCTTTTGGAAAAATCCAGCAGAGATTGCGTCATTCTAGCTTGGCTCCCCACTTTCTGCCAGGGTGAGTGGCTGCAAACGGAGGCCATTTCCCATGGGAAAAAGAAGTCCTATCCCCAGGGCCTGGGTGTCAGATGAAAGGTGGCCTTTGGGGCTTTAAGGACTTGCAGGGTACTTCTTACTGGCAGCTTTAGATTTGGAGAAATCCAGCAAAGATTGCAAATTTCTCCCTGGGCCCCTCACTCTTGGTCAGGGCGAGAGGCGTCAAATGGAGGCCATTTTTCATGGGGAAAATGAAGTCATTGGCCCAGGGTCTGGGTATCAGATGAAAGGTGGCATCTGGAGCCATAAGGACTTGCAGGGTCCTCGTTGCCAGCAGCTTTAGTTTTGGAGAAAATCAGCCAAGTTTGCCAATTTCCCACAGGGAACGATGCAGATGGCCAGGCCGAGTGTCCTCAAACTGACCCCATTTTCCATGGGGAAAATGAAGTCACGTCTCCAGGGTCTGGGAATCAATGAAAGGTGGCTTTTGGAGCACTAAGGACTTGCAGGGTCTACCTTGCCAGCATCTTTAGTTTTGGAGAAAATCATCCAAGTTTGCCAATTTCCCACAGGGAACGATGCAGATAGCCAGAGCAAGTGGCCTCAAACTGACCCCATTTTCATGGGGAAAATGAAGTCACGTCTCCAGGGTCTGGGAATCAATGAAAGGTGGCCCTTGGGGCTCTAAGAACTTGCAAGCTCCTAGTTGTTGGCACTTTTAGTTGTGTAGAAATCCAGCAAAGATTTCAAATTTCTTGCTGGGCACCACCCTATCGGTCAGGGCGAGTGGCCCGAAATGGAGGCCATTTTCCATGGGGAAAATGAAGTCATTGGCCCAGGGTCTGGGTGTCAGATGAAAGCTGGCATCTGGGGCCCTTAGGAGTTGCAGGGTCCTCGTTGCCAGCAGCTTTAGTTTTGGAGAAAATCAGCAAAGTTTGAAAATTCCCAACAGGGAACGATGCAGATGGCCAGGGCGAGTGGCCTCAAACTGACCCCATTTTCCATGGGGAAAAGAAGTCCTTTTCCAGGGTCCTTGCTCTAAGGACTTCCAAGCTCCTAGGTGCCGGCAGCTTTAGTTGTGGAAGAATCCAGCCAAGTTTTAAAATGTCTCACTGGGCACTGCCCTGTTGGCCAGGGCACATGGCTGCAAATGGTTGCCATTTTGCATGGGAAAAAGAAGTTCCTTTCCCCAGGGTCTGGGTGTCAGATGAAAGGTGGCCTTTGGGGCTTTAAGGACTTGCAGGGTACTTCTTACTGGCACCTTTAGATTTGGAGAAATCCAGCAAAGATTGCAAATTTCTTGCTGGGCACCACCCTATTGGTCAGGGCAAAAGGCGTCAAATGGAGGCCATTTTCCATGCGGAAAATGAAGTCATTGGCCCAGGGTCTGGGTATCAGATGAAAGCTGGCATCTGGAGCTCTATGGACTTCAAGGGTCCTCGTTGTCAGCAGCTTTAGTTTTGGAGAAAATCAGCCATGATTGCAAATTTCCCAAAGGGAACAATGCAGATGGCCAGGACGAGCGTCCTCAAACTGATCCGATTTTCCATGGGGAAAATGAAGTCACGTCTCCATGGTCTAGGAATCAATGAAAGGTGACTTTTGGAGCACTAAGGACTTGCAGGGTCTACCTGGCCAGCATCTTTAGTTTTGGAGAAAATCAGCCAAGTTGGCAAATTTCCCACAGGGAACAATGCAGATGGCCAGGGCGAGTGGCCTCAAACTGACCCCATTTTCCATGGGGAAAATGAAGACACGTCTCCAGGGTCTGGGAATCAATGAAAGTGGCTTTTGGAGCTCTAAAAACTTGCAAGCTCCTAGTTGTTGGCACTTTTAGTTGTGTAGAAATCCAGCAAAGATTGCAAATGTCTTCCTGGGCACCACCCTATTGGTCAGGGCAAGTGGCCACAAATGGAGGCCATTCTCCATGGGGAAAATGAAGTCATGCGCCCAGGGTCTGGGTATCAATGAAAGGTGGCTTTTGGGCCTCGAAGGACTTGCAAGCTCTTTGTTGCCGGCAGCTTTAGTTGTGGAGGAAGTTTTAGTTGTGGAGGAAGTTTCCAGCCAAGTTTTAAAATTTCTCACTGGGTACTGCCCTGTTGGCCACGGCACATGGCTGCAAAGGGTTGCCATTTTGCATGGGAAAAAGAAGTTCCTTTCCCCAGGGTCTGAGTGTCAGATGAAAGGTGGCCTTTGGGGCTCTAAGGAGTTGCAGTGTCCTAGTTGCTGGCAGCTTTCCTTTTGGAAGAATCCAGCACAGTTTGCAAATTTCTCGCTTGACACTGCCCTGCCTGCCAGGTCAAATGGCCAAAATTGAAGGCCATTTTCCATGGGAAACATGTCCTTCACACAGGGTCTCAGTAATATGTTCAAGGCGGCCTTTGAGGCTCTAAGTATTTACAGGGTCCAGGTTGCTGCCAGCTTTTCTTTTGGAAAAATCCAGCAGAGATTGCGTCATTCTAGCTTGACTCCCCACTTTCTGCCAGGGTGAATGGCTGCAAACGGAGGCCATTTACCATGGGAAGAAGAAGTCCTATCCCCAGGGCCTGGGTGTCAGATGAAAGGTGGCCTTTGGAGCTTTAAGGACTTGCAGGGTACTTCTTATTGACAGCTTTAGATTTGGAGAAATAACAGCAAAGATTGCAAATATATTGCTGGGCTCCACCCTATTGGTCAGCATGAGAGGCGTCAAATGGAGGCCATTTTCCATGGGGAAAATGAAGTCATTTGCCCAGGGTCGCGTATAACATGAAAGCTGGCATCTGGGGCCCAAAGGAGTTGAAGGGTCCTCGTTGCCAGCAGCTTTACTTTTGGAGAAAATCAGCCAGGTTTGCAAATTTCACACCGGGAACGATGCCGATGGCCACGGTGATTGGCCTCAAACTGATCCCATTTTCCATGGAAAAATAAAGTCATATCCCCAGGATCTGGGTGTCAGATGAAAGGTGGCCCTTGGGGCTGTAAGGTCTTGCAGGGTACTACTTATTGGCAGCTTTAGATTTGGAGAAATCCAGCAAAGATTGCAAATTTCTTTCTGGGCACCACCCTATCGGTCAGGGCAACAGGCTGAAATGCAGGCCATGTTCCATGGGGAAAATGAAGTCATTGGCCTGGGGTCTGCGTATCAGATGAAAGGTGGCATCTGGGGCTCTAAGGACTTGCAGGGTCCTCATTGCTGGCAGCTTTCGTTTTGGAAGGATCCAGCACAGTTTGTAGATTCCTCGCCTGTCAATGCCCTACCTGCCAGGCCAAGTGGCCACAAATGAAGGCCGTTTTCCATGGGAAAAATGTCCTTTACCCAGGGTCTCAATAATATGTTCAAGGTGGCGTTTGAGGCTCTAAGTAATTCCAGGGTCCAATTTGCTGCCAGCTTTTCTTTTGGAAAAATCCAGCAACGATTGCATCATTCTAGCTAGGCTCCCCCTTTCTGCCTGGGTGAGTTGCTGCAAACAGAGGCCATTTGCCATGGGAAAAAGAAGTCCTTTCCCCAGGGTCTGGGTGTCAGATGAAAGGTGACCTTTGGGGCTCTAAAGACTTGTAGGGTACTGCTTACTGGCTATAGTAGAGAAATATATAGTATTTGAATATATGTATAGAGGCTTTTCCTCAGAGGTCCTGGTTGTCCTTGATGGGCTGCAGCCTGGACCACTGAAGAGAACTGCGATAAAAGGGGGCGGGTTAGCCATTCAGGGAGAGCCTTGAAGGAGCCCTGAACTGGGAAAGAACAGCATGCAGAAGAAAGCGTCTGTGCTGTGAAGATCTGCAGCCATAAGAACACACCGAGGAGGTATGGGCTTTAGAAATCTGATAACAGCATGATGGGACTCTAGAGAAATAGAACAACAAAAACTGGCAGCTTTAGATTTGGAGAAATCCAGCAAAGATTGCAAATTTCTTGCTGGGCCCCACCCTATTGGTATGGGCGACAGGCCGAAATGCAGGCCATTTTCCATGGGGAAAATGAAGTCATTGGCCCAGGGTCTGGGTATCAGATGAAAGCTGGCATCTGGGGCCCTAAGGAGTTGCAGGGTCCTCGTTGCCAGTTGCTTTACTTTTGGAGAAAATCAGCCATGATTGCAAATTTCACACCGGGAATGATGCCGATGGCCAGGGCGATTGGCCTCAAACTGACCCCATTTTCCGTGGGGAAAATGAAGTCATGTCCCCAGGGTCTGTCTGTCAGATGAAAGGTGGCCTTTGGGGCTCTAAGGACTTCCAGGGTCCTCATTGCCAGCAGCTTTACTTTTGGAGAAAATCAGCCAAGTATGCACATTTCACAGCGGGATGCAGTTGGCCAAGGTGAGTGGCCTCAATCTGGCCTCAATTTCCCTGGGGAAAATGAAGTCATGTCCCCAGGGTCTTGGTGTCACATGAAAGGTGGCCTTTGGGGCTCGAAGGACTTGCAAGCTCCTACTTGCCGGCAGCTTTAGTTGTGGAGGAATCAGGCAAAGTTTAAAAATTTCTGACTGGGCACTGCCCTGTTGGCCAGGGCAAATGGCTGCAAAGAGAGGCCATTTTGCATGGGAAAAAGAAGTCCTTTCCCCAGGGTCTTGGTGTCAGATGAAAGGTTGCCTTTGGGACTCGAAGGACTTGCAAGCTCCTACTTGCAGGCAGCATTAGTTTCGGCGAAACCCAGCAAAGTCTAAAAATTTCTCACTGGGCACTGCCCTGTTGGCCAGGGCAAATGGCTGCAAAGAGAGGCCATTTTGCATGGGAAAAAGAAGTCCTTTATGCAGGGTCTGGGTGTCAGATGAAAGTGGCATCTGGGGCTCTAAGGACTTGCAGGCTCCACGTAACTGGCAGCTTTCGTTTTCGAAGGATCCAGCACAGTTTGTAGATTCCTTGCCTGTCAATGCCCTACCTGCCAGGCCAAGTGGCCACAAATGAAGGCCGTTTTCCATGCAAAAATGTCCTTTACCCAGGGTCTCAATAATATGTTCAAGGTGGGGTTTGAGGCTCTAAGTACTTCCAGGGCCCTAGTTGCATCCAGCTTTTCTTTTGGAAAAATCCAGCAAAGATTGCATCATTCTAGCTAGGCTCCCCCTTTCTGCCAGGGTGAGTGGCTGCCAAGGGAGGCCATTTTGCATGGGAAAAAGAAGTCCATTCCCCAGGGTCTCGGTGTCAGATGAAAGGTGCCATTTGGGGCTCTAAGGACTTCCAGGGTCCTCATTGCTAGCAGCTTTAGTTTTGGAGAAAATCAGCCAAGTTTGCCAATTTCCCACAGGGAACGATGCAGATGGCAAGGGCAAGTGGCCTCAAACTGACCCCATTTTCCATGGGGAAAGTGAAGTCATGTCCCCAGGGTCTGGGTGTCAGATGAAAGGTGGCCTTTGGGGCTCTCAGGATTTGCAAGCTCCTAGTTGCCAGCAGCTTTAATTGTGGAGGAATCCAGCAATGTTTAAAAATTTCTCACTAGGCACTGCCCTGTGTGCCAGGGCAAATAGCTGCAAAGAGAGGCCATTTCGCATGGGAAAAAGAAGTCCTTTCCCCAGGATCTGGGTGTCAGATGAAAGGTGGCATCTGGGCCTCTAAGGACTTGCAAGCTCCTAGTTGCTGGCAGCTTTAGATTTCGAGAAATCCAGCAAAGATTGCAAATTTCTTGCTGGGCACCACTCTATTGGTCGGGGCGACAGGCCGAAAAGGAGGCCAATTTCCATGGGCTAAATGAAGTCATGTCCCCAGGGCCTGCGTATCAGATGAAAGGTGGCATCTGGGGCCCAAAGGAGTTGCAGGGTCCTCGTTGCCAGTTGCTTTACTTTTGGAGAAAATCAGCCAGGTTTGCAAATTTTACACCGGGAACGATGCCGATGGCCAGGGCGTTTTTCCTCAAACTGATCCGATTTTCCATGGGGAAAATGAAGTCCTTTCCCCAGGGTCTGGGTGTCAGATGAAAGGTGGCCTTTGGGGCTCTAAAGACTTCTAGGGTCCTCGTTCCCAGCAGCTTTACTTTTGGGGAAAATCAGCCATGATTGCAAATTTCACACCGGGAACGATGCAGATTTTTCCATGCAAAAAATGTCCTTTCCTCAGGGTCTCATTACTTTGTTCAAGGTGGCCTTTGAGGCTCTAAGTACTTACAGGATCCTAGTTGCTGCCAGCTTTTCTTTTGGAAAAATCCAGCAAAGATTTGGAAATTCTAGCTTGGCTCCCCACTTTCTGCCTGGGTGAGTGGCTGCAAAGGGAGGCCATTTCCCATGGGAAAAAGAAGTCCTTTCCCCAGGGTCTGGGTGTCAGATGAAATGTGGCCTTTGGGGCTCTAAGGACTTGCAGGGTTCGACTAATTGGCAGCTTTAGATTTGGAGAAATCCAGCAAAGATTGCAAATTTCTTGCTGGGCACCACCCTATTGGACAGGGTGAGAGGCCAGAAATGCAGGCCATTTTCAATGGGGAAAATGAAGTCATTGGCCCAGGTCTGGGTATCAGATGAAAGCTGGCATCTGGGGCCCAAAGGAGTTGCAGGGCCCTCGTTGCCAGACGCTTTCGTTTTGGAGAAAATCAGCCAAGTTTGCAGATTTCACAGCGGAAACGATGCAGATGGCCAGGGTGATTGGCCTCAAACTGATCCGATTTTCCATGGGGAAAATGAAGTCATGTCCCCAGGGTCGTGGTGTCAGATGAAAGCTGGTATTTGGGGCTCTAAGGACTTTAAAGCTCCTACTTGCTGGCAGCTTTAGTTTTTGAGGAATCCAGCAAAGTTTAAAAATTTCTCACTGGGCACTGCCCTGTTGGCCAGGGCAAATGGCTGCAAAGAGAGGTGATTTTCCATGGGGAAAAAGATGTCCTTTCCCCAGGGTCTGGGTGTCAGGTGAAAGGTGGCCCTTGGGGCTCTAAGGACTTGCAGGGTACTACTTATTGGCAGCTTTACTTTTGGAGAAAATCAGCCAAGTTTGCACATTTCACAGCGGGAACGATGCAGATGGCCAAGGTGAGTGGCCTCAAATTGGCCTCAATTTCCCTGGGGAAAATGAAGTCATGTCCACAGGGTCTTGGTGTCAGATGAAAGGTGGCCTTTGGGGCTCTAAAGACTTCTAGGGTCCTCGTTCCCAGCAGCTTTACTTTTGGGGAAAAGCAGCCATGATTGCAAATTTCACACCGGGAACGATGCAGATTTTTCCATGCAAAAAATGTCCTTTCCTCAGGGTCTCAGTACTATGTTCAAGGTGGCCTTTGAGGCTCTAAGTACTTACAGGATCCTAGTTGCTGCCAGCTTTTCTTTTGGAAAAATCCAGCAAAGATTTGGAAATTCTAGCTTGGCTCCCCACTTTCTGCCTGGGTGAGTGGCTGCAAAGAGAGGCCATTTCCCATGGGAAAAAGAAGTCCTTTCCCCAGGGTCTGGGTGTCAGATGAAAGGTGGCCCTTGGGGCTCTAAGGAGTTGCAGGGTTCGACTAATTGGCAGCTTTAGATTTGGAGATATCCAGCAAAGATTGCAAATTTCTTGCTGGGCACCACCCTATTGGTCTGGACGACAGGCCGAAATGGAGGCCATTTTCCATGGGAAAAATGTCCTTTACCCAGGGTCTCAGTAATATGTTGAAGTGGCGTTTGAGGCTCTAAGGACTTCCAGGGTCCTAGTTGCTGCCAGCTTTTCTTTTGGAAAAATCCAGCAAAGATTGCATCATTCTAGCTAGGCTCCCCACTTTCTGCCTGGGTGAGTGGCTGCAAACGGAGGCCATTTCCCATGGGAAAAAGAAGTCCTTTCCCCAGGGTCTGGGTGTCAGATGAAAGGTGGCCCTTGGGGCTCTAAGGACTTGCAGGATACTACTTATTGGCAGCTTTAGATTTGGAAAAATCCAGCAAAGATTGCAAATTTCTTGCTGGGCACCACCCTATTGGACAGGGTGAGAGGCCAGAAATAGAGGCCATTTTCCATGGGGAAAATGAAATCATTGGCCCAGGGTCTGGGTATCAGATGAAAGGTAGCATCTGGGGCTCTAAGGAGTTACAGGGTCCTCGTTGCCAGCAGCTTTAGTTTTGGAGAAAATCAGCCAAGTTTGCCAATTTCCCACAGGGAACGATGCAGATGGCCAGGGCAAGTGGCCTCAAACTGGCCCCATTTTCCATGGGGAAAGTGAAGTCATGTCCCCAGGGTCTGGGTGTCAGATGAAAGGTGGCCTTTGGGGTTCGAAGGACTTGCAAGCTGCTACTTGCCGGCAGCTTTAGTTTTGGCGAAATCCAGGAATGTTTAAAAATTTCTCACTGGGCACTGCCCCTGTTGGCAAGGGCAAATGGCTGCAAAGAAAGGCCATTTTAGATGGGGAAAATGGCGTCATTGGCCCAGGGTCTGGGTGTCAGATGAAAGGTGGCATCTGGGCCTCTAAGGACTTGCAAGCTCCTAGTTGCTGGCAGCTTTAGATTTGGTGAAATCCAGCAAAGATTGCAAATTTCTTGCTGGGCACCACTCTATTGGTCGGGGCGACAGGCTGAAAAGGAGGACAATTTCCATGGGCTAAATGAAGTCATGTCGCCAGGGTCTGCGTATCAGATGAAAGGTGGCATCTGGGGCCCAAAGGAGTTGCAGGGTCCTCGTTGCCAGTTGCTTTACTTTTGGAGAAAATCAGCCAGGTTTGCATATTTCACACTGGGAACGATGCCGATGGCCAGGGCGTTTTTCCTCAAACTGATCCGATTTTCCATGGGGAAAATGAAGTCCTTTCCCCAGGGTCTGGGTGTCAGATGAAAGGTGGCCTTTGGGGCTCTAAAGACTTCTAGGGTCCTTGTTCCCAGCAGCTTTACTTTTGGGGAAAATCAGCCATGATTGCAAATTTCACACCGGGAACGATGCAGATTTTTCCATGCAAAAAATGTCCTTTCCTCAGGGTCTCAGTACTATGTTCAAGGTGGCCTTTGAGGCTCTAAGTACTTACAGGATCCTAGTTGCTGCCAGCTTTTCTTTTGGAAAAATCCAGCAAAGATTTGGAAATTCTAGCTTGGCTCCCCACTTTCTGCCTGGGTGAGTGGCTGCAAAGAGAGGCCATTTCCCATGGGAAAAAGAAGTCCTTTCCCCAGGGTCTGGGTGTCAGATGAAATGTGGCCCTTGGGGCTCTAAGGAGTTGCAGGGTTCGACTAATTGGCAGCTTTAGATTTGGAGATATCCAGCAAAGATTGCAAATTTCTTGCTGGGCACCACCCTATTGGTCTGGACGACAGGCCGAAATGGAGGCCATTTTCCATGGGAAAAATGTCCTTTACCCAGGGTCTCAGTAATATGTTGAAGTGGCGTTTGAGGCTCTAAGGACTTCCAGGGTCCTAGTTGCTGCCAGCTTTTCTTTTGGAAAAATCCAGCAAAGATTGCATCATTCTAGCTAGGCTCCCCACTTTCTGCCTGGGTGAGTGGCTGCAAACGGAGGCCATTTCCCATGGGAAAAAGAAGTCCTTTCCCCAGGGTCTGGGTGTCAGATGAAAGGTGGCCTTTGGGGCTCTAAGGACTTGCAGGATACTACTTATTGGCAGCTTTAGATTTGGAGATATCCAGCAAAGATTGCAAATTTCTTGCTGGGCACCACCCTATTGGACAGGGTGAGAGGCCAGAAATAGAGGCCATTTTCCATGGGGAAAATGAAATCATTGGCCCAGGGTCTGGGTATCAGATGAAAGGTAGCATCTGGGGCTCTAAGGAGTTACAGGGTCCTCGTTGCCAGCAGCTTTAGTTTTGGAGAAAATCAGCCAAGTTTGCCAATTTCCCACAGGGAACGATGCAGATGGCCAGGGCAAGTGGCCTCAAACTGGCCCCATTTTCCATGGGGAAAGTGAAGTCATGTCCCCAGGGTCTGGGTGTCAGATGAAAGGTGGCCTTTGGGGTTCGAAGGACTTGCAAGCTCCTACTTGCCGGCAGCTTTAGTTTTGGCGAGATCCAGGAATGTTTAAAAATTTCTCACTGGGCACTGCCCCTGTTGGCAAGGGCAAATGGCTGCAAAGAAAGGCCATTTTAGATGGGGAAAATGGTGTCATTGGCCCAGGGTCTGGGTGTCAGATGAAAGGTGGCATCTGGGCCTCTAAGGACTTGCAAGCTCCTAGTTGCTGGCAGCTTTAGATTTGGTGAAATCCAGCAAAGATTGCAAATTTCTTGCTGGGCACCACTCTATTGGTCGGGGCGACAGGCTGAAAAGGAGGCCAATTTCCATGGGCTAAATGAAGTCATGTCGCCAGGGTCTGCGTATCAGATGAAAGGTGGCATCTGGGGCCCAAAGGAGTTGCAGGGTCCTCGTTGCCAGTTGCTTTACTTTTGGAGAAAATCAGCCAGGTTTGCATATTTCACACCGGGAACGATGCCGATGGCCAGGGCGTTTTTCCTCAAAATGATCCGATTTTCCATGGGGAAAATGAAGTCCTTTCCCCAGGGTCTGGGTGTCAGATGAAAGGTGGCCTTTGGGGCTCTAAAGACTTCTAGGGTCCTCGTTGCCAGCAGCTTTACTTTTGGGGAAAAGCAGCCATGATTGCAAATTTCACACCGGGAACGATGCAGATTTTTCCATGCAAAAAATGTCCTTTCCTCAGGGTCTCAGTACTATGTTCAAGGTGGCCTTTGAGGCTCTAAATACTTACAGGATCCTAGTTGCTGCCAGCTTTTCTTTTGGAAAAATCCAGCAAAGATTTGGAAATTCTAGCTTGGCTCCCCACTTTCTGCCTGGGTGAGTGGCTGCAAAGAGAGGCCATTTCCCATGGGAAAAAGAAGTCCTTTCCCCAGGGTCTGGGTGTCAGATGAAAGGTGGCCCTTGGGGCTCTAAGGAGTTGCAGGGTTCGACTAATTGGCAGCTTTAGATTTGGAGATATCCAGCAAAGATTGCAAATTTCTTGCTGGGCACCACCCTATTGGACAGGGTGAGAGGCCAGAAATGCAGGCCATTTTCAATGGGGAAAATGAAGTCATTGGCCCAGGTCTGGGTATCAGATGAAAGCTGGCATCTGGGGCCCTAAGGAGTTGCAGGGCCCTCGTTGCCAGACGCTTTCGTTTTGGAGAAAATCAGCCAAGTTTGCAGATTTCACAGCGGAAACGATGCAGATGGCCAGGGTGATTGGCCTCAAACTGATCCGATTTTCCATGGGGAAAATGAAGTCATGTCCCCAGGGTCGTGGTGTCAGATGAAAGCTGGTATTTGGGGCTCTAAGGACTTTAAAGCTCCTACTTGCTGGCAGCTTTAGTTTTTGAGGAATCCAGCAAAGTTTAAAAATTTCTCACTGGGCACTGCCCTGTTGGCCAGGGCAAATGGCTGCAAAGAGAGGTGATTTTCCATGGGGAAAAAGATGTCCTTTCCCCAGGGTCTGGGTGTCAGGTGAAAGGTGGCCCTTGGGGCTCTAAGGACTTGCAGGGTACTACTTATTGGCAGCTTTACTTTTGGAGAAAATCAGCCAAGTTTGCACATTTCACAGCGGGAACGATGCAGATGGCCAAGGTGAGTGGCCTCAAATTGGCCTCAATTTCCCTGGGGAAAATGAAGTCATGTCCACAGGGTCTTGGTGTCAGATGAAAGGTGGCCTTTGGGGCTCTAAAGACTTCTAGGGTCCTCGTTCCCAGCAGCTTTACTTTTGGGGAAAAGCAGCCATGATTGCAAATTTCACACCGGGAACGATGCAGATTTTTCCATGCAAAAAATGTCCTTTCCTCAGGGTCTCAGTACTATGTTCAAGGTGGCCTTTGAGGCTCTAAGTACTTACAGGATCCTAGTTGCTGCCAGCTTTTCTTTTGGAAAAATCCAGCAAAGATTTGGAAATTCTAGCTTGGCTCCCCACTTTCTGCCTGGGTGAGTGGCTGCAAAGAGAGGCCATTTCCCATGGGAAAAAGAAGTCCTTTCCCCAGGGTCTGGGTGTCAGATGAAAGGTGGCCCTTGGGGCTCTAAGGAGTTGCAGGGTTCGACTAATTGGCAGCTTTAGATTTGGAGATATCCAGCAAAGATTGCAAATTTCTTGCTGGGCACCACCCTATTGGTCTGGACGACAGGCCGAAATGGAGGCCATTTTCCATGGGAAAAATGTCCTTTACCCAGGGTCTCAGTAATATGTTGAAGTGGCGTTTGAGGCTCTAAGGACTTCCAGGGTCCTAGTTGCTGCCAGCTTTTCTTTTGGAAAAATCCAGCAAAGATTGCATCATTCTAGCTAGGCTCCCCACTTTCTGCCTGGGTGAGTGGCTGCAAACGGAGGCCATTTCCCATGGGAAAAAGAAGTCCTTTCCCCAGGGTCTGGGTGTCAGATGAAAGGTGGCCCTTGGGGCTCTAAGGACTTGCAGGATACTACTTATTGGCAGCTTTAGATTTGGAAAAATCCAGCAAAGATTGCAAATTTCTTGCTGGGCACCACCCTATTGGACAGGGTGAGAGGCCAGAAATAGAGGCCATTTTCCATGGGGAAAATGAAATCATTGGCCCAGGGTCTGGGTATCAGATGAAAGGTAGCATCTGGGGCTCTAAGGAGTTACAGGGTCCTCGTTGCCAGCAGCTTTAGTTTTGGAGAAAATCAGCCAAGTTTGCCAATTTCCCACAGGGAACGATGCAGATGGCCAGGGCAAGTGGCCTCAAACTGGCCCCATTTTCCATGGGGAAAGTGAAGTCATGTCCCCAGGGTCTGGGTGTCAGATGAAAGGTGGCCTTTGGGGTTCGAAGGACTTGCAAGCTGCTACTTGCCGGCAGCTTTAGTTTTGGCGAAATCCAGGAATGTTTAAAAATTTCTCACTGGGCACTGCCCCTGTTGGCAAGGGCAAATGGCTGCAAAGAGAGGCCATTTTAGATGGGGAAAATGGCGTCATTGGCCCAGGGTCTGGGTGTCAGATGAAAGGTGGCATCTGGGCCTCTAAGGACTTGCAAGCTCCTAGTTGCTGGCAGCTTTAGATTTGGTGAAATCCAGCAAAGATTGCAAATTTCTTGCTGGGCACCACTCTATTGGTCGGGGCGACAGGCTGAAAAGGAGGACAATTTCCATGGGCTAAATGAAGTCATGTCGCCAGGGTCTGCGTATCAGATGAAAGGTGGCATCTGGGGCCCAAAGGAGTTGCAGGGTCCTCGTTGCCAGTTGCTTTACTTTTGGAGAAAATCAGCCAGGTTTGCATATTTCACACTGGGAACGATGCCGATGGCCAGGGCGTTTTTCCTCAAACTGATCCGATTTTCCATGGGGAAAATGAAGTCCTTTCCCCAGGGTCTGGGTGTCAGATGAAAGGTGGCCTTTGGGGCTCTAAAGACTTCTAGGGTCCTTGTTCCCAGCAGCTTTACTTTTGGGGAAAATCAGCCATGATTGCAAATTTCACACCGGGAACGATGCAGATTTTTCCATGCAAAAAATGTCCTTTCCTCAGGGTCTCAGTACTATGTTCAAGGTGGCCTTTGAGGCTCTAAGTACTTACAGGATCCTAGTTGCTGCCAGCTTTTCTTTTGGAAAAATCCAGCAAAGATTTGGAAATTCTAGCTTGGCTCCCCACTTTCTGCCTGGGTGAGTGGCTGCAAAGAGAGGCCATTTCCCATGGGAAAAAGAAGTCCTTTCCCCAGGGTCTGGGTGTCAGATGAAATGTGGCCCTTGGGGCTCTAAGGAGTTGCAGGGTTCGACTAATTGGCAGCTTTAGATTTGGAGATATCCAGCAAAGATTGCAAATTTCTTGCTGGGCACCACCCTATTGGTCTGGACGACAGGCCGAAATGGAGGCCATTTTCCATGGGAAAAATGTCCTTTACCCAGGGTCTCAGTAATATGTTGAAGTGGCGTTTGAGGCTCTAAGGACTTCCAGGGTCCTAGTTGCTGCCAGCTTTTCTTTTGGAAAAATCCAGCAAAGATTGCATCATTCTAGCTAGGCTCCCCACTTTCTGCCTGGGTGAGTGGCTGCAAACGGAGGCCATTTCCCATGGGAAAAAGAAGTCCTTTCCCCAGGGTCTGGGTGTCAGATGAAAGGTGGCCTTTGGGGCTCTAAGGACTTGCAGGATACTACTTATTGGCAGCTTTAGATTTGGAGATATCCAGCAAAGATTGCAAATTTCTTGCTGGGCACCACCCTATTGGACAGGGTGAGAGGCCAGAAATAGAGGCCATTTTCCATGGGGAAAATGAAATCATTGGCCCAGGGTCTGGGTATCAGATGAAAGGTAGCATCTGGGGCTCTAAGGAGTTACAGGGTCCTCGTTGCCAGCAGCTTTAGTTTTGGAGAAAATCAGCCAAGTTTGCCAATTTCCCACAGGGAACGATGCAGATGGCCAGGGCAAGTGGCCTCAAACTGGCCCCATTTTCCATGGGGAAAGTGAAGTCATGTCCCCAGGGTCTGGGTGTCAGATGAAAGGTGGCCTTTGGGGTTCGAAGGACTTGCAAGCTGCTACTTGCCGGCAGCTTTAGTTTTGGCGAGATCCAGGAATGTTTAAAAATTTCTCACTGGGCACTGCCCCTGTTGGCAAGGGCAAATGGCTGCAAAGAAAGGCCATTTTAGATGGGGAAAATGGTGTCATTGGCCCAGGGTCTGGGTGTCAGATGAAAGGTGGCATCTGGGCCTCTAAGGACTTGCAAGCTCCTAGTTGCTGGCAGCTTTAGATTTGGTGAAATCCAGCAAAGATTGCAAATTTCTTGCTGGGCACCACTCTATTGGTCGGGGCGACAGGCTGAAAAGGAGGCCAATTTCCATGGGCTAAATGAAGTCATGTCGCCAGGGTCTGCGTATCAGATGAAAGGTGGCATCTGGGGCCCAAAGGAGTTGCAGGGTCCTCGTTGCCAGTTGCTTTACTTTTGGAGAAAATCAGCCAGGTTTGCATATTTCACACCGGGAACGATGCCGATGGCCAGGGCGTTTTTCCTCAAAATGATCCGATTTTCCATGGGGAAAATGAAGTCCTTTCCCCAGGGTCTGGGTGTCAGATGAAAGGTGGCCTTTGGGGCTCTAAAGACTTCTAGGGTCCTCGTTGCCAGCAGCTTTACTTTTGGGGAAAAGCAGCCATGATTGCAAATTTCACACCGGGAACGATGCAGATTTTTCCATGCAAAAAATGTCCTTTCCTCAGGGTCTCAGTACTATGTTCAAGGTGGCCTTTGAGGCTCTAAATACTTACAGGATCCTAGTTGCTGCCAGCTTTTCTTTTGGAAAAATCCAGCAAAGATTTGGAAATTCTAGCTTGGCTCCCCACTTTCTGCCTGGGTGAGTGGCTGCAAAGAGAGGCCATTTCCCATGGGAAAAAGAAGTCCTTTCCCCAGGGTCTGGGTGTCAGATGAAAGGTGGCCCTTGGGGCTCTAAGGAGTTGCAGGGTTCGACTAATTGGCAGCTTTAGATTTGGAGATATCCAGCAAAGATTGCAAATTTCTTGCTGGGCACCACCCTATTGGACAGGGTGAGAGGCCAGAAATGCAGGCCATTTTCAATGGGGAAAATGAAGTCATTGGCCCAGGTCTGGGTATCAGATGAAAGCTGGCATCTGGGGCCCTAAGGAGTTGCAGGGCCCTCGTTGCCAGACGCTTTCGTTTTGGAGAAAATCAGCCAAGTTTGCAGATTTCACAGCGGAAACGATGCAGATGGCCAGGGTGATTGGCCTCAAACTGATCCGATTTTCCATGGGGAAAATGAAGTCATGTCCCCAGGGTCGTGGTGTCAGATGAAAGCTGGTATTTGGGGCTCTAAGGACTTTAAAGCTCCTACTTGCTGGCAGCTTTAGTTTTTGAGGAATCCAGCAAAGTTTAAAAATTTCTCACTGGGCACTGCCCTGTTGGCCAGGGCAAATGGCTGCAAAGAGAGGTGATTTTCCATGGGGAAAAAGATGTCCTTTCCCCAGGGTCTGGGTGTCAGGTGAAAGGTGGCCCTTGGGGCTCTAAGGACTTGCAGGGTACTACTTATTGGCAGCTTTACTTTTGGAGAAAATCAGCCAAGTTTGCACATTTCACAGCGGGAACGATGCAGATGGCCAAGGTGAGTGGCCTCAAATTGGCCTCAATTTCCCTGGGGAAAATGAAGTCATGTCCACAGGGTCTTGGTGTCAGATGAAAGGTGGCCTTTGGGGCTCGAAGGACTTGCAAGCTCCTACTTGCCGGCAGCTTTAGTTTTGGCTAAATCCAGGAATGTTTAAAAATTTCTCACTGGGCACTCCCCTGATGGCAAGGGCAAATGGCTGCAAAGAGAGGCCATTTTAGATGGGGAAAATGGTGTCATTGGCCCAGGGTCTGGGTGTCAGATGAAAGGTGGCATCTGGGCCTCTAAGGACTTGCAAGCTCCTAGTTGCTGGCAGCTTTAGATTTGGTGAAATCCAGCAAAGATTGCAAATTTCTTGCTGGGCACCACTCTATTGGTCGGGGCGACAGGCTGAAAAGGAGGCCAATTTCCATGGGCTAAATGAAGTCATGTCGCCAGGGTCTGCGTATCAGATGAAAGGTGGCATCTGGGGCCCAAAGGAGTTGCAGGGTCCTCGTTGCCAGTTGCTTTACTTTTGGAGAAAATCAGCCAGGTTTGCATATTTCACACCGGGAACGATGCCGATGGCCAGGGCGTTTTGCCTCAAACTGATCCGATTTTCCATGGGGAAAATGAAGTCCTTTCCCCAGGGTCTGGGTGTCAGATGAAAGGTGGCCTTTGGGGCTCTAAAGACTTCTAGGGTCCTCGTTGCCAGCAGCTTTACTTTTGGAGAAAATCAGCCATGATTGCAAATTTCACACCGGGAACGATGCAGATTTTTCCATGCAAAAAATGTCCTTTCCTCAGGGTCTCAGTACTATGTTCAAGGTGGCCTTTGAGGCTCTAAGTACTTACAGGATCCTAGTTGCTGCCAGCTTTTCTTTTGGAAAAATCCAGCAAAGATTTGGAAATTCTAGCTTGGCTCCCCACTTTCTGCCTGGGTGAGTGGCTGCAAAGAGAGGCCATTTTAGATGGGGAAAATGGTGTCATTGGCCCAGGGTCTGGGTTTCAGATGAAAGGTGGCATCTGGGCATCTAAGGACTTGCAAGCTCCTAATTGCTGACAGCTTTAGTGGTGGAGGAATCCAGCCAAGTTTGCAAATTTCTCACTGAGCACTGCCCTGTTTTCCAGGGCAAATGGCTGCAAAGAGAGGCCATTTCCCATAGGAAAAAGAAGTCCTTTCCCCAGGGTCTGGGTGTCAGATGAAAGGTGGCCCTTGGGGCTCTAGGGACTTGCAGGGTACTACTTATTGGCAGCTTTCGATTTGGAGAAATCCAGCAAAGATTGCAAATTTCTTGCTGGGCACCACTCTATTGGTCGGGGTGACAGGCCGAAAAGGAGGCCAATTTCCATGGGCTAAATGAAGTCATGTCCCCAGGGTCTGCGTATCAGATGAAAGGTGGCATCTGGGGCCCAAAGGAGTTGCAGGGTCCTCGTTGCCAGTTGCTTTACTTTTGGAGAAAATCAGCCAGGTTTGCAAATTTCACACCGGGAACGATGCCGACGGCCAGGCGTTTTACCTCAAACTGATCCGATTTTCCATGGGGAAAATGAAGTCATTGGCCCAGGGTCTGGGTATCAGATGAAAGCTGGCATCTGGGGCCCTAAGGAGTTGCAGGGTCCTCGTTGCCAGACGCTTTACTTTTGGAGAAAATCAGCCATGATTGCAAATTTCACAGCAGGAATGATGCAGATGGCCAGGGCGATTGGCCTCAAACTGATCCGATTTTCCATGGGGAAAATGAAGTCCTTTCCCCAGGGTCTGGGTGTCACATGAAAGGTGGCCTTTGGGGCTCTAAGGAGTTGCAGGGTCCTAGTTGCTGGCAGCTTAATTCTGGAGGAATCCAGCAAAATTTAAAAATTTCTGACTGGGCACTGCCCTGTTGGCCATTGAAAATGGCTGCAAAGAGAGGCTATTTTGCATGGGAAAAAGAAGTCCTTTCCCCAGGGTCTGGGTGTCAGAAGAAAGGTGCCCTTTGGGGCTCTAAGGACTTCCAGGGTCCTCATTGCCAGCAGCTTTACTTTTGGAAAAAATCAGCCAAGTTTGCACATTTCACAGCGGGAACGATGCAGATGGCCAAGGTGAGTGGCCTGAAACTGGCCTCAATTTCCCTGGGGAAAATGAAGTCATGTCCCCAGGCTCTGGGTGTCAGATGAAAGGTGGCCCTTGGGGCTCTAAGGACTTGAAGGGTACTACTTATTGGCAGCTTTAGATTTGGAAAAATCCAGCAAAGATTGCAAATTTCTTGCTGGGCACCACCCTATTGGACAGGGTGAGAGGCCAGAAATAGAGGCCATTTTCCATGGGGAAAATGAAATCATTGGCCCAGGGTCTGGGTATCAGATGAAAGGTAGCATCTGGGGCTCTAAGGAGTTACAGGGTCCTCATTGCCAGCAGCTTTAGTTTTGGAGAAAATCAGCCAAGTTTGCCAATTTCCCACAGGGAACGATGCAGATGGCCAGGGCAAGTGGCCTCAAACTGGCCCCATTTTCCATGGGGAAAGTGAAGTCATGTCCCCAGGGTCTGGGTGTCAGATGAAAGCTGGCCTTTGGGGTTCGAAGGACTTGCAAGCTCCTAGTTGCCAGCAGCTTTAATTGTGGAGGAATCCAGCAATGTTTAAAAATTTCTCACTAGGCACTGCCCTGTGTGCCAGGGCAAATAGCTGCAAAGAGAGGCCATTTCGCATGGGAAAAAGAAGTCCTTTCCCCAGGGTCTGGGTGTCAGATGAAAGGTGGCATCTGGGCCTCTAAGGACTTGCAAGCTCCTAGTTGCTGGCAGCTTTAGATTTCGAGAAATCCAGCAAAGATTGCAAATTTCTTGCTGGGCACCACTCTATTGGTCGGGGCGACAGGCTGAAAAGGAGGCCAATTTCCATGGGCTAAATGAAGTCATGTCCCCAGGGTCTGCGTATCAGATGAAAGGTGGCATCTGGGGCCCAAAGGAGTTGCAGGGTCCTCGTTGCCAGTTGCTTTACTTTTGGAGAAAATCAGCCAGGTTTGCAAATTTCACACCGGGAACGATGCCGATGGCCAGGGCGTTTTGCCTCAAACTGATCCGATTTTCCATGGGGAAAATGAAGTCCTTTCCCCAGGGTCTGGGTGTCAGATGAAAGGTGGCCTTTGGGGCTCTAAAGACTTCTAGGGTCCTCGTTGCCAGCAGCTTTACTTTTGGAGAAAATCAGCCATGATTGCAAATTTCACACCGGGAACGATGCAGATTTTTCCATGCAAAAAATGTCCTTTCCTCAGGGTCTCAGTACTATGTTCAAGGTGGCCTTTGAGGCTCTAAGTACTTACAGGATCCTAGTTGCTGCCAGCTTTTCTTTTGGAAAAATCCAGCAAAGATTTGGAAATTCTAGCTTGGCTCCCCACTTTCTGCCTGGGTGAGTGGCTGCAAAGAGAGGCCATTTCCCATGGGAAAAAGAAGTCCTTTCCCCAGGGTCTGGGTGTCAGAAGAAAGGTGCCCTTTGGGGCTCTAAGGACTTCCAGGGTCCTCATTGCCAGCAGCTTTACTTTTGGAGAAAATCAGCCAAGTTTGCACATTTCACAGCGGGAACGATGAAGTTGGCCAAGGTGAGTGGCCTCAAACTGGCCTCAATTTCCCTGGGGAAAATGAAGTCACGTCCCCAGGGTCTGGGTGTCAGATGAAAGGTGGCCTTTGGGGTTCGAAGGACTTGCAAGCTCCTACTTGCCGGCAGCTTTAGTTTTGGCGAAATCCAGGAATGTTTAAAAATTTCTCACTGGGCACTCCCCTGTTGGCAAGGGCAAATGGCTGCAAAGAGAGGCCATTTTAGATGGGGAAAATGGTGTCATTGGCCCAGGATCTGGGTGTCAGATGAAAGGTGGCATTTGGGGCCCAAAGGAGTTGCAGGGTCCTCGTTGCCAGCAGCTTTACTTTTGGAGAAAATCAGCCAAGTTTGCACATTTCACAGCGGGAACGATGCAGATGGCCAAGGTGAGTGGCCTGAAACTGGCCTCAATTTCCCTGGGGGAAATGAAGTCATGTCCCCAGGGTCTTGGTGTCAGATGAAAGGTGGCCTTTGGGGCTCGAAGGACTTGCCAGCTCCTACTTGCCGGCAGCTTTAATTGTGGAGGAATCCAGCAATGTTTAAAAATTTCTCACTGGGCACTGCCCTGTTGGCCAGGGCAAATGGCTGCAAAGAGAGGCCATTTTGCATGGGAAAAAGAAGTCCTTTCCCCAGGATCTGGGTATCAGATGAAAGGTGGCATCTGGGACCCTAAGGAGTTGCAGGGTCCTCGTTCCCACAGCTTTACTTTAGGAGAAAATCACCCATGATTGCAAATTTCACACCAGGAATGATGCAGATTTTTCCATGCAAAAAATGTCCTTTCCTCAGGGTCTCATTACTTTGTTCAAGGTGGCCTTTGAGGCTCTAAGTACTTACAGGATCCTAGTTGCTGCCAGCTTTTCTTTTGGAAAAATCCAGCAAAGATTTGGAAATTCTAGCTTGGCTCCCCACTTTCTGCCTGGGTGAGTGGCTGCAAAGGGAGGCCATTTCCCATGGGAAAAAGAAGTCCTTTCCCCAGGGTCTGGGTGTCAGATGAAATGTGGCCTTTGGGGCTCTAAGGACTTGCAGGGTTCGACTAATTGGCAGCTTTAGATTTGGAGAAATCCAGCAAAGATTGCAAATTTCTTGCTGGGCACCACCCTATTGGACAGGGTGAGAGGCCAGAAATGCAGGCCATTTTCAATGGGGAAAATGAAGTCATTGGCCCAGGGTCTGGGTATCAGATGAAAGCTGGCATCTGGGGCCCTAAGGAGTTGCAGGGTCCTCGTTGCCAGACGCTTTAGTTTTGGAGAAAATCAACCAAGTTTGCAGATTTCACAGCGGAAACGATGCAGATGGCCAGGGTGATTGGCCTCAAACTGATCCGATTTTCCATGGGGAAAATGAAGTCATGTCCCCAGGGTCGTGGTGTCAGATGAAAGCTGGCCTTTGGGGCTCTAAGGACTTTAAAGCTCCTAGTTGCTGGCAGCTTTAGTTTTTGAGGAATCCAGCAAAGTTTAAAAATTTCTGACTGGGCACTGCCCTGTTGGCCAGGGCAAATGGCTGCAAAGAGAGGCCATTTTGCATGGGAAAAAGAAGTCCTTTCCCCAGGGTCTGGGTATCAGATGAAAGGAGGCATCTGGGACCCTAAGGAGTTGCAGGGTCCTCGTTCCCACAGCTTTACTTTAGGAGAAAATCAGCCATGATTGCAAATTTCACACCGGGAACGATGCAGATTTTTCCATGCAAAAAATGTCCTTTCCTCAGGGTCTCAGTACTTTGTTCAAGGTGGCCTTTGAGGCTCTAAGTACTTACAGGATCCTAGTTGCTGCCAGCTTTTCTTTTGGAAAAATCCAGCAAAGATTTGGAAATTCTAGCTTGGCTCCCCACTTTCTGCCTGGGTGAGTGGCTGCAAAGGGAGGCCATTTCCCATGGGTGAAAGAAGTCCTTTCCCAAGGGTCTGGGTGTCAGATGAAAGGTGGCCTTTGGGGCTCTAAGGACTTGCAGGGTACTACTTATTGGCAGCTTTAGATTTGGAGATATCCAGCAAAGATTGCAAATTTCTTGCTGGGCACCACCCTATTGGACAGGGTGAGAGGCCAGAAATGCAGGCCATTTTCAATGGGGAAAATGAAGTCATTGGCCCAGGTCTGGGTATCAGATGAAAGCTGGCATCTGGGGCCCAAAGGAGTTGCAGGGCCCTCGTTGCCAGACGCTTTCGTTTTGGAGAAAATCAGCCAAGTTTGCAGATTTCACAGCGGAAACGATGCAGATGGCCAGGGTGATTGGCCTCAAACTGATCCGATTTTCCATGGGGAAAATGAAGTCATGTCCCCAGGGTCGTGGTGTCAGATGAAAGCTGGTATTTGGGGCTCTAAGGACTTTAAAGCTCCTACTTGCTGGCAGCTTTAGTTTTTGAGGAATCCAGCAAAGTTTAAAAATTTCTCACTGGGCACTGCCCTGTTGGCCAGGGCAAATGGCTGCAAAGAGAGGTGATTTTCCATGGGGAAAAAGATGTCCTTTCCCCAGGGTCTGAATGTCAGGTGAAAGGTGGCCCTTGGGGCTCTAAGGACTTGCAGGGTACTACTTATTGGCAGCTTTACTTTTGGAGAAAATCAGCCAAGTTTGCACATTTCACAGCGGGAACGATGCAGATGGCCAAGGTGAGTGGCCTCAAATTGGCCTCAATTTCCCTGGGGAAAATGAAGTCATGTCCACAGGGTCTTGGTGTCAGATGAAAGGTGGCCTTTGGGGCTCTAAAGACTTCTAGGGTCCTCGTTCCCAGCAGCTTTACTTTTGGGGAAAAGCAGCCATGATATCAAATTTCACACCGGGAACGATGCAGATTTTTCCATGCAAAAAATGTCCTTTCCTCAGGGTCTCAGTACTATGTTCAAGGTGGCCTTTGAGGCTCTAAGTACTTACAGGATCCTAGTTGCTGCCAGCTTTTCTTTTGGAAAAATCCAGCAAAGATTTGGAAATTCTAGCTTGGCTCCCCACTTTCTGCCTGGGTGAGTGGCTGCAAAGAGAGGCCATTTCCCATGGGAAAAAGAAGTCCTTTCCCCAGGGTCTGGGTGTCAGATGAAAGGTGGCCCTTGGGGCTCTAAGGAGTTGCAGGGTTCGACTAATTGGCAGCTTTAGATTTGGAGATATCCAGCAAAGATTGCAAATTTCTTGCTGGGCACCACCCTATTGGTCTGGACGACAGGCCGAAATGGAGGCCATTTTCCATGGGAAAAATGTCCTTTACCCAGGGTCTCAGTAATATGTTGAAGTGGCGTTTGAGGCTCTAAGGACTTCCAGGGTCCTAGTTGCTGCCAGCTTTTCTTTTGGAAAAATCCAGCAAAGATTGCATCATTCTAGCTAGGCTCCCCACTTTCTGCCTGGGTGAGTGGCTGCAAACGGAGGCCATTTCCCATGGGAAAAAGAAGTCCTTTCCCCAGGGTCTGGGTGTCAGATGAAAGGTGGCCCTTGGGGCTCTAAGGACTTGCAGGATACTACTTATTGGCAGCTTTAGATTTGGAAAAATCCAGCAAAGATTGCAAATTTCTTGCTGGGCACCACCCTATTGGACAGGGTGAGAGGCCAGAAATAGAGGCCATTTTCCATGGGGAAAATGAAATCATTGGCCCAGGGTCTGGGTATCAGATGAAAGGTAGCATCTGGGGCTCTAAGGAGTTACAGGGTCCTCGTTGCCAGCAGCTTTAGTTTTGGAGAAAATCAGCCAAGTTTGCCAATTTCCCACAGGGAACCATGCAGATGGCCAGGGCAAGTGGCCTCAAACTGGCCCCATTTTCCATGGGGAAAGTGAAGTCATGTCCCCAGGGTCTGGGTGTCAGATGAAAGGTGGCCTTTGGGGTTCGAAGGACTTGCAAGCTGCTACTTGCCGGCAGCTTTAGTTTTGGCGAAATCCAGGAATGTTTAAAAATTTCTCACTGGGCACTGCCCCTGTTGGCAAGGGCAAATGGCTGCAAAGAGAGGCCATTTTAGATGGGGAAAATGGTGTCATTGGCCCAGGGTCTGGGTGTCAGATGAAAGGTGGCATCTGGGCCTCTAAGGACTTGCAAGCTCCTAGTTGCTGGCAGCTTTAGATTTGGTGAAATCCAGCAAAGATTGCAAATTTCTTGCTGGGCACCACTCTATTGGTCGGGGCGACAGGCTGAAAAGGAGGACAATTTCCATGGGCTAAATGAAGTCATGTCGCCAGGGTCTGCGTATCAGATGAAAGGTGGCATCTGGGGCCCAAAGGAGTTGCAGGGTCCTCGTTGCCAGTTGCTTTACTTTTGGAGAAAATCAGCCAGGTTTGCATATTTCACACTGGGAACGATGCCGATGGCCAGGGCGTTTTTCCTCAAACTGATCCGATTTTCCATGGGGAAAATGAAGTCCTTTCCCCAGGGTCTGGGTGTCAGATGAAAGGTGGCCTTTGGGGCTCTAAAGACTTCTAGGGTCCTCGTTCCCAGCAGCTTTACTTTTGGGGAAAATCAGCCATGATTGCAAATTTCACACCGGGAACGATGCAGATTTTTCCATGCAAAAAATGTCCTTTCCTCAGGGTCTCAGTACTATGTTCAAGGTGGCCTTTGAGGCTCTAAGTACTTACAGGATCCTAGTTGCTGCCAGCTTTTCTTTTGGAAAAATCCAGCAAAGATTTGGAAATTCTAGCTTGGCTCCCCACTTTCTGCCTGGGTGAGTGGCTGCAAAGAGAGGCCATTTCCCATGGGAAAAAGAAGTCCTTTCCCCAGGGTCTGGGTGTCAGATGAAAGGAGGCCCTTGGGGCTCTAAGGAGTTGCAGGGTTCGACTAATTGGCAGCTTTAGATTTGGAGATATCCAGCAAAGATTGCAAATTTCTTGCTGGGCACCACCCTATTGGTCTGGACGACAGGCCGAAATGGAGGCCATTTTCCATGGGAAAAATGTCCTTTACCCAGGGTCTCAGTAATATGTTGAAGTGGCGTTTGAGGCTCTAAGGACTTCCAGGGTCCTAGTTGCTGCCAGCTTTTCTTTTGGAAAAATCCAGCAAAGATTGCATCATTCTAGCTAGGCTCCCCACTTTCTGCCTGGGTGAGTGGCTGCAAACGGAGGCCATTTCCCATGGGAAAAAGAAGTCCTTTCCCCAGGGTCTGGGTGTCAGATGAAAGGTGGCCCTTGGGGCTCTAAGGACTTGCAGGATACTACTTATTGGCAGCTTTAGATTTGGAAAAATCCAGCAAAGATTGCAAATTTCTTGCTGGGCACCACCCTATTGGACAGGGTGAGAGGCCAGAAATAGAGGCCATTTTCCATGGGGAAAATGAAATCATTGGCCCAGGGTCTGGGTATCAGATGAAAGGTAGCATCTGGGGCTCTAAGGAGTTACAGGGTCCTCGTTGCCAGCAGCTTTAGTTTTGGAGAAAATCAGCCAAGTTTGCCAATTTCCCACAGGGAACGATGCAGATGGCCAGGGCAAGTGGCCTCAAACTGGCCCCATTTTCCATGGGGAAAGTGAAGTCATGTCCCCAGGGTCTGGGTGTCAGATGAAAGGTGGCCTTTGGGGTTCGAAGGACTTGCAAGCTGCTACTTGCCGGCAGCTTTAGTTTTGGCGAGATCCAGGAATGTTTAAAAATTTCTCACTGGGCACTGCCCCTGTTGGCAAGGGCAAATGGCTGCAAAGAAAGGCCATTTTAGATGGGGAAAATGGTGTCATTGGCCCAGGGTCTGGGTGTCAGATGAAAGGTGGCATCTGGGCCTCTAAGGACTTGCAAGCTCCTAGTTGCTGGCAGCTTTAGATTTGGTGAAATCCAGCAAAGATTGCAAATTTCTTGCTGGGCACCACTCTATTGGTCGGGGCGACAGGCTGAAAAGGAGGCCAATTTCCATGGGCTAAATGAAGTCATGTCGCCAGGGTCTGCGTATCAGATGAAAGGTGGCATCTGGGGCCCAAAGGAGTTGCAGGGTCCTCGTTGCCAGTTGCTTTACTTTTGGAGAAAATCAGCCAGGTTTGCATATTTCACACCGGGAACGATGCCGATGGCCAGGGCGTTTTGCCTCAAACTGATCCGATTTTCCATGGGGAAAATGAAGTCCTTTCCCCAGGGTCTGGGTGTCAGATGAAAGGTGGCCTTTGGGGCTCTAAAGACTTCTAGGGTCCTCGTTGCCAGCAGCTTTACTTTTGGGGAAAAGCAGCCATGATTGCAAATTTCACACCGGGAACGATGCAGATTTTTCCATGCAAAAAATGTCCTTTCCTCAGGGTCTCAGTACTATGTTCAAGGTGGCCTTTGAGGCTCTAAGTACTTACAGGATCCTAGTTGCTGCCAGCTTTTCTTTTGGAAAAATCCAGCAAAGATTTGGAAATTCTAGCTTGGCTCCCCACTTTCTGCCTGGGTGAGTGGCTGCAAAGAGAGGCCATTTCCCATGGGAAAAAGAAGTCCTTTCCCCAGGGTCTGGGTGTCAGATGAAAGGTGGCCCTTGGGGCTCTAAGGAGTTGCAGAGTTCGACTAATTGGCAGCTTTAGATTTGGAGATATCCAGCAAAGATTGCAAATTTCTTGCTGGGCACCACCCTATTGGACAGGGTGAGAGGCCAGAAATGCAGGCCATTTTCAATGGGGAAAATGAAGTCATTGGCCCAGGTCTGGGTATCAGATGAAAGCTGGCATCTGGGGCCCTAAGGAGTTGCAGGGCCCTCGTTGCCAGACGCTTTCGTTTTGGAGAAAATCAGCCAAGTTTGCAGATTTCACAGCGGAAACGATGCAGATGGCCAGGGTGATTGGCCTCAAACTGATCCGATTTTCCATGGGGAAAATGAAGTCATGTCCCCAGGGTCGTGGTGTCAGATGAAAGCTGGTATTTGGGGCTCTAAGGACTTTAAAGCTCCTACTTGCTGGCAGCTTTAGTTTTTGAGGAATCCAGCAAAGTTTAAAAATTTCTCACTGGGCACTGCCCTGTTGGCCAGGGCAAATGGCTGCAAAGAGAGGTGATTTTCCATGGGGAAAAAGATGTCCTTTCCCCAGGGTCTGAATGTCAGGTGAAAGGTGGCCCTTGGGGCTCTAAGGACTTGCAGGGTACTACTTATTGGCAGCTTTACTTTTGGAGAAAATCAGCCAAGTTTGCACATTTCACAGCGGGAACGATGCAGATGGCCAAGGTGAGTGGCCTCAAATTGGCCTCAATTTCCCTGGGGAAAATGAAGTCATGTCCACAGGGTCTTGGTGTCAGATGAAAGGTGGCCTTTGGGGCTCGAAGGACTTGCAAGCTCCTACTTGCCGGCAGCTTTAGTTTTGGCGAAATCCAGGAATGTTTAAAAATTTCTCACTGGGCACTCCCCTGTTGGCAAGGGCAAATGGCTGCAAAGAGAGGCCATTTTAGATGGGGAAAATGGTGTCATTGGCCCAGGGTCTGGGTGTCAGATGAAAGGTGGCATCTGGGCCTCTAAGGACTTGCAAGCTCCTAGTTGCTGGCAGCTTTAGATTTGGTGAAATCCAGCAAAGATTGCAAATTTCTTGCTGGGCACCACTCTATTGGTCGGGGCGACAGGCTGAAAAGGAGGCCAATTTCCATGGGCTAAATGAAGTCATGTCGCCAGGGTCTGCGTATCAGATGAAAGGTGGCATCTGGGGCCCAAAGGAGTTGCAGGGTCCTCGTTGCCAGTTGCTTTACTTTTGGAGAAAATCAGCCAGGTTTGCATATTTCACACCGGGAACGATGCCGATGGCCAGGGCGTTTTGCCTCAAACTGATCCGATTTTCCATGGGGAAAATGAAGTCCTTTCCCCAGGGTCTGGGTGTCAGATGAAAGGTGGCCTTTGGGGCTCTAAAGACTTCTAGGGTCCTCGTTGCCAGCAGCTTTACTTTTGGAGAAAATCAGCCATGATTGCAAATTTCACACCGGGAACGATGCAGATTTTTCCATGCAAAAAATGTCCTTTCCTCAGGGTCTCAGTACTATGTTCAAGGTGGCCTTTGAGGCTCTAAGTACTTACAGGATCCTAGTTGCTGCCAGCTTTTCTTTTGGAAAAATCCAGCAAAGATTTGGAAATTCTAGCTTGGCTCCCCACTTTCTGCCTGGGTGAGTGGCTGCAAAGAGAGGCCATTTTAGATGGGGAAAATGGTGTCATTGGCCCAGGGTCTGGGTTTCAGATGAAAGGTGGCATCTGGGCATCTAAGGACTTGCAAGCTCCTAATTGCTGACAGCTTTAGTGGTGGAGGAATCCAGCCAAGTTTGCAAATTTCTCACTGAGCACTGCCCTGTTTTCCAGGGGAAATGGCTGCAAAGAGAGGCCATTTCCCATAGGAAAAAGAAGTCCTTTCCCCAGGGTCTGGGTGTCACATGAATTGGCCCTTGGGGCTCTAGGGACTTGCAGGGTACTACTTATTGGCAGCTTTCGATTTGGAGAAATCCAGCAAAGATTGCAAATTTCTTGCTGGGCACCACTCTATTGGTCGGGGTGACAGGCCGAAAAGGAGGCCAATTTCCATGGGCTAAATGAAGTCATGTCCCCAGGGTCTGCGTATCAGATGAAAGGTGGCATCTGGGGCCCAAAGGAGTTGCAGGGTCCTCGTTGCCAGTTGCTTTACTTTTGGAGAAAATCAGCCAGGTTTGCAAATTTCACACCGGGAACGATGCCGACGGCCAGGCGTTTTACCTCAAACTGATCCGATTTTCCATGGGGAAAATGAAGTCATTGGCCCAGGGTCTGGGTATCAGATGAAAGCTGGCATCTGGGGCCCTAAGGAGTTGCAGGGTCCTCGTTGCCAGACGCTTTAGTTTTGGAGAAAATCAGCCATGATTGCAAATTTCACAGCAGGAATGATGCAGATGGCCAGGGCGATTGGCCTCAAACTGATCCGATTTTCCATGGGGAAAATGAAGTCCTTTCCCCAGGGTCTGGGTGTCACATGAAAGGTGGCCTTTGGGGCTCTAAGGAGTTGCAGGGTCCTAGTTGCTGGCAGCTTAATTCTGGAGGAATCCAGCAAAATTTAAAAATTTCTGACTGGGCACTGCCCTGTTGGCCATTGAAAATGGCTGCAAAGAGAGGCTATTTTGCATGGGAAAAAGAAGTCCTTTCCCCAGGGTCTGGGTGTCAGAAGAAAGGTGCCCTTTGGGGCTCTAAGGACTTCCAGGGTCCTCATTGCCAGCAGCTTTACTTTTGGAAAAAATCAGCCAAGTTTGCACATTTCACAGCGGGAACGATGCAGATGGCCAAGGTGAGTGGCCTGAAACTGGCCTCAATTTCCCTGGGGAAAATGAAGTCATGTCCCCAGGCTCTGGGTGTCAGATGAAAGGTGGCCCTTGGGGCTCTAAGGACTTGAAGGGTACTACTTATTGGCAGCTTTAGATTTGGAAAAATCCAGCAAAGATTGCAAATTTCTTGCTGGGCACCACCCTATTGGACAGGGTGAGAGGCCAGAAATGGAGGCCATTTTCCATGGGGAAAATGAAATCATTGGCCCAGGGTCTGGGTATCAGATGAAAGGTAGCATCTGGGGCTCTAAGGAGTTACAGGGTCCTCATTGCCAGCAGCTTTAGTTTTGGAGAAAATCAGCCAAGTTTGCCAATTTCCCACAGGGAACGATGCAGATGGCCAGGGCAAGTGGCCTCAAACTGGCCCCATTTTCCATGGGGAAAGTGAAGTCATGTCCCCAGGGTCTGGGTGTCAGATGAAAGCTGGCCTTTGGGGTTCGAAGGACTTGCAAGCTCCTAGTTGCCAGCAGCTTTAATTGTGGAGGAATCCAGCAATGTTTAAAAATTTCTCACTAGGCACTGCCCTGTGTGCCAGGGCAAATAGCTGCAAAGAGAGGCCATTTCGCATGGGAAAAAGAAGTCCTTTCCCCAGGGTCTGGGTGTCAGATGAAAGGTGGCATCTGGGCCTCTAAGGACTTGCAAGCTCCTAGTTGCTGGCAGCTTTAGATTTCGAGAAATCCAGCAAAGATTGCAAATTTCTTGCTGGGCACCACTCTATTGGTCGGGGCGACAGGCTGAAAAGGAGGCCAATTTCCATGGGCTAAATGAAGTCATGTCCCCAGGGTCTGCGTATCAGATGAAAGGTGGCATCTGGGGCCCAAAGGAGTTGCAGGGTCCTCGTTGCCAGTTGCTTTACTTTTGGAGAAAATCAGCCAGGTTTGCAAATTTCACACCGGGAACGATGCCGATGGCCAGGGCGTTTTGCCTCAAACTGATCCGATTTTCCATGGGGAAAATGAAGTCCTTTCCCCAGGGTCTGGGTGTCAGATGAAAGGTGGCCTTTGGGGCTCTAAAGACTTCTAGGGTCCTCGTTGCCAGCAGCTTTACTTTTGGAGAAAATCAGCCATGATTGCAAATTTCACACCGGGAACGATGCAGATTTTTCCATGCAAAAAATGTCCTTTCCTCAGGGTCTCAGTACTATGTTCAAGGTGGCCTTTGAGGCTCTAAGTACTTACAGGATCCTAGTTGCTGCCAGCTTTTCTTTTGGAAAAATCCAGCAAAGATTTGGAAATTCTAGCTTGGCTCCCCACTTTCTGCCTGGGTGAGTGGCTGCAAAGAGAGGCCATTTCCCATGGGAAAAAGAAGTCCTTTCCCCAGGGTCTGGGTGTCAGAAGAAAGGTGCCCTTTGGGGCTCTAAGGACTTCCAGGGTCCTCATTGCCAGCAGCTTTACTTTTGGAGAAAATCAGCCAAGTTTGCACATTTCACAGCGGGAACGATGAAGTTGGCCAAGGTGAGTGGCCTCAAACTGGCCTCAATTTCCCTGGGGAAAATGAAGTCACGTCCCCAGGGTCTGGGTGTCAGATGAAAGGTGGCCTTTGGGGCTCGAAGGACTTGCAAGCTCCTACTTGCCGGCAGCTTTAGTTTTGGCGAAATCCAGGAATGTTTAAAAATTTCTCACTGGGCACTCCCCTGTTGGCAAGGGCAAATGGCTGCAAAGAGAGGCCATTTTAGATGGGGAAAATGGTGTCATTGGCCCAGGATCTGGGTGTCAGATGAAAGGTGGCATTTGGGGCCCAAAGGAGTTGCAGGGTCCTCGTTGCCAGCAGCTTTACTTTTGGAGAAAATCAGCCAAGTTTGCACATTTCACAGCGGGAACGATGCAGATGGCCAAGGTGAGTGGCCTGAAACTGGCCTCAATTTCCCTGGGGGAAATGAAGTCATGTCCCCAGGGTCTTGGTGTCAGATGAAAGGTGGCCTTTGGGGCTCGAAGGACTTGCCAGCTCCTACTTGCCGGCAGCTTTAATTGTGGAGGAATCCAGCAATGTTTAAAAATTTCTCACTGGGCACTGCCCTGTTGGCCAGGGCAAATGGCTGCAAAGAGAGGCCATTTTGCATGGGAAAAAGAAGTCCTTTCCCCAGGATCTGGGTATCAGATGAAAGGTGGCATCTGGGACCCTAAGGAGTTGCAGGGTCCTCGTTCCCACAGCTTTACTTTAGGAGAAAATCACCCATGATTGCAAATTTCACACCAGGAATGATGCAGATTTTTCCATGCAAAAAATGTCCTTTCCTCAGGGTCTCATTACTTTGTTCAAGGTGGCCTTTGAGGCTCTAAGTACTTACAGGATCCTAGTTGCTGCCAGCTTTTCTTTTGGAAAAATCCAGCAAAGATTTGGAAATTCTAGCTTGGCTCCCCACTTTCTGCCTGGGTGAGTGGCTGCAAAGGGAGGCCATTTCCCATGGGAAAAAGAAGTCCTTTCCCCAGGGTCTGGGTGTCAGATGAAATGTGGCCTTTGGGGCTCTAAGGACTTGCAGGGTTCGACTAATTGGCAGCTTTAGATTTGGAGAAATCCAGCAAAGATTGCAAATTTCTTGCTGGGCACCACCCTATTGGACAGGGTGAGAGGCCAGAAATGCAGGCCATTTTCAATGGGGAAAATGAAGTCATTGGCCCAGGGTCTGGGTATCAGATGAAAGCTGGCATCTGGGCCCTAAGGAGTTGCAGGGTCCTCGTTGCCAGACGCTTTAGTTTTGGAGAAAATCAGCCAAGTTTGCAGATTTCACAGCGGAAACGATGCAGATGGCCAGGGTGATTGGCCTCAAACTGATCCGATTTTCCATGGGGAAAATGAAGTCATGTCCCCAGGGTCGTGGTGTCAGATGAAAGCTGGCATTTGGGGCTCTAAGGACTTTAAAGCTCCTAGTTGCTGGCAGCTTTAGTTTTTGAGGAATCCAGCAAAGTTTAAAAATTTCTGACTGGGCACTGCCCTGTTGGCCAGGGCAAATGGCTGCAAAGAGAGGCCATTTTGCATGGGAAAAAGAAGTCCTTTCCCCAGGGTCTGGGTATCAGATGAAAGGAGGCATCTGGGACCCTAAGGAGTTGCAGGGTCCTCGTTCCCACAGCTTTACTTTAGGAGAAAATCAGCCATGATTGCAAATTTCACACCGGGAACGATGCAGATTTTTCCATGCAAAAAATGTCCTTTCCTCAGGGTCTCAGTACTTTGTTCAAGGTGGCCTTTGAGGCTCTAAGTACTTACAGGATCCTAGTTGCTGCCAGCTTTTCTTTTGGAAAAATCCAGCAAAGATTTGGAAATTCTAGCTTGGCTCCCCACTTTCTGCCTGGGTGAGTGGCTGCAAAGGGAGGCCATTTCCCATGGGTGAAAGAAGTCCTTTCCCAAGGGTCTGGGTGTCAGATGAAAGGTGGCCTTTGGGGCTCTAAGGACTTGCAGGGTACTACTTATTGGCAGCTTTAGATTTGGAGAAATCCAGCAAAGATTGCAAATTTCTTGCTGGGCACCACCCTATTGGTCTGGACGACAGGCCGAAATGGAGGCCATTTTCCATGGGAAAAATGTCCTTTACCCAGGGTCTCAGTAATATGTTGAAGTGGCGTTTGAGGCTCTAAGGACTTCCAGGGTCCTAGTTGCTGCCAGCTTTTCTTTTGGAAAAATCCAGCAAAGATTGCATCATTCTAGCTAGGCTCCCCACTTTCTGCCTGGGTGAGTGGCTGCAAACGGAGGCCATTTGCCATGGGAAAAAGAAGTCCTTTCCCCAGGGTCTGGGTGTCAGATGAAAGGTGGCCCTTGGGGCTCTAAGGACTTGCAGGATACTACTTATTGGCAGCTTTAGATTTGGAAAAATCCAGCAAAGATTGCAAATTTCTTGCTGGGCACCACCCTATTGGACAGGGTGAGAGGCCAGAAATAGAGGCCATTTTCCATGGGGAAAATGAAATCATTGGCCCAGGGTCTGGGTATCAGATGAAAGGTAGCATCTGGGGCTCTAAGGAGTTACAGGGTCCTCGTCGCCAGCAGCTTTAGTTTTGGAGAAAATCAGCCAAGTTTGCCAATTTCCCACAGGGAACGATGCAGATGGCCAGGGCAAGTGGCCTCAAACTGGCCCCATTTTCCATGGGGAAAGTGAAGTCATGTCCCCAGGGTCTGGGTGTCAGATGAAAGGTGGCCTTTGGGGTTCGAAGGACTTGCAAGCTCCTACTTGCCGGCAGCTTTAGTTTTGGCGAGATCCAGGAATGTTTAAAAATTTCTCACTGGGCACTGCCCCTGTTGGCAAGGGCAAATGGCTGCAAAGAAAGGCCATTTTAGATGGGGAAAATGGTGTCATTGGCCCAGGGTCTGGGTGTCAGATGAAAGGTGGCATCTGGGCCTCTAAGGACTTGCAAGCTCCTAGTTGCTGGCAGCTTTAGATTTGGTGAAATCCAGCAAAGATTGCAAATTTCTTGCTGGGCACCACTCTATTGGTCGGGGCGACAGGCTGAAAAGGAGGCCAATTTCCATGGGCTAAATGAAGTCATGTCACCAGGGTCTGCGTATCAGATGAAAGGTGGCATCTGGGGCCCAAAGGAGTTGCAGGGTCCTCGTTGCCAGTTGCTTTACTTTTGGAGAAAATCAGCCAGGTTTGCATATTTCACACCGGGAACGATGCCGATGGCCAGGGCGTTTTTCCTCAAAATGATCCGATTTTCCATGGGGAAAATGAAGTCCTTTCCCCAGGGTCTGGGTGTCAGATGAAAGGTGGCCTTTGGGGCTCTAAAGACTTCTAGGGTCCTCGTTGCCAGCAGCTTTACTTTTGGGGAAAAGCAGCCATGATTGCAAATTTCACACCGGGAACGATGCAGATTTTTCCATGCAAAAAATGTCCTTTCCTCAGGGTCTCAGTACTATGTTCAAGGTGGCCTTTGAGGCTCTAAGTACTTACAGGATCCTAGTTGCTGCCAGCTTTTCTTTTGGAAAAATCCAGCAAAGATTTGGAAATTCTAGCTTGGCTCCCCACTTTCTGCCTGGGTGAGTGGCTGCAAAGGGAGGCCATTTCCCATGGGAAAAAGAAGTCCTTTCCCCAGGGTCTGGGTGTCAGATGAAAGGTGGCCCTTGGGGCTCTAAGGAGTTGCAGGGTTCGACTAATTGGCAGCTTTAGATTTGGAGATATCCAGCAAAGATTGCAAATTTCTTGCTGGGCACCACCCTATTGGACAGGGTGAGAGGCCAGAAATGCAGGCCATTTTCAATGGGGAAAATGAAGTCATTGGCCCAGGTCTGGGTATCAGATGAAAGCTGGCATCTGGGGCCCAAAGGAGTTGCAGGGCCCTCGTTGCCAGACGCTTTCGTTTTGGAGAAAATCAGCCAAGTTTGCAGATTTCACAGCGGAAACGATGCAGATGGCCAGGGTGATTGGCCTCAAACTGATCCGATTTTCCATGGGGAAAATGAAGTCATGTCCCCAGGGTCGTGGTGTCAGATGAAAGCTGGTATTTGGGGCTCTAAGGACTTTAAAGCTCCTACTTGCTGGCAGCTTTAGTTTTTGAGGAATCCAGCAAAGTTTAAAAATTTCTCACTGGGCACTGCCCTGTTGGCCAGGGCAAATGGCTGCAAAGAGAGGTGATTTTCCATGGGGAAAAAGATGTCCTTTCCCCAGGGTCTGAATGTCAGGTGAAAGGTGGCCCTTGGGGCTCTAAGGACTTGCAGGGTACTACTTATTGGCAGCTTTACTTTTGGAGAAAATCAGCCAAGTTTGCACATTTCACAGCGGGAACGATGCAGATGGCCAAGGTGAGTGGCCTCAAATTGGCCTCAATTTCCCTGGGGAAAATGAAGTCATGTCCACAGGGTCTTGGTGTCAGATGAAAGGTGGCCTTTGGGGCTCGAAGGACTTGCAAGCTCCTACTTGCCGGCAGCTTTAGTTTTGGCGAAATCCAGGAATGTTTAAAAATTTCTCACTGGGCACTCCCCTGTTGGCAAGGGCAAATGGCTGCAAAGAGAGGCCATTTTAGATGGGGAAAATGGTGTCATTGGCCCAGGGTCTGGGTGTCAGATGAAAGGTGGCATCTGGGCCTCTAAGGACTTGCAAGCTCCTAGTTGCTGGCAGCTTTAGATTTGGTGAAATCCAGCAAAGATTGCAAATTTCTTGCTGGGCACCACTCTATTGGTCGGGGCGACAGGCTGAAAAGGAGGCCAATTTCCATGGGCTAAATGAAGTCATGTCGCCAGGGTCTGCGTATCAGATGAAAGGTGGCATCTGGGGCCCAAAGGAGTTGCAGGGTCCTCGTTGCCAGTTGCTTTACTTTTGGAGAAAATCAGCCAGGTTTGCATATTTCACACCGGGAACGATGCCGATGGCCAGGGCGTTTTGCCTCAAACTGATCCGATTTTCCATGGGGAAAATGAAGTCCTTTCCCCAGGGTCTGGGTGTCAGATGAAAGGTGGCCTTTGGGGCTCTAAAGACTTCTAGGGTCCTCGTTGCCAGCAGCTTTACTTTTGGAGAAAATCAGCCATGATTGCAAATTTCACACCGGGAACGATGCAGATTTTTCCATGCAAAAAATGTCCTTTCCTCAGGGTCTCAGTACTATGTTCAAGGTGGCCTTTGAGGCTCTAAGTACTTACAGGATCCTAGTTGCTGCCAGCTTTTCTTTTGGAAAAATCCAGCAAAGATTTGGAAATTCTAGCTTGGCTCCCCACTTTCTGCCTGGGTGAGTGGCTGCAAAGAGAGGCCATTTTAGATGGGGAAAATGGTGTCATTGGCCCAGGGTCTGGGTTTCAGATGAAAGGTGGCATCTGGGCATCTAAGGACTTGCAAGCTCCTAATTGCTGACAGCTTTAGTGGTGGAGGAATCCAGCCAAGTTTGCAAATTTCTCACTGAGCACTGCCCTGTTTTCCAGGGGAAATGGCTGCAAAGAGAGGCCATTTCCCATAGGAAAAAGAAGTCCTTTCCCCAGGGTCTGGGTGTCACATGAATTGGCCCTTGGGGCTCTAGGGACTTGCAGGGTACTACTTATTGGCAGCTTTCGATTTGGAGAAATCCAGCAAAGATTGCAAATTTCTTGCTGGGCACCACTCTATTGGTCGGGGTGACAGGCCGAAAAGGAGGCCAATTTCCATGGGCTAAATGAAGTCATGTCGCCAGGGTCTGCGTATCAGATGAAAGGTGGCATCTGGGGCCCAAAGGAGTTGCAGGGTCCTCGTTGCCAGTTGCTTTACTTTTGGAGAAAATCAGCCAGGTTTGCAAATTTCACACCGGGAACGATGCCGACGGCCAGGCGTTTTACCTCAAACTGATCCGATTTTCCATGGGGAAAATGAAGTCATTGGCCCAGGGTCTGGGTATCAGATGAAAGCTGGCATCTGGGGCCCTAAGGAGTTGCAGGGTCCTCGTTGCCAGACGCTTTAGTTTTGGAGAAAATCAGCCATGATTGCAAATTTCACAGCAGGAATGATGCAGATGGCCAGGGCGATTGGCCTCAAACTGATCCGATTTTCCATGGGGAAAATGAAGTCCTTTCCCCAGGGTCTGGGTGTCACATGAAAGGTGGCCTTTGGGGCTCTAAGGAGTTGCAGGGTCCTAGTTGCTGGCAGCTTAATTCTGGAGGAATCCAGCAAAATTTAAAAATTTCTGACTGGGCACTGCCCTGTTGGCCATTGAAAATGGCTGCAAAGAGAGGCTATTTTGCATGGGAAAAAGAAGTCCTTTCCCCAGGGTCTGGGTGTCAGAAGAAAGGTGCCCTTTGGGGCTCTAAGGACTTCCAGGGTCCTCATTGCCAGCAGCTTTACTTTTGGAAAAAATCAGCCAAGTTTGCACATTTCACAGCGGGAACGATGCAGATGGCCAAGGTGAGTGGCCTGAAACTGGCCTCAATTTCCCTGGGGAAAATGAAGTCATGTCCCCAGGCTCTGGGTGTCAGATGAAAGGTGGCCCTTGGGGCTCTAAGGACTTGAAGGGTACTACTTATTGGCAGCTTTAGATTTGGAAAAATCCAGCAAAGATTGCAAATTTCTTGCTGGGCACCACCCTATTGGACAGGGTGAGAGGCCAGAAATGGAGGCCATTTTCCATGGGGAAAATGAAATCATTGGCCCAGGGTCTGGGTATCAGATGAAAGGTAGCATCTGGGGCTCTAAGGAGTTACAGGGTCCTCATTGCCAGCAGCTTTAGTTTTGGAGAAAATCAGCCAAGTTTGCCAATTTCCCACAGGGAACGATGCAGATGGCCAGGGCAAGTGGCCTCAAACTGGCCCCATTTTCCATGGGGAAAGTGAAGTCATGTCCCCAGGGTCGTGGTGTCAGATGAAAGCTGGCCTTTGGGGCTCTCAGGATTTGCAAGCTCCTAGTTGCCAGCAGCTTTAATTGTGGAGGAATCCAGCAATGTTTAAAAATTTCTCACTAGGCACTGCCCTGTGTGCCAGGGCAAATAGCTGCAAAGAGAGGCCATTTCGCATGGGAAAAAGAAGTCCTTTCCCCAGGGTCTGGGTGTCAGATGAAAGGTGGCATCTGGGCCTCTAAGGACTTGCAAGCTCCTAGTTGCTGGCAGCTTTAGATTTCGAGAAATCCAGCAAAGATTGCAAATTTCTTGCTGGGCACCACTCTATTGGTCGGGGCGACAGGCTGAAAAGGAGGCCAATTTCCATGGGCTAAATGAAGTCATGTCCCCAGGGTCTGCGTATCAGATGAAAGGTGGCATCTGGGGCCCAAAGGAGTTGCAGGGTCCTCGTTGCCAGTTGCTTTACTTTTGGAGAAAATCAGCCAGGTTTGCAAATTTCACACCGGGAACGATGCCGATGGCCAGGGCGTTTTGCCTCAAACTGATCCGATTTTCCATGGGGAAAATGAAGTCCTTTCCCCAGGGTCTGGGTGTCAGATGAAAGGTGGCCTTTGGGGCTCTAAAGACTTCTAGGGTCCTCGTTGCCAGCAGCTTTACTTTTGGAGAAAATCAGCCATGATTGCAAATTTCACACCAGGAATGATGCAGATTTTTCCATGCAAAAAATGTCCTTTCCTCAGGGTCTCATTACTTTGTTCAAGGTGGCCTTTGAGGCTCTAAGTACTTACAGGATCCTAGTTGCTGCCAGCTTTTCTTTTGGAAAAATCCAGCAAAGATTTGGAAATTCTAGCTTGGCTCCCCACTTTCTGCCTGGGTGAGTGGCTGCAAAGGGAGGCCATTTCCCATGGGAAAAAGAAGTCCTTTCCCCAGGGTCTGGGTGTCAGATGAAATGTGGCCTTTGGGGCTCTAAGGACTTGCAGGGTTCGACTAATTGGCAGCTTTAGATTTGGAGAAATCCAGCAAAGATTGCAAATTTCTTGCTGGGCACCACCCTATTGGACAGGGTGAGAGGCCAGAAATGCAGGCCATTTTCAATGGGGAAAATGAAGTCATTGGCCCAGGGTCTGGGTATCAGATGAAAGCTGGCATCTGGGCCCTAAGGAGTTGCAGGGTCCTCGTTGCCAGACGCTTTAGTTTTGGAGAAAATCAGCCAAGTTTGCAGATTTCACAGCGGAAACGATGCAGATGGCCAGGGTGATTGGCCTCAAACTGATCCGATTTTCCATGGGGAAAATGAAGTCATGTCCCCAGGGTCGTGGTGTCAGATGAAAGCTGGCATTTGGGGCTCTAAGGACTTTAAAGCTCCTAGTTGCTGGCAGCTTTAGTTTTTGAGGAATCCAGCAAAGTTTAAAAATTTCTGACTGGGCACTGCCCTGTTGGCCAGGGCAAATGGCTGCAAAGAGAGGCCATTTTGCATGGGAAAAAGAAGTCCTTTCCCCAGGGTCTGGGTATCAGATGAAAGGAGGCATCTGGGACCCTAAGGAGTTGCAGGGTCCTCGTTCCCACAGCTTTACTTTAGGAGAAAATCAGCCATGATTGCAAATTTCACACCGGGAACGATGCAGATTTTTCCATGCAAAAAATGTCCTTTCCTCAGGGTCTCAGTACTTTGTTCAAGGTGGCCTTTGAGGCTCTAAGTACTTACAGGATCCTAGTTGCTGCCAGCTTTTCTTTTGGAAAAATCCAGCAAAGATTTGGAAATTCTAGCTTGGCTCCCCACTTTCTGCCTGGGTGAGTGGCTGCAAAGGGAGGCCATTTCCCATGGGTGAAAGAAGTCCTTTCCCAAGGGTCTGGGTGTCAGATGAAAGGTGGCCTTTGGGGCTCTAAGGACTTGCAGGGTACTACTTATTGGCAGCTTTAGATTTGGAGAAATCCAGCAAAGATTGCAAATTTCTTGCTGGGCACCACCCTATTGGTCTGGACGACAGGCCGAAATGGAGGCCATTTTCCATGGGAAAAATGTCCTTTACCCAGGGTCTCAGTAATATGTTGAAGTGGCGTTTGAGGCTCTAAGGACTTCCAGGGTCCTAGTTGCTGCCAGCTTTTCTTTTGGAAAAATCCAGCAAAGATTGCATCATTCTAGCTAGGCTCCCCACTTTCTGCCTGGGTGAGTGGCTGCAAACGGAGGCCATTTGCCATGGGAAAAAGAAGTCCTTTCCCCAGGGTCTGGGTGTCAGATGAAAGGTGGCCCTTGGGGCTCTAAGGACTTGCAGGATACTACTTATTGGCAGCTTTAGATTTGGAAAAATCCAGCAAAGATTGCAAATTTCTTGCTGGGCACCACCCTATTGGACAGGGTGAGAGGCCAGAAATAGAGGCCATTTTCCATGGGGAAAATGAAATCATTGGCCCAGGGTCTGGGTATCAGATGAAAGGTAGCATCTGGGGCTCTAAGGAGTTACAGGGTCCTCGTCGCCAGCAGCTTTAGTTTTGGAGAAAATCAGCCAAGTTTGCCAATTTCCCACAGGGAACGATGCAGATGGCCAGGGCAAGTGGCCTCAAACTGGCCCCATTTTCCATGGGGAAAGTGAAGTCATGTCCCCAGGGTCTGGGTGTCAGATGAAAGGTGGCCTTTGGGGTTCGAAGGACTTGCAAGCTCCTACTTGCCGGCAGCTTTAGTTTTGGCGAGATCCAGGAATGTTTAAAAATTTCTCACTGGGCACTGCCCCTGTTGGCAAGGGCAAATGGCTGCAAAGAAAGGCCATTTTAGATGGGGAAAATGGTGTCATTGGCCCAGGGTCTGGGTGTCAGATGAAAGGTGGCATCTGGGCCTCTAAGGACTTGCAAGCTCCTAGTTGCTGGCAGCTTTAGATTTGGTGAAATCCAGCAAAGATTGCAAATTTCTTGCTGGGCACCACTCTATTGGTCGGGGCGACAGGCTGAAAAGGAGGCCAATTTCCATGGGCTAAATGAAGTCATGTCACCAGGGTCTGCGTATCAGATGAAAGGTGGCATCTGGGGCCCAAAGGAGTTGCAGGGTCCTCGTTGCCAGTTGCTTTACTTTTGGAGAAAATCAGCCAGGTTTGCATATTTCACACCGGGAACGATGCCGATGGCCAGGGCGTTTTTCCTCAAAATGATCCGATTTTCCATGGGGAAAATGAAGTCCTTTCCCCAGGGTCTGGGTGTCAGATGAAAGGTGGCCTTTGGGGCTCTAAAGACTTCTAGGGTCCTCGTTGCCAGCAGCTTTACTTTTGGGGAAAAGCAGCCATGATTGCAAATTTCACACCGGGAACGATGCAGATTTTTCCATGCAAAAAATGTCCTTTCCTCAGGGTCTCAGTACTATGTTCAAGGTGGCCTTTGAGGCTCTAAGTACTTACAGGATCCTAGTTGCTGCCAGCTTTTCTTTTGGAAAAATCCAGCAAAGATTTGGAAATTCTAGCTTGGCTCCCCACTTTCTGCCTGGGTGAGTGGCTGCAAAGGGAGGCCATTTCCCATGGGAAAAAGAAGTCCTTTCCCCAGGGTCTGGGTGTCAGATGAAAGGTGGCCCTTGGGGCTCTAAGGAGTTGCAGGGTTCGACTAATTGGCAGCTTTAGATTTGGAGATATCCAGCAAAGATTGCAAATTTCTTGCTGGGCACCACCCTATTGGACAGGGTGAGAGGCCAGAAATGCAGGCCATTTTCAATGGGGAAAATGAAGTCATTGGCCCAGGTCTGGGTATCAGATGAAAGCTGGCATCTGGGGCCCAAAGGAGTTGCAGGGCCCTCGTTGCCAGACGCTTTCGTTTTGGAGAAAATCAGCCAAGTTTGCAGATTTCACAGCGGAAACGATGCAGATGGCCAGGGTGATTGGCCTCAAACTGATCCGATTTTCCATGGGGAAAATGAAGTCATGTCCCCAGGGTCGTGGTGTCAGATGAAAGCTGGTATTTGGGGCTCTAAGGACTTTAAAGCTCCTACTTGCTGGCAGCTTTAGTTTTTGAGGAATCCAGCAAAGTTTAAAAATTTCTCACTGGGCACTGCCCTGTTGGCCAGGGCAAATGGCTGCAAAGAGAGGTGATTTTCCATGGGGAAAAAGATGTCCTTTCCCCAGGGTCTGAATGTCAGGTGAAAGGTGGCCCTTGGGGCTCTAAGGACTTGCAGGGTACTACTTATTGGCAGCTTTACTTTTGGAGAAAATCAGCCAAGTTTGCACATTTCACAGCGGGAACGATGCAGATGGCCAAGGTGAGTGGCCTCAAATTGGCCTCAATTTCCCTGGGGAAAATGAAGTCATGTCCACAGGGTCTTGGTGTCAGATGAAAGGTGGCCTTTGGGGCTCGAAGGACTTGCAAGCTCCTACTTGCCGGCAGCTTTAGTTTTGGCGAAATCCAGGAATGTTTAAAAATTTCTCACTGGGCACTCCCCTGTTGGCAAGGGCAAATGGCTGCAAAGAGAGGCCATTTTAGATGGGGAAAATGGTGTCATTGGCCCAGGGTCTGGGTGTCAGATGAAAGGTGGCATCTGGGCCTCTAAGGACTTGCAAGCTCCTAGTTGCTGGCAGCTTTAGATTTGGTGAAATCCAGCAAAGATTGCAAATTTCTTGCTGGGCACCACTCTATTGGTCGGGGCGACAGGCTGAAAAGGAGGCCAATTTCCATGGGCTAAATGAAGTCATGTCGCCAGGGTCTGCGTATCAGATGAAAGGTGGCATCTGGGGCCCAAAGGAGTTGCAGGGTCCTCGTTGCCAGTTGCTTTACTTTTGGAGAAAATCAGCCAGGTTTGCATATTTCACACCGGGAACGATGCCGATGGCCAGGGCGTTTTGCCTCAAACTGATCCGATTTTCCATGGGGAAAATGAAGTCCTTTCCCCAGGGTCTGGGTGTCAGATGAAAGGTGGCCTTTGGGGCTCTAAAGACTTCTAGGGTCCTCGTTGCCAGCAGCTTTACTTTTGGAGAAAATCAGCCATGATTGCAAATTTCACACCGGGAACGATGCAGATTTTTCCATGCAAAAAATGTCCTTTCCTCAGGGTCTCAGTACTATGTTCAAGGTGGCCTTTGAGGCTCTAAGTACTTACAGGATCCTAGTTGCTGCCAGCTTTTCTTTTGGAAAAATCCAGCAAAGATTTGGAAATTCTAGCTTGGCTCCCCACTTTCTGCCTGGGTGAGTGGCTGCAAAGAGAGGCCATTTTAGATGGGGAAAATGGTGTCATTGGCCCAGGGTCTGGGTTTCAGATGAAAGGTGGCATCTGGGCATCTAAGGACTTGCAAGCTCCTAATTGCTGACAGCTTTAGTGGTGGAGGAATCCAGCCAAGTTTGCAAATTTCTCACTGAGCACTGCCCTGTTTTCCAGGGGAAATGGCTGCAAAGAGAGGCCATTTCCCATAGGAAAAAGAAGTCCTTTCCCCAGGGTCTGGGTGTCACATGAATTGGCCCTTGGGGCTCTAGGGACTTGCAGGGTACTACTTATTGGCAGCTTTCGATTTGGAGAAATCCAGCAAAGATTGCAAATTTCTTGCTGGGCACCACTCTATTGGTCGGGGTGACAGGCCGAAAAGGAGGCCAATTTCCATGGGCTAAATGAAGTCATGTCGCCAGGGTCTGCGTATCAGATGAAAGGTGGCATCTGGGGCCCAAAGGAGTTGCAGGGTCCTCGTTGCCAGTTGCTTTACTTTTGGAGAAAATCAGCCAGGTTTGCAAATTTCACACCGGGAACGATGCCGACGGCCAGGCGTTTTACCTCAAACTGATCCGATTTTCCATGGGGAAAATGAAGTCATTGGCCCAGGGTCTGGGTATCAGATGAAAGCTGGCATCTGGGGCCCTAAGGAGTTGCAGGGTCCTCGTTGCCAGACGCTTTAGTTTTGGAGAAAATCAGCCATGATTGCAAATTTCACAGCAGGAATGATGCAGATGGCCAGGGCGATTGGCCTCAAACTGATCCGATTTTCCATGGGGAAAATGAAGTCCTTTCCCCAGGGTCTGGGTGTCACATGAAAGGTGGCCTTTGGGGCTCTAAGGAGTTGCAGGGTCCTAGTTGCTGGCAGCTTAATTCTGGAGGAATCCAGCAAAATTTAAAAATTTCTGACTGGGCACTGCCCTGTTGGCCATTGAAAATGGCTGCAAAGAGAGGCTATTTTGCATGGGAAAAAGAAGTCCTTTCCCCAGGGTCTGGGTGTCAGAAGAAAGGTGCCCTTTGGGGCTCTAAGGACTTCCAGGGTCCTCATTGCCAGCAGCTTTACTTTTGGAAAAAATCAGCCAAGTTTGCACATTTCACAGCGGGAACGATGCAGATGGCCAAGGTGAGTGGCCTGAAACTGGCCTCAATTTCCCTGGGGAAAATGAAGTCATGTCCCCAGGCTCTGGGTGTCAGATGAAAGGTGGCCCTTGGGGCTCTAAGGACTTGAAGGGTACTACTTATTGGCAGCTTTAGATTTGGAAAAATCCAGCAAAGATTGCAAATTTCTTGCTGGGCACCACCCTATTGGACAGGGTGAGAGGCCAGAAATGGAGGCCATTTTCCATGGGGAAAATGAAATCATTGGCCCAGGGTCTGGGTATCAGATGAAAGGTAGCATCTGGGGCTCTAAGGAGTTACAGGGTCCTCATTGCCAGCAGCTTTAGTTTTGGAGAAAATCAGCCAAGTTTGCCAATTTCCCACAGGGAACGATGCAGATGGCCAGGGCAAGTGGCCTCAAACTGGCCCCATTTTCCATGGGGAAAGTGAAGTCATGTCCCCAGGGTCGTGGTGTCAGATGAAAGCTGGCCTTTGGGGCTCTCAGGATTTGCAAGCTCCTAGTTGCCAGCAGCTTTAATTGTGGAGGAATCCAGCAATGTTTAAAAATTTCTCACTAGGCACTGCCCTGTGTGCCAGGGCAAATAGCTGCAAAGAGAGGCCATTTCGCATGGGAAAAAGAAGTCCTTTCCCCAGGGTCTGGGTGTCAGATGAAAGGTGGCATCTGGGCCTCTAAGGACTTGCAAGCTCCTAGTTGCTGGCAGCTTTAGATTTCGAGAAATCCAGCAAAGATTGCAAATTTCTTGCTGGGCACCACTCTATTGGTCGGGGCGACAGGCTGAAAAGGAGGCCAATTTCCATGGGCTAAATGAAGTCATGTCCCCAGGGTCTGCGTATCAGATGAAAGGTGGCATCTGGGGCCCAAAGGAGTTGCAGGGTCCTCGTTGCCAGTTGCTTTACTTTTGGAGAAAATCAGCCAGGTTTGCAAATTTCACACCGGGAACGATGCCGATGGCCAGGGCGTTTTGCCTCAAACTGATCCGATTTTCCATGGGGAAAATGAAGTCCTTTCCCCAGGGTCTGGGTGTCAGATGAAAGGTGGCCTTTGGGGCTCTAAAGACTTCTAGGGTCCTCGTTGCCAGCAGCTTTACTTTTGGAGAAAATCAGCCATGATTGCAAATTTCACACCGGGAACGATGCAGATTTTTCCATGCAAAAAATGTCCTTTCCTCAGGGTCTCAGTACTATGTTCAAGGTGGCCTTTGAGGCTCTAAGTACTTACAGGATCCTAGTTGCTGCCAGCTTTTCTTTTGGAAAAATCCAGCAAAGATTTGGAAATTCTAGCTTGGCTCCCCACTTTCTGCCTGGGTGTGTGGCTGCAAAGAGAGGCAATTTTAGATGGGGAAAATGGTGTCATTGGCCCAGGGTCTGGGTTTCAGATGAAAGGTGGCATCTGGGCATCTAAGGACTTGCAAGCTCCTAATTGCTGACAGCTTTAGTGGTGGAGGAATCCAGCCAAGTTTGCAAATTTCTCACTGAGCACTGCCCTGTTTTCCAGGGCAAATGGCTGCAAAGAGAGGCCATTTCCCATAGGAAAAAGAAGTCCTTTCCCCAGGGTCTGGGTGTCAGATGAAAGGTGGCCCTTGGGGCTCTAGGGACTTGCAGGGTACTACTTATTGGCAGCTTTCGATTTGGAGAAATCCAGCAAAGATTGCAAATTTCTTGCTGGGCACCACTCTATTGGTCGGGGTGACAGGCCGAAAAGGAGGCCAATTTCCATGGGCTAAATGAAGTCATGTCCCCAGGGTCTGCGTATCAGATGAAAGGTGGCATCTGGGGCCCAAAGGAGTTGCAGGGTCCTCGTTGCCAGTTGCTTTACTTTTGGAGAAAATCAGCCAGGTTTGCAAATTTCACACCGGGAACGATGCCGACGGCCAGGCGTTTTACCTCAAACTGATCCGATTTTCCATGGGGAAAATGAAGTCATTGGCCCAGGGTCTGGGTATCAGATGAAAGCTGGCATCTGGGGCCCTAAGGAGTTGCAGGGTCCTCGTTGCCAGACGCTTTAGTTTTGGAGAAAATCAGCCATGATTGCAAATTTCACAGCAGGAATGATGCAGATGGCCAGGGCGATTGGCCTCAAACTGATCCGATTTTCCATGGGGAAAATGAAGTCCTTTCCCCAGGGTCTGGGTGTCACATGAAAGGTGGCCTTTGGGGCTCTAAGGAGTTGCAGGGTCCTAGTTGCTGGCAGCTTAATTCTGGAGGAATCCAGCAAAATTTAAAAATTTCTGACTGGGCACTGCCCTGTTGGCCATTGAAAATGGCTGCAAAGAGAGGCTATTTTGCATGGGAAAAAGAAGTCCTTTCCCCAGGGTCTGGGTGTCAGAAGAAAGGTGCCCTTTGGGGCTCTAAGGACTTCCAGGGTCCTCATTGCCAGCAGCTTTACTTTTGGAAAAAATCAGCCAAGTTTGCACATTTCACAGTGGGAACGATGCAGATGGCCAAGGTGAGTGGCCTGAAACTGGCCTCAATTTCCCTGGGGAAAATGAAGTCATGTCCCCAGGCTCTGGGTGTCAGATGAAAGGTGGCCCTTGGGGCTCTAAGGACTTGAAGGGTACTACTTATTGGCAGCTTTAGATTTGGAAAAATCCAGCAAAGATTGCAAATTTCTTGCTGGGCACCACCCTATTGGACAGGGTGAGAGGCCAGAAATGGAGGCCATTTTCCATGGGGAAAATGAAATCATTGGCCCAGGGTCTGGGTATCAGATGAAAGGTAGCATCTGGGGCTCTAAGGAGTTACAGGGTCCTCATTGCCAGCAGCTTTAGTTTTGGAGAAAATCAGCCAAGTTTGCCAATTTCCCACAGGGAACGATGCAGATGGCCAGGGCAAGTGGCCTCAAACTGGCCCCATTTTCCATGGGGAAAGTGAAGTCATGTCCCCAGGGTCTGGGTGTCAGATGAAAGCTGGCCTTTGGGGTTCGAAGGACTTGCAAGCTCCTAGTTGCCAGCAGCTTTAATTGTGGAGGAATCCAGCAATGTTTAAAAATTTCTCACTAGGCACTGCCCTGTGTGCCAGGGCAAATAGCTGCAAAGAGAGGCCATTTCGCATGGGAAAAAGAAGTCCTTTCCCCAGGGTCTGGGTGTCAGATGAAAGGTGGCATCTGGGCCTCTAAGGACTTGCAAGCTCCTAGTTGCTGGCAGCTTTAGATTTCGAGAAATCCAGCAAAGATTGCAAATTTCTTGCTGGGCACCACTCTATTGGTCGGGGCGACAGGCTGAAAAGGAGGCCAATTTCCATGGGCTAAATGAAGTCATGTCCCCAGGGTCTGCGTATCAGATGAAAGGTGGCATCTGGGGCCCAAAGGAGTTGCAGGGTCCTCGTTGCCAGTTGCTTTACTTTTGGAGAAAATCAGCCAGGTTTGCAAATTTCACACCGGGAACGATGCCGATGGCCAGGGCGTTTTGCCTCAAACTGATCCGATTTTCCATGGGGAAAATGAAGTCCTTTCCCCAGGGTCTGGGTGTCAGATGAAAGGTGGCCTTTGGGGCTCTAAAGACTTCTAGGGTCCTCGTTGCCAGCAGCTTTACTTTTGGAGAAAATCAGCCATGATTGCAAATTTCACACCGGGAACGATGCAGATTTTTCCATGCAAAAAATGTCCTTTCCTCAGGGTCTCAGTACTATGTTCAAGGTGGCCTTTGAGGCTCTAAGTACTTACAGGATCCGAGTTGCTGCCAGCTTTTCTTTTGGAAAAATCCAGCAAAGATTTGGAAATTCTAGCTTGGCTCCCCACTTTCTGCCTGGGTGTGTGGCTGCAAAGAGAGGCAATTTTAGATGGGGAAAATGGTGTCATTGGCCCAGGGTCTGGGTTTCAGATGAAAGGTGGCATCTGGGCATCTAAGGACTTGCAAGCTCCTAATTGCTGACAGCTTTAGTGGTGGAGGAATCCAGCCAAGTTTGCAAATTTCTCACTGAGCACTGCCCTGTTTTCCAGGGCAAATGGCTGCAAAGAGAGGCCATTTCCCATAGGAAAAAGAAGTCCTTTCCCCAGGGTCTGGGTGTCAGATGAAAGGTGGCCCTTGGGGCTCTAGGGACTTGCAGGGTACTACTTATTGGCAGCTTTCGATTTGGAGAAATCCAGCAAAGATTGCAAATTTCTTGCTGGGCACCACTCTATTGGTCGGGGTGACAGGCCGAAAAGGAGGCCAATTTCCATGGGCTAAATGAAGTCATGTCCCCAGGGTCTGCGTATCAGATGAAAGGTGGCATCTGGGGCCCAAAGGAGTTGCAGGGTCCTCGTTGCCAGTTGCTTTACTTTTGGAGAAAATCAGCCAGGTTTGCAAATTTCACACCGGGAACGATGCCGACGGCCAGGCGTTTTACCTCAAACTGATCCGATTTTCCATGGGGAAAATGAAGTCATTGGCCCAGGGTCTGGGTATCAGATGAAAGCTGGCATCTGGGGCCCTAAGGAGTTGCAGGGTCCTCGTTGCCAGACGCTTTAGTTTTGGAGAAAATCAGCCATGATTGCAAATTTCACAGCAGGAATGATGCAGATGGCCAGGGCGATTGGCCTCAAACTGATCCGATTTTCCATGGGGAAAATGAAGTCCTTTCCCCAGGGTCTGGGTGTCACATGAAAGGTGGCCTTTGGGGCTCTAAGGAGTTGCAGGGTCCTAGTTGCTGGCAGCTTAATTCTGGAGGAATCCAGCAAAATTTAAAAATTTCTGACTGGGCACTGCCCTGTTGGCCATTGAAAATGGCTGCAAAGAGAGGCTATTTTGCATGGGAAAAAGAAGTCCTTTCCCCAGGGTCTGGGTGTCAGAAGAAAGGTGCCCTTTGGGGCTCTAAGGACTTCCAGGGTCCTCATTGCCAGCAGCTTTACTTTTGGAAAAAATCAGCCAAGTTTGCACATTTCACAGTGGGAACGATGCAGATGGCCAAGGTGAGTGGCCTGAAACTGGCCTCAATTTCCCTGGGGAAAATGAAGTCATGTCCCCAGGCTCTGGGTGTCAGATGAAAGGTGGCCCTTGGGGCTCTAAGGACTTGAAGGGTACTACTTATTGGCAGCTTTAGATTTGGAAAAATCCAGCAAAGATTGCAAATTTCTTGCTGGGCACCACCCTATTGGACAGGGTGAGAGGCCAGAAATGGAGGCCATTTTCCATGGGGAAAATGAAATCATTGGCCCAGGGTCTGGGTATCAGATGAAAGGTAGCATCTGGGGCTCTAAGGAGTTACAGGGTCCTCATTGCCAGCAGCTTTAGTTTTGGAGAAAATCAGCCAAGTTTGCCAATTTCCCACAGGGAACGATGCAGATGGCCAGGGCAAGTGGCCTCAAACTGGCCCCATTTTCCATGGGGAAAGTGAAGTCATGTCCCCAGGGTCGTGGTGTCAGATGAAAGCTGGCCTTTGGGGTTCGAAGGACTTGCAAGCTCCTAGTTGCCAGCAGCTTTAATTGTGGAGGAATCCAGCAATGTTTAAAAATTTCTCACTAGGCACTGCCCTGTGTGCCAGGGCAAATAGCTGCAAAGAGAGGCCATTTCGCATGGGAAAAAGAAGTCCTTTCCCCAGGGTCTGGGTGTCAGATGAAAGGTGGCATCTGGGCCTCTAAGGACTTGCAAGCTCCTAGTTGCTGGCAGCTTTAGATTTCGAGAAATCCAGCAAAGATTGCAAATTTCTTGCTGGGCACCACTCTATTGGTCGGGGCGACAGGCTGAAAAGGAGGCCAATTTCCATGGGCTAAATGAAGTCATGTCCCCAGGGTCTGCGTATCAGATGAAAGGTGGCATCTGGGGCCCAAAGGAGTTGCAGGGTCCTCGTTGCCAGTTGCTTTACTTTTGGAGAAAATCAGCCAGGTTTGCAAATTTCACACCGGGAACGATGCCGATGGCCAGGGCGTTTTGCCTCAAACTGATCCGATTTTCCATGGGGAAAATGAAGTCCTTTCCCCAGGGTCTGGGTGTCAGATGAAAGGTGGCCTTTGGGGCTCTAAAGACTTCTAGGGTCCTCGTTGCCAGCAGCTTTACTTTTGGAGAAAATCAGCCATGATTGCAAATTTCACACCGGGAACGATGCAGATTTTTCCATGCAAAAAATGTCCTTTCCTCAGGGTCTCAGTACTATGTTCAAGGTGGCCTTTGAGGCTCTAAGTACTTACAGGATCCGAGTTGCTGCCAGCTTTTCTTTTGGAAAAATCCAGCAAAGATTTGGAAATTCTAGCTTGGCTCCCCACTTTCTGCCTGGGTGAGTGGCTGCAAAGAGAGGCCATTTCCCATGGGAAAAAGAAGTCCTTTCCCCAGGGTCTGGGTGTCAGAAGAAAGGTGCCCTTTGGGGCTCTAAGGACTTCCAGGGTCCTCATTGCCAGCAGCTTTACTTTTGGAGAAAATCAGCCAAGTTTGCACATTTCACAGCGGGAACGATGAAGTTGGCCAAGGTGAGTGGCCTCAAACTGGCCTCAATTTCCCTGGGGAAAATGAAGTCACGTCCCCAGGGTCTGGGTGTCAGATGAAAGGTGGCCTTTGGGGCTCGAAGGACTTGCAAGCTCCTACTTGCCGGCAGCTTTAGTTTTGGCGAAATCCAGGAATGTTTAAAAATTTCTCACTGGGCACTCCCCTGTTGGCAAGGGCAAATGGCTGCAAAGAGAGGCCATTTTAGATGGGGAAAATGGTGTCATTGGCCCAGGATCTGGGTGTCAGATGAAAGGTGGCATTTGGGGCCCAAAGGAGTTGCAGGGTCCTCGTTGCCAGCAGCTTTACTTTTGGAGAAAATCAGCCAAGTTTGCACATTTCACAGCGGGAACGATGCAGATGGCCAAGGTGAGTGGCCTGAAACTGGCCTCAATTTCCCTGGGGGAAATGAAGTCATGTCCCCAGGGTCTTGGTGTCAGATGAAAGGTGGCCTTTGGGGCTCGAAGGACTTGCCAGCTCCTACTTGCCGGCAGCTTTAATTGTGGAGGAATCCAGCAATGTTTAAAAATTTCTCACTGGGCACTGCCCTGTTGGCCAGGGCAAATGGCTGCAAAGAGAGGCCATTTTGCATGGGAAAAAGAAGTCCTTTCCCCAGGATCTGGGTATCAGATGAAAGGTGGCATCTGGGACCCTAAGGAGTTGCAGGGTCCTCGTTCCCACAGCTTTACTTTAGGAGAAAATCACCCATGATTGCAAATTTCACACCAGGAATGATGCAGATTTTTCCATGCAAAAAATGTCCTTTCCTCAGGGTCTCAGTACTATGTTCAAGGTGGCCTTTGAGGCTCTAAGTACTTACAGGATCCGAGTTGCTGCCAGCTTTTCTTTTGGAAAAATCCAGCAAAGATTTGGAAATTCTAGCTTGGCTCCCCACTTTCTGCCTGGGTGAGTGGCTGCAAAGGGAGGCCATTTCCCATGGGAAAAAGAAGTCCTTTCCCCAGGGTCTGGGTGTCAGATGAAATGTGGCCCTTGGGGCTCTAAGGACTTGCAGGGTTCGACTAATTGGCAGCTTTAGATTTGGAGAAATCCAGCAAAGATTGCAAATTTCTTGCTGGGCACCACCCTATTGGACAGGGTGAGAGGCCAGAAATGCAGGCCATTTTCAATGGGGAAAATGAAGTCATTGGCCCAGGGTCTGGGTATCAGATGAAAGCTGGCATCTGGGCCCTAAGGAGTTGCAGGGTCCTCGTTGCCAGTTGCTTTACTTTTGGAGAAAATCAGCCAGGTTTGCAAATTTCACACCGGGAACGATGCCGATGGCCAGGGCGTTTTGCCTCAAACTGATCCGATTTTCCATGGGGAAAATGAAGTCCTTTCCCCAGGGTCTGGGTGTCAGATGAAAGGTGGCCTTTGGGGCTCTAAAGACTTCTAGGGTCCTCGTTGCCAGCAGCTTTACTTTTGGAGAAAATCAGCCATGATTGCAAATTTCACACCGGGAACGATGCAGATTTTTCCATGCAAAAAATGTCCTTTCCTCAGGGTCTCAGTACTATGTTCAAGGTGGCCTTTGAGGCTCTAAGTACTTACAGGATCCTAGTTGCTGCCAGCTTTTCTTTTGGAAAAATCCAGCAAAGATTTGGAAATTCTAGCTTGGCTCCCCACTTTCTGCCTGGGTGTGTGGCTGCAAAGAGAGGCAATTTTAGATGGGGAAAATGGTGTCATTGGCCCAGGGTCTGGGTTTCAGATGAAAGGTGGCATCTGGGCATCTAAGGACTTGCAAGCTCCTAATTGCTGACAGCTTTAGTGGTGGAGGAATCCAGCCAAGTTTGCAAATTTCTCACTGAGCACTGCCCTGTTTTCCAGGGCAAATGGCTGCAAAGAGAGGCCATTTCCCATAGGAAAAAGAAGTCCTTTCCCCAGGGTCTGGGTGTCAGATGAAAGGTGGCCCTTGGGGCTCTAGGGACTTGCAGGGTACTACTTATTGGCAGCTTTCGATTTGGAGAAATCCAGCAAAGATTGCAAATTTCTTGCTGGGCACCACTCTATTGGTCGGGGTGACAGGCCGAAAAGGAGGCCAATTTCCATGGTCTAAATGAAGTCATGTCCCCAGGGTCTGCGTATCAGATGAAAGGTGGCATCTGGGGCCCAAAGGAGTTGCAGGGTCCTCGTTGCCAGTTGCTTTACTTTTGGAGAAAATCAGCCAGGTTTGCAAATTTCACACCGGGAACGATGCCGACGGCCAGGCGTTTTACCTCAAACTGATCCGATTTTCCATGGGGAAAATGAAGTCATTGGCCCAGGGTCTGGGTATCAGATGAAAGCTGGCATCTGGGGCCCTAAGGAGTTGCAGGGTCCTCGTTGCCAGACGCTTTAGTTTTGGAGAAAATCAGCCATGATTGCAAATTTCACAGCAGGAATGATGCAGATGGCCAGGGCGATTGGCCTCAAACTGATCCGATTTTCCATGGGGAAAATGAAGTCCTTTCCCCAGGGTCTGGGTGTCACATGAAAGGTGGCCTTTGGGGCTCTAAGGAGTTGCAGGGTCCTAGTTGCTGGCAGCTTAATTCTGGAGGAATCCAGCAAAATTTAAAAATTTCTGACTGGGCACTGCCCTGTTGGCCATTGAAAATGGCTGCAAAGAGAGGCTATTTTGCATGGGAAAAAGAAGTCCTTTCCCCAGGGTCTGGGTGTCAGAAGAAAGGTGCCCTTTGGGGCTCTAAGGACTTCCAGGGTCCTCATTGCCAGCAGCTTTACTTTTGGAAAAAATCAGCCAAGTTTGCACATTTCACAGCGGGAACGATGCAGATGGCCAAGGTGAGTGGCCTGAAACTGGCCTCAATTTCCCTGGGGAAAATGAAGTCATGTCCCCAGGCTCTGGGTGTCAGATGAAAGGTGGCCCTTGGGGCTCTAAGGACTTGAAGGGTACTACTTATTGGCAGCTTTAGATTTGGAAAAATCCAGCAAAGATTGCAAATTTCTTGCTGGGCACCACCCTATTGGACAGGGTGAGAGGCCAGAAATAGAGGCCATTTTCCATGGGGAAAATGAAATCATTGGCCCAGGGTCTGGGTATCAGATGAAAGGTAGCATCTGGGGCTCTAAGGAGTTACAGGGTCCTCATTGCCAGCAGCTTTAGTTTTGGAGAAAATCAGCCAAGTTTGCCAATTTCCCACAGGGAACGATGCAGATGGCCAGGGCAAGTGGCCTCAAACTGGCCCCATTTTCCATGGGGAAAGTGAAGTCATGTCCCCAGGGTCGTGGTGTCAGATGAAAGCTGGCCTTTGGGGTTCGAAGGACTTGCAAGCTCCTAGTTGCCAGCAGCTTTAATTGTGGAGGAATCCAGCAATGTTTAAAAATTTCTCACTAGGCACTGCCCTGTGTGCCAGAGCAAATAGCTGCAAAGAGAGGCCATTTCGCATGGGAAAAAGAAGTCCTTTCCCCAGGGTCTGGGTGTCAGATGAAAGGTGGCATCTGGGCCTCTAAGGACTTGCAAGCTCCTAGTTGCTGGCAGCTTTAGATTTCGAGAAATCCAGCAAAGATTGCAAATTTCTTGCTGGGCACCACCCTATTGGTCTGGACGACAGGCCGAAATGGAGGCCATTTTCCATGGGAAAAATGTCCTTTACCCAGGGTCTCAGTAATATGTTGAAGTGGCGTTTGAGGCTCTAAGGACTTCCAGGGTCCTAGTTGCTGCCAGCTTTTCTTTTGGAAAAATCCAGCAAAGATTGCATCATTCTAGCTAGGCTCCCCACTTTCTGCCTGGGTGAGTGGCTGCAAACGGAGGCCATTTCCCATGGGAAAAAGAAGTCCTTTCCCCAGGGTCTGGGTGTCAGATGAAAGGTGGCCCTTGGGGCTCTAAGGACTTGCAGGATACTACTTATTGGCAGCTTTAGATTTGGAAAAATCCAGCAAAGATTGCAAATTTCTTGCTGGGCACCACCCTATTGGACAGGGTGAGAGGCCAGAAATAGAGGCCATTTTCCATGGGGAAAATGAAATCATTGGCCCAGGGTCTGGGTATCAGATGAAAGGTAGCATCTGGGGCTCTAAGGAGTTACAGGGTCCTCGTTGCCAGCAGCTTTAGTTTTGGAGAAAATCAGCCAAGTTTGCCAATTTCCCACAGGGAACGATGCAGATGGCCAGGGCAAGTGGCCTCAAACTGGCCCCATTTTCCATGGGGAAAGTGAAGTCATGTCCCCAGGGTCTGGGTGTCAGATGAAAGGTGGCCTTTGGGGTTCGAAGGACTTGCAAGCTCCTACTTGCCGGCAGCTTTAGTTTTGGCGAAATCCAGGAATGTTTAAAAATTTCTCACTGGGCACTGCCCCTGTTGGCAAGGGCAAATGGCTGCAAAGAGAGGCCATTTTAGATGGGGAAAATGGTGTCATTGGCCCAGGGTCTGGGTGTCAGATGAAAGGTGGCATCTGGGCCTCTAAGGACTTGCAAGCTCCTAGTTGCTGGCAGCTTTAGATTTGGTGAAATCCAGCAAAGATTGCAAATTTCTTGCTGGGCACCACTCTATTGGTCGGGGCGACAGGCTGAAAAGGAGGACAATTTCCATGGGCTAAATGAAGTCATGTCGCCAGGGTCTGCATATCAGATGAAAGGTGGCATCTGGGGCCCAAAGGAGTTGCAGGGTCCTCGTTGCCAGTTGCTTTACTTTTGGAGAAAATCAGCCAGGTTTGCATATTTCACACCGGGAACGATGCCGATGGCCAGGGCGTTTTTCCTCAAACTGATCCGATTTTCCATGGGGAAAATGAAGTCCTTTCCCCAGGGTCTGGGTGTCAGATGAAAGGTGGCCTTTGGGGCTCTAAAGACTTCTAGGGTCCTCGTTGCCAGCAGCTTTACTTTTGGAGAAAATCAGCCATGATTGCAAATTTCACACCGGGAACGATGCAGATTTTTCCATGCAAAAAATGTCCTTTCCTCAGGGTCTCAGTACTATGTTCAAGGTGGCCTTTGAGGCTCTAAGTACTTACAGGATCCTAGTTGCTGCCAGCTTTTCTTTTGGAAAAATCCAGCAAAGATTTGGAAATTCTAGCTTGGCTCCCCACTTTCTGCCTGGGTGAGTGGCTGCAAAGAGAGGCCATTTCCCATGGGAAAAAGAAGTCCTTTCCCCAGGGTCTGGGTGTCAGAAGAAAGGTGCCCTTTGGGGCTCTAAGGACTTCCAGGGTCCTCATTTCCAGCAGCTTTACTTTTGGAGAAAATCAGCCAAGTTTGCACATTTCACAGCGGGAACGATGAAGTTGGCCAAGGTGAGTGGCCTCAAACTGGCCTCAATTTCCCTGGGGAAAATGAAGTCACGTCCCCAGGGTCTGGGTGTCAGATGAAAGGTGGCCTTTGGGGCTCGAAGGACTTGCAAGCTCCTACTTGCCGGCAGCTTTAGTTTTGGCGAAATCCAGGAATGTTTAAAAATTTCTCACTGGGCACTCCCCTGTTGGCAAGGGCAAATGGCTGCAAAGAGAGGCCATTTTAGATGGGGAAAATGGTGTCATTGGCCCAGGATCTGGGTGTCAGATGAAAGGTGGCATTTGGGGCCCTAAGGAGTTGCAGGGTCCTCATTGCCAGCAGCTTTACTTTTGGAGAAAATCAGCCAAGTTTCCACATTTCACAGCGGGAACGGTGCAGATGGCCAAGGTGAGTGGCCTCAAGCTGGCCTCAATTTCCCTGGGGGAAATGAAGTCATGTCCACAGGGTCTGGGTGTCAGATGAAAGGTGGCATCTGGGGCTCGAAGGACTTGCAAGCTCCTACTTGCCGGCAGCTTTAATTGTGGAGGAATCCAGCAATGTTTAAAAATTTCTCACTGGGAACTGCCCTGTTGGCCAGGGCAAATGGCTGCAAAGAGAGGCCATTTTGCATGGGAAAAAGAAGTCCTTTCCCCAGGGTCTGGGTATCAGATGAAAGGTGGCATCTGGGACCCTAAGGAGTTGCAGGGTCCTCGTTCCCACAGCTTTACTTTAGGAGAAAATCACCCATGATTGCAAATTTCACACCGGGAACGATGCAGATTTTTCCATGCAAAAAATGTCCTTTCCTCAAGGTCTCATTACTTTGTTCAATGTGGCCTTTGAGGCTCTAAGTACTTACAGGATCCTAGTTGCTGCCAGCTTTTCTTTTGGAAAAATCCAGCAAAGATTTGGAAATTCTAGCTTGGCTCCCCACTTTCTGCCTGGGTGAGTGGCTGCAAAGAGAGGCCATTCCCCATGGGAGAAAGAAGTCCTTTCCCCAGGGTCTGGGTGTCAGATGAAAGGTGGCCTTTGGGGCTCTAAGGACTTGCAGGGTTCGACTAATTGGCAGCTTTAGATTTGGAGAAATCCAGCAAAGATTGCAAATTTCTTGCTGGGCACCACCCTATTGGACAGGGTGAGAGGCCAGAAATGCAGGCCATTTTCAATGGGGAAAATGAAATCATTGGCCCAGGTCTGGGTATCAGATGAAAGCTGGCATCTGGGGCCCAAAGGAGTTGCAGGGCCCTCGTTGCCAGACGCTTTCGTTTTGGAGAAAATCAGCCAAGTTTGCAAATTTCACAGCGGAAACGATGCAGATGGCCAGGGTGATTGGCCTCAAACTGATCCGATTTTCCATGGGGAAAATGAAGTCATGTCCCCAGGGTCGTGGTGTCAGATGAAAGCTGGTATTTGGGGCTCTAAGGACTTTAAAGCTCCTACTTGCTGGCAGCTTTAGTTTTTGAGGAATCCAGCAAAGTTTAAAAATTTCTGACTGGGCACTGCCCTGTTGGCCAGGGCAAATGGCTGCAAAGAGAGGTGATTTTCCATGGGGAAAAAGATGTCCTTTCCCCAGGGTCTGGGTGTCAGGTGAAAGGTGGCCCTTGGGGCTCTAAGGACTTGCAGGGTACTACTTATTGGCAGCTTTACTTTTGGAGAAAATCAGCCAAGTTTGCACATTTCACAGCGGGAACGATGCAGATGGCCAAGGTGAGTGGCCTCAAATTGGCCTCAATTTCCCTGGGGAAAATGAAGTCATGTCCACAGGGTCTTGGTGTCAGATGAAAGGTGGCCTTTGGGGCTCGAAGGACTTGCAAGCTCCTACTTGCCGGCAGCTTTAGTTTTGGCGAAATCCAGGAATGTTTAAAAATTTCTCACTGGGCACTCCCCTGTTGGCAAGGGCAAATGGCTGCAAAGAGAGGCCATTTTAGATGGGGAAAATGGTGTCATTGGCCCAGGGTCTGGGTGTCAGATGAAAGGTGGCATCTGGGCCTCTAAGGACTTGCAAGCTCCTAGTTGCTGGCAGCTTTAGATTTGGTGAAATCCAGCAAAGATTGCAAATTTCTTGCTGGGCACCACTCTATTGGTCGGGGCGACAGGCTGAAAAGGAGGACAATTTCCATGGGCTAAATGAAGTCATGTCGCCAGGGTCTGCGTATCAGATGAAAGGTGGCATCTGGGGCCCAAAGGAGTTGCAGGGTCCTCGTTGCCAGTTGCTTTACTTTTGGGGAAAATCAGCCAGGTTTGCATATTTCACACCGGGAACGATGCCGATGGCCAGGGCGTTTTTCCTCAAACTGATCCGATTTTCCATGGGGAAAATGAAGTCCTTTCCCCAGGGTCTGGGTGTCAGATGAAAGGTGGCCTTTGGGGCTCTAAAGACTTCTAGGGTCCTCGTTCCCAGCAGCTTTACTTTTGGGGAAAAGCAGCCATGATTGCAAATTTCACACCGGGAACGATGCAGATTTTTCCATGCAAAAAATGTCCTTTCCTCAGGGTCTCAGTACCATGTTCAAGGTGGCCTTTGAGGCTCTAAGTACTTACAGGATCCTAGTTGCTGCCAGCTTTTCTTTTGGAAAAATCCAGCAAAGATTTGGAAATTCTAGCTTGGCTCCCCACTTTCTGCCTGGGTGAGTGGCTGCAAAGAGAGGCCATTTCCCATGGGAAAAAGAAGTCCTTTCCCCAGGGTCTGGGTGTCAGATGAAAGGTGGCCCTTGGGGCTCTAAGGAGTTGCAGGGTTCGACTAATTGGCAGCTTTAGATTTGGAGATATCCAGCAAAGATTGCAAATTTCTTGCTGGGCACCACCCTATTGGTCTGGACGACAGGCCGAAATGGAGGCCATTTTCCATGGGAAAAATGTACTTTACCCAGGGTCTCAGTAATATGTTGAAGTGGCGTTTGAGGCTCTAAGGACTTCCAGGGTCCTAGTTGCTGCCAGCTTTTCTTTTGGAAAAATCCAGCAAAGATTGCATCATTCTAGCTAGGCTCCCCACTTTCTGCCTGGGTGAGTGGCTGCAAACGGAGGCCATTTCCCATGGGAAAAAGAAGTCCTTTCCCCAGGGTCTGGGTGTCAGATGAAAGGTGGCCCTTGGGGCTCTAAGGACTTGCAGGATACTACTTATTGGCAGCTTTAGATTTGGAAAAATCCAGCAAAGATTGCAAATTTCTTGCTGGGCACCACCCTATTGGACAGGGTGAGAGGCCAGAAATAGAGGCCATTTTCCATGGGGAAAATGAAATCATTGGCCCAGGGTCTGGGTATCAGATGAAAGGTAGCATCTGGGGCTCTAAGGAGTTACAGGGTCCTCGTTGCCAGCAGCTTTAGTTTTGGAGAAAATCAGCCAAGTTTGCCAATTTCCCACAGGGAACGATGCAGATGGCCAGGGCAAGTGGCCTCAAACTGGCCCCATTTTCCATGGGGAAAGTGAAGTCATGTCCCCAGGGTCTGGGTGTCAGATGAAAGGTGGCCTTTGGGGTTCGAAGGACTTGCAAGCTCCTACTTGCCGGCAGCTTTAGTTTTGGCGAAATCCAGGAATGTTTAAAAATTTCTCACTGGGCACTGCCCCTGTTGGCAAGGGCAAATGGCTGCAAAGAGAGGCCATTTTAGATGGGGAAAATGGTGTCATTGGCCCAGGGTCTGGGTGTCAGATGAAAGGTGGCATCTGGGCCTCTAAGGACTTGCAAGCTCCTAGTTGCTGGCAGCTTTAGATTTGGTGAAATCCAGCAAAGATTGCAAATTTCTTGCTGGGCACCACTCTATTGGTCGGGGCGACAGGCTGAAAAGGAGGACAATTTCCATGGGCTAAATGAAGTCATGTCGCCAGGGTCTGCATATCAGATGAAAGGTGGCATCTGGGGCCCAAAGGAGTTGCAGGGTCCTCGTTGCCAGTTGCTTTACTTTTGGAGAAAATCAGCCAGGTTTGCATATTTCACACCGGGAACGATGCCGATGGCCAGGGCGTTTTTCCTCAAACTGATCCGATTTTCCATGGGGAAAATGAAGTCCTTTCCCCAGGGTCTGGGTGTCAGATGAAAGGTGGCCTTTGGGGCTCTAAAGACTTCTAGGGTCCTCGTTGCCAGCAGCTTTACTTTTGGAGAAAATCAGCCATGATTGCAAATTTCACACCGGGAACGATGCAGATTTTTCCATGCAAAAAATGTCCTTTCCTCAGGGTCTCAGTACTATGTTCAAGGTGGCCTTTGAGGCTCTAAGTACTTACAGGATCCTAGTTGCTGCCAGCTTTTCTTTTGGAAAAATCCAGCAAAGATTTGGAAATTCTAGCTTGGCTCCCCACTTTCTGCCTGGGTGAGTGGCTGCAAAGAGAGGCCATTTCCCATGGGAAAAAGAAGTCCTTTCCCCAGGGTCTGGGTGTCAGAAGAAAGGTGCCCTTTGGGGCTCTAAGGACTTCCAGGGTCCTCATTTCCAGCAGCTTTACTTTTGGAGAAAATCAGCCAAGTTTGCACATTTCACAGCGGGAACGATGAAGTTGGCCAAGGTGAGTGGCCTCAAACTGGCCTCAATTTCCCTGGGGAAAATGAAGTCACGTCCCCAGGGTCTGGGTGTCAGATGAAAGGTGGCCTTTGGGGCTCGAAGGACTTGCAAGCTCCTACTTGCCGGCAGCTTTAGTTTTGGCGAAATCCAGGAATGTTTAAAAATTTCTCACTGGGCACTCCCCTGTTGGCAAGGGCAAATGGCTGCAAAGAGAGGCCATTTTAGATGGGGAAAATGGTGTCATTGGCCCAGGATCTGGGTGTCAGATGAAAGGTGGCATTTGGGGCCCTAAGGAGTTGCAGGGTCCTCATTGCCAGCAGCTTTACTTTTGGAGAAAATCAGCCAAGTTTCCACATTTCACAGCGGGAACGGTGCAGATGGCCAAGGTGAGTGGCCTCAAGCTGGCCTCAATTTCCCTGGGGGAAATGAAGTCATGTCCCCAGGGTCTGGGTGTCAGATGAAAGGTGGCATCTGGGGCTCGAAGGACTTGCAAGCTCCTACTTGCCGGCAGCTTTAATTGTGGAGGAATCCAGCAATGTTTAAAAATTTCTCACTGGGAACTGCCCTGTTGGCCAGGGCAAATGGCTGCAAAGAGAGGCCATTTTGCATGGGAAAAAGAAGTCCTTTCCCCAGGGTCTGGGTATCAGATGAAAGGTGGCATCTGGGACCCTAAGGAGTTGCAGGGTCCTCGTTCCCACAGCTTTACTTTAGGAGAAAATCACCCATGATTGCAAATTTCACACCGGGAACGATGCAGATTTTTCCATGCAAAAAATGTCCTTTCCTCAAGGTCTCATTACTTTGTTCAATGTGGCCTTTGAGGCTCTAAGTACTTCCAGGGTCCTAGTTGCTGCCAGCTTTTCTTTTGGAAAAATCCAGCAAAGATTTGGAAATTCTAGCTTGGCTCCCCACTTTCTGCCTGGGTGAGTGGCTGCAAAGAGAGGCCATTCCCCATGGGAGAAAGAAGTCCTTTCCCCAGGGTCTGGGTGTCAGATGAAAGGTGGCCTTTGGGGCTCTAAGGACTTGCAGGGTTCGACTAATTGGCAGCTTTAGATTTGGAGAAATCCAGCAAAGATTGCAAATTTCTTGCTGGGCACCACCCTATTGGACAGGGTGAGAGGCCAGAAATGCAGGCCATTTTCAATGGGGAAAATGAAGTCATTGGCCCAGGTCTGGGTATCAGATGAAAGCTGGCATCTGGGGCCCAAAGGAGTTGCAGGGCCCTCGTTGCCAGACGCTTTCGTTTTGGAGAAAATCAGCCAAGTTTGCAAATTTCACAGCGGAAACGATGCAGATGGCCAGGGTGATTGGCCTCAAACTGATCCGATTTTCCATGGGGAAAATGAAGTCATGTCCCCAGGGTCGTGGTGTCAGATGAAAGCTGGTATTTGGGGCTCTAAGGACTTTAAAGCTCCTACTTGCTGGCAGCTTTAGTTTTTGAGGAATCCAGCAAAGTTTAAAAATTTCTCACTGGGCACTGCCCTGTTGGCCAGGGCAAATGGCTGCAAAGAGAGGTGATTTTCCATGGGGAAAAAGATGTCCTTTCCCCAGGGTCTGGGTGTCAGGTGAAAGGTGGCCCTTGGGGCTCTAAGGACTTGCAGGGTACTACTTATTGGCAGCTTTACTTTTGGAGAAAATCAGCCAAGTTTGCACATTTCACAGCGGGAACGATGCAGATGGCCAAGGTGAGTGGCCTCAAATTGGCCTCAATTTCCCTGGGGAAAATGAAGTCATGTCCACAGGGTCTTGGTGTCAGATGAAAGGTGGCCTTTGGGGCTCGAAGGACTTGCAAGCTCCTACTTGCCGGCAGCTTTAGTTTTGGCGAAATCCAGGAATGTTTAAAAATTTCTCACTGGGCACTCCCCTGTTGGCAAGGGCAAATGGCTGCAAAGAGAGGCCATTTTAGATGGGGAAAATGGTGTCATTGGCCCAGGGTCTGGGTGTCAGATGAAAGGTGGCATCTGGGCCTCTAAGGACTTGCAAGCTCCTAGTTGCTGGCAGCTTTAGATTTGGTGAAATCCAGCAAAGATTGCAAATTTCTTGCTGGGCACCACTCTATTGGTCGGGGCGACAGGCTGAAAAGGAGGACAATTTCCATGGGCTAAATGAAGTCATGTCGCCAGGGTCTGCGTATCAGATGAAAGGTGGCATCTGGGGCCCAAAGGAGTTGCAGGGTCCTCGTTGCCAGTTGCTTTACTTTTGGGGAAAATCAGCCAGGTTTGCATATTTCACACCGGGAACGATGCCGATGGCCAGGGCGTTTTTCCTCAAACTGATCCGATTTTCCATGGGGAAAATGAAGTCCTTTCCCCAGGGTCTGGGTGTCAGATGAAAGGTGGCCTTTGGGGCTCTAAAGACTTCTAGGGTCCTCGTTCCCAGCAGCTTTACTTTTGGGGAAAAGCAGCCATGATTGCAAATTTCACACCGGGAACGATGCAGATTTTTCCATGCAAAAAATGTCCTTTCCTCAGGGTCTCAGTACTATGTTCAAGGTGGCCTTTGAGGCTCTAAGTACTTACAGGATCCTAGTTGCTGCCAGCTTTTCTTTTGGAAAAATCCAGCAAAGATTTGGAAATTCTAGCTTGGCTCCCCACTTTCTGCCTGGGTGAGTGGCTGCAAAGAGAGGCCATTTCCCATGGGAAAAAGAAGTCCTTTCCCCAGGGTCTGGGTGTCAGATGAAAGGTGGCCCTTGGGGCTCTAAGGAGTTGCAGGGTTCGACTAATTGGCAGCTTTAGATTTGGAGATATCCAGCAAAGATTGCAAATTTCTTGCTGGGCACCACCCTATTGGTCTGGACGACAGGCCGAAATGGAGGCCATTTTCCATGGGAAAAATGTCCTTTACCCAGGGTCTCAGTAATATGTTGAAGTGGCGTTTGAGGCTCTAAGGACTTCCAGGGTCCTAGTTGCTGCCAGCTTTTCTTTTGGAAAAATCCAGCAAAGATTGCATCATTCTAGCTAGGCTCCCCACTTTCTGCCTGGGTGAGTGGCTGCAAACGGAGGCCATTTCCCATGGGAAAAAGAAGCCCTTTCCCCAGGGTCTGGGTGTCAGATGAAAGGTGGCCCTTGGGGCTCTAAGGACTTGCAGGATACTACTTATTGGCAGCTTTAGATTTGGAAAAATCCAGCAAAGATTGCAAATTTCTTGCTGGGCACCACCCTATTGGACAGGGTGAGAGGCCAGAAATAGAGGCCATTTTCCATGGGGAAAATGAAATCATTGGCCCAGGGTCTGGGTATCAGATGAAAGGTAGCATCTGGGGCTCTAAGGAGTTACAGGGTCCTCGTTGCCAGCAGCTTTAGTTTTGGAGAAAATCAGCCAAGTTTGCCAATTTCCCACAGGGAACGATGCAGATGGCCAGGGCAAGTGGCCTCAAACTGGCCCCATTTTCCATGGGGAAAGTGAAGTCATGTCCCCAGGGTCTGGGTGTCAGATGAAAGGTGGCCTTTGGGGTTCGAAGGACTTGCAAGCTCCTACTTGCCGGCAGCTTTAGTTTTGGCGAAATCCAGGAATGTTTAAAAATTTCTCACTGGGCACTGCCCCTGTTGGCAAGGGCAAATGGCTGCAAAGAGAGGCCATTTTAGATGGGGAAAATGGTGTCATTGGCCCAGGGTCTGGGTGTCAGATGAAAGGTGGCATCTGGGCCTCTAAGGACTTGCAAGCTCCTAGTTGCTGGCAGCTTTAGATTTGGTGAAATCCAGCAAAGATTGCAAATTTCTTGCTGGGCACCACTCTATTGGTCGGGGCGACAGGCTGAAAAGGAGGCCAATTTCCATGGGCTAAATGAAGTCATGTCGCCAGGGTCTGCGTATCAGATGAAAGGTGGCATCTGGGGCCCAAAGGAGTTGCAGGGTCCTCGTTGCCAGTTGCTTTACTTTTGGAGAAAATCAGCCAGGTTTGCATATTTCACACTGGGAACGATGCCGATGGCCAGGGTGTTTTTCCTCAAACTGATCCGATTTTCCATGGGGAAAATGAAGTCCTTTCCCCAGGGTCTGGGTGTCAGATGAAAGGTGGCCTTTGGGGCTCTAAAGACTTCTAGGGTCCTCGTTCCCAGCAGCTTTACTTTTGGGGAAAAGCAGCCATGATTGCAAATTTCACACCGGGAACGATGCAGATTTTTCCATGCAAAAAATGTCCTTTCCTCAGGGTCTCAGTACTATGTTCAAGGTGGCCTTTGAGGCTCTAAGTACTTACAGGATCCTAGTTGCTGCCAGCTTTTCTTTTGGAAAAATCCAGCAAAGATTTGGAAATTCTAGCTTGGCTCCCCACTTTCTGCCTGGGTGAGTGGCTGCAAAGAGAGGCCATTTCCCATGGGAAAAAGAAGTCCTTTCCCCAGGGTCTGGGTGTCAGATGAAATGTGGCCCTTGGGGCTCTAAGGAGTTGCAGGGTTCGACTAATTGGCAGCTTTAGATTTGGAGATATCCAGCAAAGATTGCAAATTTCTTGCTGGGCACCACCCTATTGGTCTGGACGACAGGCCGAAATGGAGGCCATTTTCCATGGGAAAAATGTCCTTTACCCAGGGTCTCAGTAATATGTTGAAGTGGCGTTTGAGGCTCTAAGGACTTCCAGGGTCCTAGTTGCTGCCAGCTTTTCTTTTGGAAAAATCCAGCAAAGATTGCATCATTCTAGCTAGGCTCCCCACTTTCTGCCTGGGTGAGTGGCTGCAAACGGAGGCCATTTCCCATGGGAAAAAGAAGTCCTTTCCCCAGGGTCTGGGTGTCAGATGAAAGGTGGCCCTTGGGGCTCTAAGGACTTGCAGGATACTACTTATTGGCAGCTTTAGATTTGGAAAAATCCAGCAAAGATTGCAAATTTCTTGCTGGGCACCACCCTATTGGACAGGGTGAGAGGCCAGAAATAGAGGCCATTTTCCATGGGGAAAATGAAATCATTGGCCCAGGGTCTGGGTATCAGATGAAAGGTAGCATCTGGGGCTCTAAGGAGTTACAGGGTCCTCGTTGCCAGCAGCTTTAGTTTTGGAGAAAATCAGCCAAGTTTGCCAATTTCCCACAGGGAACGATGCAGATGGCCAGGGCAAGTGGCCTCAAACTGGCCCCATTTTCCATGGGGAAAGTGAAGTCATGTCCCCAGGGTCTGGGTGTCAGATGAAAGGTGGCCTTTGGGGTTCGAAGGACTTGCAAGCTCCTACTTGCCGGCAGCTTTAGTTTTGGCGAAATCCAGGAATGTTTAAAAATTTCTCACTGGGCACTGCCCCTGTTGGCAAGGGCAAATGGCTGCAAAGAGAGGCCATTTTAGATGGGGAAAATGGTGTCATTGGCCCAGGGTCTGGGTGTCAGATGAAAGGTGGCATCTGGGCCTCTAAGGACTTGCAAGCTCCTAGTTGCTGGCAGCTTTAGATTTGGTGAAATCCAGCAAAGATTGCAAATTTCTTGCTGGGCACCACTCTATTGGTCGGGGCGACAGGCTGAAAAGGAGGACAATTTCCATGGGCTAAATGAAGTCATGTCGCCAGGGTCTGCGTATCAGATGAAAGGTGGCATCTGGGGCCCAAAGGAGTTGCAGGGTCCTCGTTGCCAGTTGCTTTACTTTTGGAGAAAATCAGCCAGGTTTGCAAATTTCACACCGGGAACGATGCCGATGGCCAGGGCGTTTTTCCTCAAACTGATCCGATTTTCCATGGGGAAAATGAAGTCCTTTCCCCAGGGTCTGGGTGTCAGATGAAAGGTGGCCTTTGGGGCTCTAAAGACTTCTAGGGTCCTCGTTGCCAGCAGCTTTACTTTTGGAGAAAATCAGCCATGATTGCAAATTTCACACCGGGAACGATGCAGATTTTTCCATGCAAAAAATGTCCTTTCCTCAGGGTCTCAGTACTATGTTCAAGGTGGCCTTTGAGGCTCTAAGTACTTACAGGATCCTAGTTGCTGCCAGCTTTTCTTTTGGAAAAATCCAGCAAAGATTTGGAAATTCTAGCTTGGCTCCCCACTTTCTGCCTTGGTGAGTGGCTGCAAAGAGAGGCCATTTTAGATGGGGAAAATGGTGTCATTGGCCCAGGGTCTGGGTTTCAGATGAAAGGTGGCATCTGGGCATCTAAGGACTTGCAAGCTCCTAATTGCTGACAGCTTTAGTGGTGGAGGAATCCAGCCAAGTTTGCAAATTTCTCACTGAGCACTGCCCTGTTCGCCAGGGCAAATGGCTGCAAAGAGAGGCCATTTCCCATAGGAAAAAGAAGTCCTTTCCCCAGGGTCTGGGTGTCAGATGAAAGGTGGCCCTTGGGGCTCTAGGGACTTGCAGGGTACTACTTATTGGCAGCTTTCGATTTGGAGAAATCCAGCAAAGATTGCAAATTTCTTGCTGGGCACCACTCTATTGGTCGGGGTGACAGGCCGAAAAGGAGGCCAATTTCCATGGGCTAAATGAAGTCATGTCCCCAGGGTCTGCGTATCAGATGAAAGGTGGCATCTGGGGCCCAAAGGAGTTGCAGGGTCCTCGTTGCCAGTTGCTTTACTTTTGGAGAAAATCAGCCAGGTTTGCAAATTTCACACCGGGAACGATGCCGACGGCCAGGCGTTTTACCTCAAACTGATCCGATTTTCCATGGGGAAAATGAAGTCATTGGCCCAGGGTCTGGGTATCAGATGAAAGCTGGCATCTGGGGCCCTAAGGAGTTGCAGGGTCCTCGTTGCCAGACGCTTTAGTTTTGGAGAAAATCAGCCATGATTGCAAATTTCACAGCAGGAATGATGCAGATGGCCAGGGCGATTGGCCTCAAACTGATCCGATTTTCCATGGGGAAAATGAAGTCCTTTCCCCAGGGTCTGGGTGTCACATGAAAGGTGGCCTTTGGGGCTCTAAGGAGTTGCAGGGTCCTAGTTGCTGGCAGCTTAATTCTGGAGGAATCCAGCAAAATTTAAAAATTTCTGACTGGGCACTGCCCTGTTGGCCATTGAAAATGGCTGCAAAGAGAGGCTATTTTGCATGGGAAAAAGAAGTCCTTTCCCCAGGGTCTGGGTGTCAGAAGAAAGGTGCCCTTTGGGGCTCTAAGGACTTCCAGGGTCCTCATTGCCAGCAGCTTTACTTTTGGAAAAAATCAGCCAAGTTTGCACATTTCACAGCGGGAACGATGCAGATGGCCAAGGTGAGTGGCCTGAAACTGGCCTCAATTTCCCTGGGGAAAATGAAGTCATGTCCCCAGGCTCTGGGTGTCAGATGAAAGGTGGCCCTTGGGGCTCTAAGGACTTGAAGGGTACTACTTATTGGCAGCTTTAGATTTGGAAAAATCCAGCAAAGATTGCAAATTTCTTGCTGGGCACCACCCTATTGGACAGGGTGAGAGGCCAGAAATGGAGGCCATTTTCCATGGGGAAAATGAAATCATTGGCCCAGGGTCTGGGTATCAGATGAAAGGTAGCATCTGGGGCTCTAAGGAGTTACAGGGTCCTCATTGCCAGCAGCTTTAGTTTTGGAGAAAATCAGCCAAGTTTGCCAATTTCCCACAGGGAACGATGCAGATGGCCAGGGCAAGTGGCCTGAAACTGGCCCTATTTCCATGGGGAAAGTGAAGTCATGTCCCCAGGGTCTGGGTGTCAGATGAAAGCTGGCCTTTGGGGCTCTCAGGATTTGCAAGCTCCTAGTTGCCAGCAGCTTTAATTGTGGAGGAATCCAGCAATGTTTAAAAATTTCTCACTAGGCACTGCCCTGTGTGCCAGGGCAAATAGCTGCAAAGAGAGGCCATTTCGCATGGGAAAAAGAAGTCCTTTCCCCAGGGTCTGGGTGTCAGATGAAAGGTGGCATCTGGGCCTCTAAGGACTTGCAAGCTCCTAGTTGCTGGCAGCTTTAGATTTCGAGAAATCCAGCAAAGATTGCAAATTTCTTGCTGGGCACCACTCTATTGGTCGGGGCGACAGGCTGAAAAGGAGGCCAATTTCCATGGGCTAAATGAAGTCATGTCCCCAGGGTCTGCATAACAGATGAAAGGTGGCATCTGGGGCCCAAAGGAGTTGCAGGGTCCTCGTTGCCAGTTGCTTTACTTTTGGAGAAAATCAGCCAGGTTTGCAAATTTCACACCGGGAACGATGCCGATGGCCAGGGCGTTTTGCCTCAAACTGATCCGATTTTCCATGGGGAAAATGAAGTCCTTTCCCCAGGGTCTGGGTGTCAGATGAAAGGTGGCCTTTGGGGCTCTAAAGACTTCTAGGGTCCTCGTTGCCAGCAGCTTTACTTTTGGAGAAAATCAGCCATGATTGCAAATTTCACACCGGGAACGATGCAGATTTTTCCATGCAAAAAATGTCCTTTCCTCAGGGTCTCAGTACTATGTTCAAGGTGGCCTTTGAGGCTCTAAGTACTTACAGGATCCTAGTTGCTGCCAGCTTTTCTTTTGGAAAAATCCAGCAAAGATTTGGAAATTCTAGCTTGGTTCCCCACTTTCTGCCTGGGTGTGTGGCTGCAAAGAGAGGCCATTTTAGATGGGGAAAATGGTGTCATTGGCCCAGGGTCTGGGTTTCAGATGAAAGGTGGCATCTGGGCATCTAAGGACTTGCAAGCTCCTAATTGCTGACAGCTTTAGTGGTGGAGGAATCCAGCCAAGTTTGCAAATTTCTCACTGAGCACTGCCCTGTTCGCCAGGGCAAATGGCTGCAAAGAGAGGCCATTTCCCATAGGAAAAAGAAGTCCTTTCCCCAGGGTCTGGGTGTCAGATGAAAGGTGGCCCTTGGGGCTCTAGGGACTTGCAGGGTACTACTTATTGGCAGCTTTCGATTTGGAGAAATCCAGCAAAGATTGCAAATTTCTTGCTGGGCACCACTCTATTGGTCGGGGTTACAGGCCGAAAAGGAGGCCAATTTCCATGGGCTAAATGAAGTCATGTCCCCAGGGTCTGCGTATCAGATGAAAGGTGGCATCTGGGGCCCAAAGGAGTTGCAGAGTCCTCGTTGCCAGTTGCTTTACTTTTGGAGAAAATCAGCCAGGTTTGCAAATTTCACACCGGGAACGATGCCGATGGCCAGGCGTTTTACCTCAAACTGATCCGATTTTCCATGGGGAAAATGAAGTCATTGGCCCAGGGTCTGGGTATCAGATGAAAGCTGGCATCTGGGGCCCTAAGGAGTTGCAGGGTCCTCGTTGCCAGACGCTTTAGTTTTGGAGAAAATCAGCCATGATTGCAAATTTCACAGCAGGAATGATGCAGATGGCCAGGGCGATTGGCCTCAAACTGATCCGATTTTCCATGGGGAAAATGAAGTCCTTTCCCCAGGGTCTGGGTGTCAGATGAAAGGTGGCCTTTGGGGCTCTAAGGAGTTGCAGGGTCCTAGTTGCTGGCAGCTTAATTCTGGAGGAATCCAGCAAAATTTAAAAATTTCTGACTGGGCACTGCCCTGTTGGCCATTGAAAATGGCTGCAAAGAGAGGCTATTTTGCATGGGAAAAAGAAGTCCTTTCCCCAGGGTCTGGGTGTCAGAAGAAAGGTGCCCTTTAGGGCTCTAAGGACTTCCAGGGTCCTCATTGCCAGCAGCTTTACTTTTGGAAAAAATCAGCCAAGTTTGCACATTTCACAGCGGGAACGATGCAGATGGCCAAGGTGAGTGGCCTGAAACTGGCCTCAATTTCCCTGGGGAAAATGAAGTCATGTCCCCAGGCTCTGGGTGTCAGATGAAAGGTGGCGTCTGGGGCTCTAAGGACTTGCAGGGTCCTAGTTGCTGGCAGCTTTCGTTCTGGAAGGATCCAGCAGAGTTTGTAGATTCCTGGCTTGGCACTGCCCTGCCTGCCAGGCCAAGTGGCCACAAATGAAGGCCATTTTCCATGGGAAAAAGAAGTCCTTTCCCCAGGGTCTCAGTAATATGTTCAAGGTGGCGTTTGAGGCTCTAAGTACTTCCAGGGCCCTAGTTGCTGCCAGCTTTTCTTTTGGAAAAATCCAGCAACGATTGCATCATTCTAGCTAGGCTCCCACTTTCTGCCAGGGTGAGTGGCTGCCAAGGGAGGCCATTTGCCATGGGAAAAAGAAGTCCTTTCCCCAGGGTCTGGGTGTCAGATGAAAGGTGGCCTTTTGGGCTCTAAGGACTTGTAGGGTAGTACTTACTGGCTAGAGTAGAGGAAATGGATTCTATTTGAATATCTGTCTAGAGGCTTTGCCCCACAGGTCCTGGTTGTCCTTGATGGGCTGCAGCTGTGAGCATTGAAGAGAACTGGGATAAAAGGGGGCGGCGTAGCCATTCAGGGAGAGCCTTGAAGGAGCCCTGAACTGGGAAAGAACAGCATGCAGAAGAAAGCGTCTGTGCTGTGAAGATCTGCAGCCATAAGAACACACCGAGGAGGTATGGACTTTAGCAATCTGAGAACAGCATGATGGGACTCTAGAGAAATAGAACAACAACAAGTGGCAGCTTTAGATTTGGAGCAATCCAGCAAAGCTTGCAAATTTCTTGCTGGGCACCACCCTCTTGGTCAGGGCGAGTGGCCAGAAATGGAGGCCATTTTCCATGGGGAAAACGAAGTCATTGGCCCAGGCTCTGGGTGTCAGATGACAGGTGGCGTCTGGGGCTCTAAGGACTTGCAGGGTCCTAGTTGCTGGCAGCTTTCGTTCTGGAAGGATCCAGCAGAGTTTGTAGATTCCTGGCTTGGCACTGCCCTGCCTGCCAGGCCAAGTGGCCACAAATGAAGGCCATTTTCCATGGGAAAAAGAAGTCCTTTCCCCAGGGTCTCAGGAATATGTTCAAGGTGGCGTTTGAGGCTCTAAGTACTTCCAGGGCCCTAGTTGCTGCCAGCTTTTCTTTTGGAAAAATCCAGCAACGATTGCATCATTCTAGCTAGGCTCCCACTTTCTGCCAGGGTGAGTGGCTGCCAAGGGAGGCCATTTGCCATGGGAAAAAGAAGTCCTTTCCCCAGGGTCTGGGTGTCAGATGAAAGGTGGCCTTTGGGGCTCTAAGGACTTGTAGGGTAGTACTTACTGGCTAGAGTAGAGGAAATGGATTCTATTTGAATATCTGTCTAGAGGCTTTGCCCCACAGGTCCTGGTTGTCCTTGATGGGCTGCAGCTGTGAGCATTGAAGAGAACTGGGATAAAAGGGGGCGGCGTAGCCATTCAGGGAGAGCCTTGAAGGAGCCCTGAACTGGGAAAGAACAGCATGCAGAAGAAAGCGTCTGTGCTGTGAAGATCTGCAGCCATAAGAACACACCGAGGAGGTATGGACTTTAGCAATCTGAGAACAGCATGATGGGACTCTAGAGAAATAGAACAACAACAAGTGGCAGCTTTAGATTTGGAGCAATCCAGCAAAGCTTGCAAATTTCTTGCTGGGCACCACCCTCTTGGTCAGGGCGAGTGGCCAGAAATGGAGGCCATTTTCCATGGGGAAAACGAAGTCATTGGCCCAGGCTCTGGGTGTCAGATGACAGGTGGCGTCTGGGGCTCTAAGGACTTGCAGGGTCCTAGTTGCTGGCAGCTTTCGTTCTGGAAGGATCCAGCAGAGTTTGTAGATTCCTGGCTTGGCACTGCCCTGCCTGCCAGGCCAAGTGGCCACAAATGAAGGCCATTTTCCATGGGAAAAAGAAGTCCTTTCCCCAGGGTCTCAGTAATATGTTCAAGGTGGCGTTTGAGGCTCTAAGTACTTCCAGGGCCCTAGTTGCTGCCAGCTTTTCTTTTGGAAAAATCCAGCAACGATTGCATCATTCTAGCTAGGCTCCCACTTTCTGCCAGGGTGAGTGGCTGCCAAGGGAGGCCATTTGCCATGGGAAAAAGAAGTCCTTTCCCCAGGGTCTGGGTGTCAGATGAAAGGTGGCCTTTGGGGTTCTGAGGACTTGTAGGGTACTACTTACTGGCTAGAGTAGAGGAAATGGATTCTATTTGAATATCTGTCTAGAGGCTTTGCCCCACAGGTCCTGGTTGTCCTTGATGGGCTGCAGCTGTGAGCATTGAAGAGAACTGGGATAAAAGGGGGTGGCTTAGCCATTCAGGGAGAGCCTTGAAGGAGCCCTGAACTGGGAAAGAACAGCATGCAGAAGAAAGCGTCTGTGCTGTGAAGATCTGCAGCCATAAGAACACACCGAGGAGGTATGGACTTTAGCAATCTGAGAACAGCATGATGGGACTCTAGAGAAATAGAACAACAACAAGTGGCAGCTTTAGATTTGGAGCAATCCAGCAAAGCTTGCAAATTTCTTGCTGGGCACCACCCTCTTGGTCAGGGCGAGTGGCCAGAAATGGAGGCCATTTTCCATGGGGAAAACGAAGTCATTGGCCCAGGCTCTGGGTGTCAGATGAAAGGTGGCGTCTGGGGCTCTAAGGACTTGCAGGGTCCTAGTTGCTGGCAGCTTTCGTTCTGGAAGGATCCAGCAGAGTATGTAGATTCCTGGCTTTGCACTGCCCTGCCTGCCAGGCCAAGTGGCCACAAATGAAGGCCATTTTCCATGGGAAAAAGATGTCCTTTCCCCAGGGTCTCAGTAATATGTTCAAGGTGGCGTTTAAAGCTCTAAGTACTTCCAGGGCCCTAGTTGCTGCCAGCTTTTCTTTTGGAAAAATCCAGCAACGATCGCATCATTCTAGCTAGGCTCCCACTTTCTGCCAGGGTGAGTGGCTGCCAAGGGAGGCCATTTGCCATGGGAAAAAGAAGTCCTTTCCCCAGGGTCTGGGTGTCAGATGAAAGGTGGCCTTTGGGGTTCTGAGGACTTGTAGGGTAGTACTTACTGGCTAGAGTAGAGGAAATGGATTCTATTTGAATATCTGTCTAGAGGCTTTGCCCCACAGGTCCTGGTTGTCCTTGATGGGCTGCAGCTGTGAGCATTGAAGAGAACTGGGATAAAAGGGGGCGGCGTAGCCATTCAGGGAGAGCCTTGAAGGAGCCCTGAACTGGGAAAGAACAGCATGCAGAAGAAAGCGTCTGTGCTGTGAAGATCTGCAGCCATAAGAACACACCGAGGAGGTATGGACTTTAGCAATCTGAGAACAGCATGATGGGACTCTAGAGAAATAGAACAACAACAAGTGGCAGCTTTAGATTTGGAGCAATCCAGCAAAGCTTGCAAATTTCTTGCTGGGCACCACCCTCTTGGTCAGGGTGAGAGGTCAGAAATGGAGGCCATTTTCCATGGGGAAAACGAAGTCATTGGCCCAGGCTCTGGGTGTCAGATGAAAGGTGGCGTCTGGGGCTCTAAGGACTTGCAGGGTCCTAGTTGCTGGCAGCTTTCGTTCTGGAAGGATCCAGCAGAGTTTGTAGATTCCTGGCTTGGCACTGCCCTGCCTGCCAGGCCAAGTGGCCACAAATGAAGGCCATTTTCCATGGGAAAAAGAAGTCCTTTCCCCAGGGTCTCAGGAATATGTTCAAGGTGGCGTTTGAGGCTCTAAGTACTTCCAGGGCCCTAGTTGCTGCCAGCTTTTCTTTTGGAAAAATCCAGCAACGATCGCATCATTCTAGCTAGGCTCCCACTTTCTGCCAGGGTGAGTGGCTGCCAAGGGAGGCCATTTGCCATGGGAAAAAGAAGTCCTTTCCCCAGGGTCTGGGTGTCAGATGAAAGGTGGCCTTTGGGGCTCTAAGGACTTGTAGGGTAGTACTTACTGGCTAGAGTAGAGGAAATGGATTCTATTTGAATATCTGTCTAGAGGCTTTGCCCCACAGGTCCTGGTTGTCCTTGATGGGCTGCAGCTGTGAGCATTGAAGAGAACTGGGATAAAAGGGGGCGGCGTAGCCATTCAGGGAGAGCCTTGAAGGAGCCCTGAACTGGGAAAGAACAGCATGCAGAAGAAAGCGTCTGTGCTGTGAAGATCTGCAGCCATAAGAACACACCGAGGAGGTATGGACTTTAGCAATCTGAGAACAGCATGATGGGACTCTAGAGAAATAGAACAACAACAAGTGGCAGCTTTAGGTTTGGAGCAATCCAGCAAAGCTTGCAAATTTCTTGCTGGGCACCACCCTCTTGGTCAGGGCGAGTGGCCAGAAATGGAGGCCATTTTCCATGGGGAAAACGAAGTCATTGGCCCAGGCTCTGGGTGTCAGATGACAGGTGGCATCTGGGGCTCTAAGGACTTGCAGGGTCCTAGTTGCTGGCAGCTTTCGTTCTGGAAGGATCCAGCAGAGTTTGTAGATTCCTGGCTTGGCACTGCCCTGCCTGCCAGGCCAAGTGGCCACAAATGAAGGCCATTTTCCATGGGAAAAAGATGTCCTTTCCCCAGGGTCTCAGGAATATGTTCAAGGTGGCGTTTAAAGCTCTAAGTACTTCCAGGGCCCTAGTTGCTGCCAGCTTTTCTTTTGGAAAAATCCAGCAACGATTGCATCATTCTAGCTAGGCTCCCACTTTCTGCCAGGGTGAGTGGCTGCCAAGGGAGGCCATTTGCCATGGGAAAAAGAAGTCCTTTCCCCAGGGTCTGGGTGTCAGATGAAAGGTGGCCTTTGGGGTTCTGAGGACTTGTAGGGTAGTACTTACTGGCTAGAGTAGAGGAAATGGATTCTATTTGAATATCTGTCTAGAGGCTTTGCCCCACAGGTCCTGGTTGTCCTTGATGGGCTGCAGCTGTGAGCATTGAAGAGAACTGGGATAAAAGGGGGCGGCGTAGCCATTCAGGGAGAGCCTTGAAGGAGCCCTGAACTGGGAAAGAACAGCATGCAGAAGAAAGCGTCTGTGCTGTGAAGATCTGCAGCCATAAGAACACACCGAGGAGGTATGGACTTTAGCAATCTGAGAACAGCATGATGGGACTCTAGAGAAATAGAACAACAACAAGTGGCAGCTTTAGATTTGGAGCAATCCAGCAAAGCTTGCAAATTTCTTGCTGGGCACCACCCTCTTGGTCAGGGCGAGTGGCCAGAAATGGAGGCCATTTTCCATGGGGAAAACGAAGTCATTGGCCCAGGCTCTGGGTGTCAGATGACAGGTGGCATCTGGGGCTCTAAGGACTTGCAGGGTCCTAGTTGCTGGCAGCTTTCGTTCTGGAAGGATCCAGCAGAGTTTGTAGATTCCTGGCTTGGCACTGCCCTGCCTGCCAGGCCAAGTGGCCACAAATGAAGGCCATTTTCCATGGGAAAAAGATGTCCTTTCCCCAGGGTCTCAGGAATATGTTCAAGGTGGCGTTTGAGGCTCTAAGTACTTCCAGGGCCCTAGTTGCTGCCAGCTTTTCTTTTGGAAAAATCCAGCAACGATTGCATCATTCTAGCTAGGCTCCCACTTTCTGCCAGGGTGAGTGGCTGCCAAGGGAGGCCATTTGCCATGGGAAAAAGAAGTCCTTTCCCCAGGGTCTGGGTGTCAGATGAAAGGTGGCCTTTGGGGTTCTGAGGACTTGTAGGGTAGTACTTACTGGCTAGAGTAGAGGAAATGGATTCTATTTGAATATCTGTCTAGAGGCTTTGCCCCACAGGTCCTGGTTGTCCTTGATGGGCTGCAGCTGTGAGCATTGAAGAGAACTGGGATAAAAGGGGGCGGCTTAGCCATTCAGGGAGAGCCTTGAAGGAGCCCTGAACTGGGAAAGAACAGCATGCAGAAGAAAGCGTCTGTGCTGTGAAGATCTGCAGCCATAAGAACACACCGAGGAGGTATGGACTTTAGCAATCTGAGAACAGCATGATGGGACTCTAGAGAAATAGAACAACAACAAGTGGCAGCTTTAGATTTGGAGCAATCCAGCAAAGCTTGCAAATTTCTTGCTGGGCACCACCCTCTTGGTCAGGGCGAGTGGCCAGAAATGGAGGCCATTTTCCATGGGGAAAACAAAGTCATTGGCCCAGGCTCTGGGTGTCAGATGACAGGTGGCGTCTGGGGCTCTAAGGACTTGCAGGGTCGTAGTTGCTGGCAGCTTTCGTTCTGGAAGGATCCAGCAGAGTTTGTAGATTCCTGGCTTGGCACTGCCCTGCCTGCCAGGCCAAGTGGCCACAAATGAAGGCCATTTTCCATGGGAAAAAGAAGTCCTTTCCCCAGGGTCTCAGTAATATGTTCAAGGTGGCGTTTGAGGCTCTAAGTACTTCCAGGGCCCTAGTTGCTGCCAGCTTTTCTTTTGGAAAAATCCAGCAACGATCGCATCATTCTAGCTAGGCTCCCACTTTCTGCCAGGGTGAGTGGCTGCCAAGGGAGGCCATTTGCCATGGGAAAAAGAAGTCCTTTCCCCAGGGTCTGGGTGTCAGATGAAAGGTGGCCTTTGGGGCTCTAAGGACTTGTAGGGTAGTACTTACTGGCTAGAGTAGAGGAAATGGATTCTATTTGAATATCTGTCTAGAGGCTTTGCCCCACAGGTCCTGGTTGTCCTTGATGGGCTGCAGCTGTGAGCATTGAAGAGAACTGGGATAAAAGGGGGCGGCGTAGCCATTCAGGGAGAGCCTTGAAGGAGCCCTGAACTGGGAAAGAACAGCATGCAGAAGAAAGCGTCTGTGCTGTGAAGATCTGCAGCCATAAGAACACACCGAGGAGGTATGGACTTTAGCAATCTGAGAACAGCATGATGGGACTCTAGAGAAATAGAACAACAACAAGTGGCAGCTTTAGATTTGGAGCAATCCAGCAAAGCTTGCAAATTTCTTGCTGGGCACCACCCTCTTGGTCAGGGTGAGAGGTCAGAAATGGAGGCCATTTTCCATGGGGAAAACGAAGTCATTGGCCCAGGCTCTGGGTGTCAGATGACAGGTGGCGTCTGGGGCTCTAAGGACTTGCAGGGTCCTAGTTGCTGGCAGCTTTCGTTCTGGAAGGATCCAGCAGAGTTTGTAGATTCCTGGCTTGGCACTGCCCTGCCTGCCAGGCCAAGTGGCCACAAATGAAGGCCATTTTCCATGGGAAAAAGATGTCCTTTCCCCAGGGTCTCAGTAATATGTTCAAGGTGGCGTTTGAGGCTCTAAGTACTTCCAGGGCCCTAGTTGCTGCCAGCTTTTCTTTTGGAAAAATCCAGCAACGATTGCATCATTCTAGCTAGGCTCCCACTTTCTGCCAGGGTGAGTGGCTGCCAAGGGAGGCCATTTGCCATGGGAAAAAGAAGTCCTTTCCCCAGGGTCTGGGTGTCAGATGAAAGGTGGCCTTTGGGGTTCTGAGGACTTGTAGGGTAGTACTTACTGGCTAGAGTAGAGGAAATGGATTCTCTTTGAATATCTGTCTAGAGGCTTTGCCCCACAGGTCCTGGTTGTCCTTGATGGGCTGCAGCTGTGAGCATTGAAGAGAACTGGGATAAAAGGGGGCGGCGTAGCCATTCAGGGAGAGCCTTGAAGGAGCCCTGATCTGGGAAAGAACAGCATGCAGAAGAAAGCGTCTGTGCTGTGAAGATCTGCAGCCATAAGAACACACCGAGGAGGTATGGACTTTAGCAATCTGAGAACAGCATGATGGGACTCTAGAGAAATAGAACAACAACAAGTGGCAGCTTTCGATTTGGAGCAATCCAGCAAAGCTTGCAAATTTCTTGCTGGGCACCACCCTCTTGGTCAGGGCGAGTGGCCAGAAATGGAGGCCATTTTCCATGGGGAAAACAAAGTCATTGGCCCAGGCTCTGGGTGTCAGATGACAGGTGGCGTCTGGGGCTCTAAGGACTTGCAGGGTCCTAGTTGCTGGCAGCTTTCGTTCTGGAAGGATCCAGCAGAGTTTGTAGATTCCTGGCTTGGCACTGCCCTGCCTGCCAGGCCAAGTGGCCACAAATGAAGGCCATTTTCCATGGGAAAAAGAAGTCCTTTCCCCAGGGTCTCAGTAATATGTTCAAGGTGGCGTTTGAGGCTCTAAGTACTTCCAGGGCCCTAGTTGCTGCCAGCTTTTCTTTTGGAAAAATCCAGCAACGATCGCATCATTCTAGCTAGGCTCCCACTTTCTGCCAGGGTGAGTGGCTGCCAAGGGAGGCCATTTGCCATGGGAAAAAGAAGTCCTTTCCCCAGGGTCTGGGTGTCAGATGAAAGGTGGCCTTTGGGGCTCTAAGGACTTGTAGGGTAGTACTTACTGGCTAGAGTAGAGGAAATGGATTCTATTTGAATATCTGTCTAGAGGCTTTGCCCCACAGGTCCTGGTTGTCCTTGATGGGCTGCAGCTGTGAGCATTGAAGAGAACTGGGATAAAAGGGGGCGGCGTAGCCATTCAGGGAGAGCCTTGAAGGAGCCCTGAACTGGGAAAGAACAGCATGCAGAAGAAAGCGTCTGTGCTGTGAAGATCTGCAGCCATAAGAACACACCGAGGAGGTATGGACTTTAGCAATCTGAGAACAGCATGATGGGACTCTAGAGAAATAGAACAACAACAAGTGGCAGCTTTAGATTTGGAGCAATCCAGCAAAGCTTGCAAATTTCTTGCTGGGCACCACCCTCTTGGTCAGGGCGAGTGGCCAGAAATGGAGGCCATTTTCCATGGGGAAAACGAAGTCATTGGCCCAGGCTCTGGGTGTCAGATGACAGGTGGCGTCTGGGGCTCTAAGGACTTGCAGGGTCCTAGTTGCTGGCAGCTTTCGTTCTGGAAGGATCCAGCAGAGTTTGTAGATTCCTGGCTTGGCACTGCCCTGCCTGCCAGGCCAAGTGGCCACAAATGAAGGCCATTTTCCATGGGAAAAAGAAGTCCTTTCCCCAGGGTCTCAGTAATATGTTCAAGGTGGCGTTTGAGGCTCTAAGTACTTCCAGGGCCCTAGTTGCTGCCAGCTTTTCTTTTGGAAAAATCCAGCAACGATCGCATCATTCTAGCTAGGCTCCCACTTTCTGCCAGGGTGAGTGGCTGCCAAGGGAGGCCATTTGCCATGGGAAAAAGAAGTCCTTTCCCCAGGGTCTGGGTGTCAGATGAAAGGTGGCCTTTGGGGTTCTGAGGACTTGTAGGGTAGTACTTACTGGCTAGAGTAGAGGAAATGGATTCTATTTGAATATCTGTCTAGAGGCTTTGCCCCACAGGTCCTGGTTGTCCTTGATGGGCTGCAGCTGTGAGCATTGAAGAGAACTGGGATAAAAGGGGGCGGCGTAGCCATTCAGGGAGAGCCTTGAAGGAGCCCTGAACTGGGAAAGAACAGCATGCAGAAGAAAGCGTCTGTGCTGTGAAGATCTGCAGCCATAAGAACACACCGAGGAGGTATGGACTTTAGCAATCTGAGAACAGCATGATGGGACTCTAGAGAAATAGAACAACAACAAGTGGCAGCTTTAGATTTGGAGCAATCCAGCAAAGCTTGCAAATTTCTTGCTGGGCACCACCCTCTTGGTCAGGGTGAGAGGTCAGAAATGGAGGCCATTTTCCATGGGGAAAACGAAGTCATTGGCCCAGGCTCTGGGTGTCAGATGACAGGTGGCGTCTGGGGCTCTAAGGACTTGCAGGGTCCTAGTTGCTGGCAGCTTTCGTTCTGGAAGGATCCAGCAGAGTTTGTAGATTCCTGGCTTGGCACTGCCCTGCCTGCCAGGCCAAGTGGCCACAAATGAAGGCCATTTTCCATGGGAAAAAGAAGTCCTTTCCCCAGGGTCTCAGTAATATGTTCAAGGTGGCGTTTGAGGCTCTAAGTACTTCCAGGGCCCTAGTTGCTGCCAGCTTTTCTTTTGGAAAAATCCAGCAACGATCGCATCATTCTAGCTAGGCTCCCACTTTCTGCCAGGGTGAGTGGCTGCCAAGGGAGGCCATTTGCCATGGGAAAAAGAAGTCCTTTCCCCAGGGTCTGGGTGTCAGATGAAAGGTGGCCTTTGGGGCTCTAAGGACTTGTAGGGTAGTACTTACTGGCTAGAGTAGAGGAAATGGATTCTATTTGAATATCTGTCTAGAGGCTTTGCCCCACAGGTCCTGGTTGTCCTTGATGGGCTGCAGCTGTGAGCATTGAAGAGAACTGGGATAAAAGGGGGCGGCGTAGCCATTCAGGGAGAGCCTTGAAGGAGCCCTGAACTGGGAAAGAACAGCATGCAGAAGAAAGCGTCTGTGCTGTGAAGATCTGCAGCCATAAGAACACACCGAGGAGGTATGGACTTTAGCAATCTGAGAACAGCATGATGGGACTCTAGAGAAATAGAACAACAACAAGTGGCAGCTTTAGATTTGGAGCAATCCAGCAAAGCTTGCAAATTTCTTGCTGGGCACCACCCTCTTGGTCAGGGTGAGAGGTCAGAAATGGAGGCCATTTTCCATGGGGAAAACGAAGTCATTGGCCCAGGCTCTGGGTGTCAGATGAAAGGTGGCATCTGGGGCTCTAAGGACTTGCAGGGTCCTAGTTGCTGGCAGCTTTCGTTCTGGAAGGATCCAGCAGAGTTTGTAGATTCCTGGCTTGGCACTGCCCTGCCTGCCAGGCCAAGTGGCCACAAATGAAGGCCATTTTCCATGGGAAAAAGATGTCCTTTCCCCAGGGTCTCAGTAATATGTTCAAGGTGGCGTTTGAGGCTCTAAGTACTTCCAGGGCCCTAGTTGCTGCCAGCTTTTCTTTTGGAAAAATCCAGCAACGATTGCATCATTCTAGCTAGGCTCCCACTTTCTGCCAGGGTGAGTGGCTGCCAAGGGAGGCCATTTGCCATGGGAAAAAGAAGTCCTTTCCCCAGGGTGTGGGTGTCAGATGAAAGGTGGCCTTTGGGGTTCTGAGGACTTGTAGGGTAGTACTTACTGGCTAGAGTAGAGGAAATGGATTCTATTTGAATATCTGTCTAGAGGCTTTGCCCCACAGGTCCTGGTTGTCCTTGATGGGCTGCAGCTGTGAGCATTGAAGAGAACTGGGATAAAAGGGGGCGGCGTAGCCATTCAGGGAGAGCCTTGAAGGAGCCCTGAACTGGGAAAGAACAGCATGCAGAAGAAAGCGTCTGTGCTGTGAAGATCTGCAGCCATAAGAACACACCGAGGAGGTATGGACTTTAGCAATCTGAGAACAGCATGATGGGACTCTAGAGAAATAGAACAACAACAAGTGGCAGCTTTAGATTTGGAGCAATCCAGCAAAGCTTGCAAATTTCTTGCTGGGCACCACCCTCTTGGTCAGGGCGAGTGGCCAGAAATGGAGGCCATTTTCCATGGGGAAAACAAAGTCATTGGCCCAGGCTCTGGGTGTCAGATGACAGGTGGCGTCTGGGGCTCTAAGGACTTGCAGGGTCCTAGTTGCTGGCAGCTTTCGTTCTGGAAGGATCCAGCAGAGTTTGTAGATTCCTGGCTTGGCACTGCCCTGCCTGCCAGGCCAAGTGGCCACAAATGAAGGCCATTTGCCATGGGAAAAAGAAGTCCTTTCCCCAGGGTCTCAGTAATATGTTCAAGGTGGCGTTTGAGGCTCTAAGTACTTCCAGGGCCCTAGTTGCTGCCAGCTTTTCTTTTGGAAAAATCCAGCAACGATCGCATCATTCTAGCTAGGCTCCCACTTTCTGCCAGGGTGAGTGGCTGCCAAGGGAGGCCATTTGCCATGGGAAAAAGAAGTCCTTTCCCCAGGGTCTGGGTGTCAGATGAAAGGTGGCCTTTGGGGTTCTGAGGACTTGTAGGGTAGTACTTACTGGCTAGAGTAGAGGAAATGGATTCTCTTTGAATATCTGTCTAGAGGCTTTGCCCCACAGGTCCTGGTTGTCCTTGATGGGCTGCAGCTGTGAGCATTGAAGAGAACTGGGATAAAAGGGGGCGGCGTAGCCATTCAGGGAGAGCCTTGAAGGAGCCCTGAACTGGGAAAGAACAGCATGCAGAAGAAAGCGTCTGTGCTGTGAAGATCTGCAGCCATAAGAACACACCGAGGAGGTATGGACTTTAGCAATCTGAGAACAGCATGATGGGACTCTAGAGAAATAGAACAACAACAAGTGGCAGCTTTAGATTTGGAGCAATCCAGCAAAGCTTGCAAATTTCTTGCTGGGCACCACCCTCTTGGTCAGGGCGAGTGGCCAGAAATGGAGGCCATTTTCCATGGGGAAAACGAAGTCATTGGCCCAGGCTCTGGGTGTCAGATGACAGGTGGCGTCTGGGGCTCTAAGGACTTGCAGGGTCCTAGTTGCTGGCAGCTTTCGTTCTGGAAGGATCCAGCAGAGTTTGTAGATTTCTGGCTTGGCACTGCCCTGCCTGCCAGGCCAAGTGGCCACAAATGAAGGCCATTTTCCATGGGAAAAAGATGTCCTTTCCCCAGGGTCTCAGGAATATGTTCAAGGTGGCGTTTGAGGCTCTAAGTACTTCCAGGGCCCTAGTTGCTGCCAGCTTTTCTTTTGGAAAAATCCAGCAACGATTGCATCATTCTAGCTAGGCTCCCACTTTCTGCCAGGGTGAGTGGCTGCCAAGGGAGGCCATTTGCCATGGGAAAAAGAAGTCCTTTCCCCAGGGTCTGGGTGTCAGATGAAAGGTGGCCTTTGGGGTTCTGAGGACTTGTAGGGTAGTACTTACTGGCTAGAGTAGAGGAAATGGATTCTATTTGAATATCTGTCTAGAGGCTTTGCCCCACAGGTCCTGGTTGTCCTTGATGGGCTGCAGCTGTGAGCATTGAAGAGAACTGGGATAAAAGGGGGCGGCTTAGCCATTCAGGGAGAGCCTTGAAGGAGCCCTGAACTGGGAAAGAACAGCATGCAGAAGAAAGCGTCTGTGCTGTGAAGATCTGCAGCCATAAGAACACACCGAGGAGGTATGGACTTTAGCAATCTGAGAACAGCATGATGGGACTCTAGAGAAATAGAACAACAACAAGTGGCAGCTTTAGATTTGGAGCAATCCAGCAAAGCTTGCAAATTTCTTGCTGGGCACCACCCTCTTGGTCAGGGCGAGTGGCCAGAAATGGAGGCCATTTTCCATGGGGAAAACGAAGTCATTGGCCCAGGCTCTGGGTGTCAGATGACAGGTGGCATCTGGGGCTCTAAGGACTTGCAGGGTCCTAGTTGCTGGCAGCTTTCGTTCTGGAAGGATCCAGCAGAGTTTGTAGATTCCTGGCTTGGCACTGCCCTGCCTGCCAGGCCAAGTGGCCACAAATGAAGGCCATTTTCCATGGGAAAAAGATGTCCTTTCCCCAGGGTCTCAGGAATATGTTCAAGGTGGCGTTTGAGGCTCTAAGTACTTCCAGGGCCCTAGTTGCTGCCAGCTTTTCTTTTGGAAAAATCCAGCAACGATTGCATCATTCTAGCTAGGCTCCCACTTTCTGCCAGGGTGAGTGGCTGCCAAGGGAGGCCATTTGCCATGGGAAAAAGAAGTCCTTTCCCCAGGGTCTGGGTGTCAGATGAAAGGTGGCCTTTGGGGTTCTGAGGACTTGTAGGGTAGTACTTACTGGCTAGAGTAGAGGAAATGGATTCTCTTTGAATATCTGTCTAGAGGCTTTGCCCCACAGGTCCTGGTTGTCCTTGATGGGCTGCAGCTGTGAGCATTGAAGAGAACTGGGATAAAAGGGGGCGGCGTAGCCATTCAGGGAGAGCCTTGAAGGAGCCCTGAACTGGGAAAGAACAGCATGCAGAAGAAAGCGTCTGTGCTGTGAAGATCTGCAGCCATAAGAACACACCGAGGAGGTATGGACTTTAGCAATCTGAGAACAGCATGATGGGACTCTAGAGAAATAGAACAACAACAAGTGGCAGCTTTAGATTTGGAGCAATCCAGCAAAGCTTGCAAATTTCTTGCTGGGCACCACCCTCTTGGTCAGGGCGAGTGGCCAGAAATGGAGGCCATTTTCCATGGGGAAAACGAAGTCATTGGCCCAGGCTCTGGGTGTCAGATGACAGGTGGCGTCTGGGGCTCTAAGGACTTGCAGGGTCCTAGTTGCTGGCAGCTTTCGTTCTGGAAGGATCCAGCAGAGTTTGTAGATTCCTGGCTTGGCACTGCCCTGCCTGCCAGGCCAAGTGGCCACAAATGAAGGCCATTTTCCATGGGAAAAAGAAGTCCTTTCCCCAGGGTCTCAGTAATATGTTCAAGGTGGCGTTTGAGGCTCTAAGTACTTCCAGGGCCCTAGTTGCTGCCAGCTTTTCTTTTGGAAAAATCCAGCAACGATCGCATCATTCTAGCTAGGCTCCCACTTTCTGCCAGGGTGAGTGGCTGCCAAGGGAGGCCATTTGCCATGGGAAAAAGAAGTCCTTTCCCCAGGGTCTGGGTGTCAGATGAAAGGTGGCCTTTGGGGCTCTAAGGACTTGTAGGGTAGTACTTACTGGCTAGAGTAGAGGAAATGGATTCTATTTGAATATCTGTCTAGAGGCTTTGCCCCACAGGTCCTGGTTGTCCTTGATGGGCTGCAGCTGTGAGCATTGAAGAGAACTGGGATAAAAGGGGGCGGCGTAGCCATTCAGGGAGAGCCTTGAAGGAGCCCTGAACTGGGAAAGAACAGCATGCAGAAGAAAGCGTCTGTGCTGTGAAGATCTGCAGCCATAAGAACACACCGAGGAGGTATGGACTTTAGCAATCTGAGAACAGCATGATGGGACTCTAGAGAAATAGAACAACAACAAGTGGCAGCTTTAGATTTGGAGCAATCCAGCAAAGCTTGCAAATTTCTTGCTGGGCACCACCCTCTTGGTCAGGGTGAGAGGTCAGAAATGGAGGCCATTTTCCATGGGGAAAACGAAGTCATTGGCCCAGGCTCTGGGTGTCAGATGAAAGGTGGCATCTGGGGCTCTAAGGACTTGCAGGGTCCTAGTTGCTGGCAGCTTTCGTTCTGGAAGGATCCAGCAGAGTTTGTAGATTCCTGGCTTGGCACTGCCCTGCCTGCCAGGCCAAGTGGCCACAAATGAAGGCCATTTTCCATGGGAAAAAGATGTCCTTTCCCCAGGGTCTCAGGAATATGTTCAAGGTGGCGTTTGAGGCTCTAAGTACTTCCAGGGCCCTAGTTGCTGCCAGCTTTTCTTTTGGAAAAATCCAGCAACGATTGCATCATTCTAGCTAGGCTCCCACTTTCTGCCAGGGTGAGTGGCTGCCAAGGGAGGCCATTTGCCATGGGAAAAAGAAGTCCTTTCCCCAGGGTGTGGGTGTCAGATGAAAGGTGGCCTTTGGGGTTCTGAGGACTTGTAGGGTAGTACTTACTGGCTAGAGTAGAGGAAATGGATTCTATTTGAATATCTGTCTAGAGGCTTTGCCCCACAGGTCCTGGTTGTCCTTGATGGGCTGCAGCTGTGAGCATTGAAGAGAACTGGGATAAAAGGGGGCGGCGTAGCCATTCAGGGAGAGCCTTGAAGGAGCCCTGAACTGGGAAAGAACAGCATGCAGAAGAAAGCGTCTGTGCTGTGAAGATCTGCAGCCATAAGAACACACCGAGGAGGTATGGACTTTAGCAATCTGAGAACAGCATGATGGGACTCTAGAGAAATAGAACAACAACAAGTGGCAGCTTTAGATTTGGAGCAATCCAGCAAAGCTTGCAAATTTCTTGCTGGGCACCACCCTCTTGGTCAGGGCGAGTGGCCAGAAATGGAGGCCATTTTCCATGGGGAAAACAAAGTCATTGGCCCAGGCTCTGGGTGTCAGATGACAGGTGGCGTCTGGGGCTCTAAGGACTTGCAGGGTCCTAGTTGCTGGCAGCTTTCGTTCTGGAAGGATCCAGCAGAGTTTGTAGATTCCTGGCTTGGCACTGCCCTGCCTGCCAGGCCAAGTGGCCACAAATGAAGGCCATTTGCCATGGGAAAAAGAAGTCCTTTCCCCAGGGTCTCAGTAATATGTTCAAGGTGGCGTTTGAGGCTCTAAGTACTTCCAGGGCCCTAGTTGCTGCCAGCTTTTCTTTTGGAAAAATCCAGCAACGATCGCATCATTCTAGCTAGGCTCCCACTTTCTGCCAGGGTGAGTGGCTGCCAAGGGAGGCCATTTGCCATGGGAAAAAGAAGTCCTTTCCCCAGGGTCTGGGTGTCAGATGAAAGGTGGCCTTTGGGGCTCTAAGGACTTGTAGGGTAGTACTTACTGGCTAGAGTAGAGGAAATGGATTCTATTTGAATATCTGTCTAGAGGCTTTGCCCCACAGGTCCTGGTTGTCCTTGATGGGCTGCAGCTGTGAGCATTGAAGAGAACTGGGATAAAAGGGGGCGGCGTAGCCATTCAGGGAGAGCCTTGAAGGAGCCCTGAACTGGGAAAGAACAGCATGCAGAAGAAAGCGTCTGTGCTGTGAAGATCTGCAGCCATAAGAACACACCGAGGAGGTATGGACTTTAGCAATCTGAGAACAGCATGATGGGACTCTAGAGAAATAGAACAACAACAAGTGGCAGCTTTAGATTTGGAGCAATCCAGCAAAGCTTGCAAATTTCTTGCTGGGCACCACCCTCTTGGTCAGGGTGAGAGGTCAGAAATGGAGGCCATTTTCCATGGGGAAAACGAAGTCATTGGCCCAGGCTCTGGGTGTCAGATGACAGGTGGCATCTGGGGCTCTAAGGACTTGCAGGGTCCTAGTTGCTGGCAGCTTTCGTTCTGGAAGGATCCAGCAGAGTATGTAGATTCCTGGCTTGGCACTGCCCTGCCTGCCAGGCCAAGTGGCCACAAATGAAGGCCATTTTCCATGGGAAAAAGATGTCCTTTCCCCAGGGTCTCAGTAATATGTTCAAGGTGTCGTTTAAAGCTCTAAGTACTTCCAGGGCCCTAGTTGCTGCCAGCTTTTCTTTTGGAAAAATCCAGCAACGATTGCATCATTCTAGCTAGGCTCCCACTTTCTGCCAGGGTGAGTGGCTGCCAAGGGAGGCCATTTGCCATGGGAAAAAGAAGTCCTTTCCCCAGGGTCTGGGTGTCAGATGAAAGGTGGCCTTTGGGATTCTGAGGACTTGTAGGGTAGTACTTACTGGCTAGAGTAGAGGAAATGGATTCTATTTGAATATCTGTCTAGAGGCTTTGCCCCACAGGTCCTGGTTGTCCTTGATGGGCTGCAGCTGTGAGCATTGAAGAGAACTGGGATAAAAGGGGGCGGCGTAGCCATTCAGGGAGAGCCTTGAAGGAGCCCTGAACTGGGAAAGAACAGCATGCAGAAGAAAGCGTCTGTGCTGTGAAGATCTGCAGCCATAAGAACACACCGAGGAGGTATGGACTTTAGCAATCTGAGAACAGCATGATGGGACTCTAGAGAAATAGAACAACAACAAGTGGCAGCTTTAGATTTGGAGCAATCCAGCAAAGCTTGCAAATTTCTTGCTGGGCACCACCCTCTTGGTCAGGGCGAGTGGCCAGAAATGGAGGCCATTTTCCATGGGGAAAACAAAGTCATTGGCCCAGGCTCTGGGTGTCAGATGACAGGTGGCGTCTGGGGCTCTAAGGACTTGCAGGGTCCTAGTTGCTGGCAGCTTTCGTTCTGGAAGGATCCAGCAGAGTTTGTAGATTCCTGGCTTGGCACTGCCCTGCCTGCCAGGCCAAGTGGCCACAAATGAAGGCCATTTGCCATGGGAAAAAGAAGTCCTTTCCCCAGGGTCTCAGTAATATGTTCAAGGTGGCGTTTGAGGCTCTAAGTACTTCCAGGGCCCTAGTTGCTGCCAGCTTTTCTTTTGGAAAAATCCAGCAACGATCGCATCATTCTAGCTAGGCTCCCACTTTCTGCCAGGGTGAGTGGCTGCCAAGGGAGGCCATTTGCCATGGGAAAAAGAAGTCCTTTCCCCAGGGTCTGGGTGTCAGATGAAAGGTGGCCTTTGGGGTTCTGAGGACTTGTAGGGTAGTACTTACTGGCTAGAGTAGAGGAAATGGATTCTATTTGAATATCTGTCTAGAGGCTTTGCCCCACAGGTCCTGGTTGTCCTTGATGGGCTGCAGCTGTGAGCATTGAAGAGAACTGGGATAAAAGGGGGCGGCGTAGCCATTCAGGGAGAGCCTTGAAGGAGCCCTGAACTGGGAAAGAACAGCATGCAGAAGAAAGCGTCTGTGCTGTGAAGATCTGCAGCCATAAGAACACACCGAGGAGGTATGGACTTTAGCAATCTGAGAACAGCATGATGGGACTCTAGAGAAATAGAACAACAACAAGTGGCAGCTTTAGATTTGGAGCAATCCAGCAAAGCTTGCAAATTTCTTGCTGGGCACCACCCTCTTGGTCAGGGTGAGAGGTCAGAAATGGAGGCCATTTTCCATGGGGAAAACGAAGTCATTGGCCCAGGCTCTGGGTGTCAGATGACAGGTGGCGTCTGGGGCTCTAAGGACTTGCAGGGTCCTAGTTGCTGGCAGCTTTCGTTCTGGAAGGATCCAGCAGAGTTTGTAGATTCCTGGCTTGGCACTGCCCTGCCTGCCAGGCCAAGTGGCCACAAATGAAGGCCATTTTCCATGGGAAAAAGAAGTCCTTTCCCCAGGGTCTCAGGAATATGTTCAAGGTGGCGTTTGAGGCTCTAAGTACTTCCAGGGCCCTAGTTGCTGCCAGCTTTTCTTTTGGAAAAATCCAGCAACGATTGCATCATTCTAGCTAGGCTCCCACTTTCTGCCAGGGTGAGTGGCTGCCAAGGGAGGCCATTTGCCATGGGAAAAAGAAGTCCTTTCCCCAGGGTCTGGGTGTCAGATGAAAGGTGGCCTTTGGGGTTCTGAGGACTTGTAGGGTAGTACTTACTGGCTAGAGTAGAGGAAATGGATTCTCTTTGAATATCTGTCTAGAGGCTTTGCCCCACAGGTCCTGGTTGTCCTTGATGGGCTGCAGCTGTGAGCATTGAAGAGAACTGGGATAAAAGGGGGCGGCGTAGCCATTCAGGGAGAGCCTTGAAGGAGCCCTGAACTGGGAAAGAACAGCATGCAGAAGAAAGCGTCTGTGCTGTGAAGATCTGCAGCCATAAGAACACACCGAGGAGGTATGGACTTTAGCAATCTGAGAACAGCATGATGGGACTCTAGAGAAATAGAACAACAACAAGTGGCAGCTTTAGATTTGGAGCAATCCAGCAAAGCTTGCAAATTTCTTGCTGGGCACCACCCTCTTGGTCAGGGCGAGTGGCCAGAAATGGAGGCCATTTTCCATGGGGAAAACGAAGTCATTGGCCCAGGCTCTGGGTGTCAGATGACAGGTGGCGTCTGGGGCTCTAAGGACTTGCAGGGTCCTAGTTGCTGGCAGCTTTCGTTCTGGAAGGATCCAGCAGAGTTTGTAGATTTCTGGCTTGGCACTGCCCTGCCTGCCAGGCCAAGTGGCCACAAATGAAGGCCATTTTCCATGGGAAAAAGATGTCCTTTCCCCAGGGTCTCAGGAATATGTTCAAGGTGGCGTTTGAGGCTCTAAGTACTTCCAGGGCCCTAGTTGCTGCCAGCTTTTCTTTTGGAAAAATCCAGCAACGATTGCATCATTCTAGCTAGGCTCCCACTTTCTGCCAGGGTGAGTGGCTGCCAAGGGAGGCCATTTGCCATGGGAAAAAGAAGTCCTTTCCCCAGGGTCTGGGTGTCAGATGAAAGGTGGCCTTTGGGGTTCTGAGGACTTGTAGGGTAGTACTTACTGGCTAGAGTAGAGGAAATGGATTCTATTTGAATATCTGTCTAGAGGCTTTGCCCCACAGGTCCTGGTTGTCCTTGATGGGCTGCAGCTGTGAGCATTGAAGAGAACTGGGATAAAAGGGGGCGGCTTAGCCATTCAGGGAGAGCCTTGAAGGAGCCCTGAACTGGGAAAGAACAGCATGCAGAAGAAAGCGTCTGTGCTGTGAAGATCTGCAGCCATAAGAACACACCGAGGAGGTATGGACTTTAGCAATCTGAGAACAGCATGATGGGACTCTAGAGAAATAGAACAACAACAAGTGGCAGCTTTAGATTTGGAGCAATCCAGCAAAGCTTGCAAATTTCTTGCTGGGCACCACCCTCTTGGTCAGGGCGAGTGGCCAGAAATGGAGGCCATTTTCCATGGGGAAAACGAAGTCATTGGCCCAGGCTCTGGGTGTCAGATGACAGGTGGCATCTGGGGCTCTAAGGACTTGCAGGGTCCTAGTTGCTGGCAGCTTTCGTTCTGGAAGGATCCAGCAGAGTTTGTAGATTCCTGGCTTGGCACTGCCCTGCCTGCCAGGCCAAGTGGCCACAAATGAAGGCCATTTTCCATGGGAAAAAGATGTCCTTTCCCCAGGGTCTCAGGAATATGTTCAAGGTGGCGTTTGAGGCTCTAAGTACTTCCAGGGCCCTAGTTGCTGCCAGCTTTTCTTTTGGAAAAATCCAGCAACGATTGCATCATTCTAGCTAGGCTCCCACTTTCTGCCAGGGTGAGTGGCTGCCAAGGGAGGCCATTTGCCATGGGAAAAAGAAGTCCTTTCCCCAGGGTCTGGGTGTCAGATGAAAGGTGGCCTTTGGGGTTCTGAGGACTTGTAGGGTAGTACTTACTGGCTAGAGTAGAGGAAATGGATTCTCTTTGAATATCTGTCTAGAGGCTTTGCCCCACAGGTCCTGGTTGTCCTTGATGGGCTGCAGCTGTGAGCATTGAAGAGAACTGGGATAAAAGGGGGCGGCGTAGCCATTCAGGGAGAGCCTTGAAGGAGCCCTGAACTGGGAAAGAACAGCATGCAGAAGAAAGCGTCTGTGCTGTGAAGATCTGCAGCCATAAGAACACACCGAGGAGGTATGGACTTTAGCAATCTGAGAACAGCATGATGGGACTCTAGAGAAATAGAACAACAACAAGTGGCAGCTTTAGATTTGGAGCAATCCAGCAAAGCTTGCAAATTTCTTGCTGGGCACCACCCTCTTGGTCAGGGCGAGTGGCCAGAAATGGAGGCCATTTTCCATGGGGAAAACGAAGTCATTGGCCCAGGCTCTGGGTGTCAGATGACAGGTGGCGTCTGGGGCTCTAAGGACTTGCAGGGTCCTAGTTGCTGGCAGCTTTCGTTCTGGAAGGATCCAGCAGAGTTTGTAGATTCCTGGCTTGGCACTGCCCTGCCTGCCAGGCCAAGTGGCCACAAATGAAGGCCATTTTCCATGGGAAAAAGAAGTCCTTTCCCCAGGGTCTCAGGAATATGTTCAAGGTGGCGTTTGAGGCTCTAAGTACTTCCAGGGCCCTAGTTGCTGCCAGCTTTTCTTTTGGAAAAATCCAGCAACGATCGCATCATTCTAGCTAGGCTCCCACTTTCTGCCAGGGTGAGTGGCTGCCAAGGGAGGCCATTTGCCATGGGAAAAAGAAGTCCTTTCCCCAGGGTCTGGGTGTCAGATGAAAGGTGGCCTTTGGGGCTCTAAGGACTTGTAGGGTAGTACTTACTGGCTAGAGTAGAGGAAATGGATTCTATTTGAATATCTGTCTAGAGGCTTTGCCCCACAGGTCCTGGTTGTCCTTGATGGGCTGCAGCTGTGAGCATTGAAGAGAACTGGGATAAAAGGGGGCGGCGTAGCCATTCAGGGAGAGCCTTGAAGGAGCCCTGAACTGGGAAAGAACAGCATGCAGAAGAAAGCGTCTGTGCTGTGAAGATCTGCAGCCATAAGAACACACCGAGGAGGTATGGACTTTAGCAATCTGAGAACAGCATGATGGGACTCTAGAGAAATAGAACAACAACAAGTGGCAGCTTTAGATTTGGAGCAATCCAGCAAAGCTTGCAAATTTCTTGCTGGGCACCACCCTCTTGGTCAGGGTGAGAGGTCAGAAATGGAGGCCATTTTCCATGGGGAAAACGAAGTCATTGGCCCAGGCTCTGGGTGTCAGATGACAGGTGGCATCTGGGGCTCTAAGGACTTGCAGGGTCCTAGTTGCTGGCAGCTTTCGTTCTGGAAGGATCCAGCAGAGTTTGTAGATTCCTGGCTTGGCACTGCCCTGCCTGCCAGGCCAAGTGGCCACAAATGAAGGCCATTTTCCATGGGAAAAAGATGTCCTTTCCCCAGGGTCTCAGTAATATGTTCAAGGTGGCGTTTGAGGCTCTAAGTACTTCCAGGGCCCTAGTTGCTGCCAGCTTTTCTTTTGGAAAAATCCAGCAACGATTGCATCATTCTAGCTAGGCTCCCACTTTCTGCCAGGGTGAGTGGCTGCCAAGGGAGGCCATTTGCCATGGGAAAAAGAAGTCCTTTCCCCAGGGTCTGGGTGTCAGATGAAAGGTGGCCTTTGGGGTTCTGAGGACTTGTAGGGTAGTACTTACTGGCTAGAGTAGAGGAAATGGATTCTCTTTGAATATCTGTCTAGAGGCTTTGCCCCACAGGTCCTGGTTGTCCTTGATGGGCTGCAGCTGTGAGCATTGAAGAGAACTGGGATAAAAGGGGGCGGCGTAGCCATTCAGGGAGAGCCTTGAAGGAGCCCTGATCTGGGAAAGAACAGCATGCAGAAGAAAGCGTCTGTGCTGTGAAGATCTGCAGCCATAAGAACACACCGAGGAGGTATGGACTTTAGCAATCTGAGAACAGCATGATGGGACTCTAGAGAAATAGAAAAACAACAAGTGGCAGCTTTAGATTTGGAGCAATCCAGCAAAGCTTGCAAATTTCTTGCTGGGCACCACCCTCTTGGTCAGGGCGAGTGGCCAGAAATGGAGGCCATTTTCCATGGGGAAAACGAAGTCATTGGCCCAGGCTCTGGGTGTCAGATGACAGGTGGCATCTGGGGCTCTAAGGACTTGCAGGGTCCTAGTTGCTGGCAGCTTTCGTTCTGGAAGGATCCAGCAGAGTTTGTAGATTCCTGGCTTGGCACTGCCCTGCCTGCCAGGCCAAGTGGCCACAAATGAAGGCCATTTTCCATGGGAAAAAGAAGTCCTTTCCCCAGGGTCTCAGTAATATGTTCAAGGTGGCGTTTGAGGCTCTAAGTACTTCCAGGGCCCTAGTTGCTGCCAGCTTTTCTTTTGGAAAAATCCAGCAACGATCGCATCATTCTAGCTAGGCTCCCACTTTCTGCCAGGGTGAGTGGCTGCCAAGGGAGGCCATTTGCCATGGGAAAAAGAAGTCCTTTCCCCAGGGTCTGGGTGTCAGATGAAAGGTGGCCTTTGGGGTTCTGAGGACTTGTAGGGTAGTACTTACTGGCTAGAGTAGAGGAAATGGATTCTATTTGAATATCTGTCTAGAGGCTTTGCCCCACAGGTCCTGGTTGTCCTTGATGGGCTGCAGCTGTGAGCATTGAAGAGAACTGGGATAAAAGGGGGCGGCGTAGCCATTCAGGGAGAGCCTTGAAGGAGCCCTGAACTGGGAAAGAACAGCATGCAGAAGAAAGCGTCTGTGCTGTGAAGATCTGCAGCCATAAGAACACACCGAGGAGGTATGGACTTTAGCAATCTGAGAACAGCATGATGGGACTCTAGAGAAATAGAACAACAACAAGTGGCAGCTTTCGATTTGGAGCAATCCAGCAAAGCTTGCAAATTTCTTGCTGGGCACCACCCTCTTGGTCAGGGCGAGTGGCCAGAAATGGAGGCCATTTTCCATGGGGAAAACAAAGTCATTGGCCCAGGCTCTGGGTGTCAGATGACAGGTGGCGTCTGGGGCTCTAAGGACTTGCAGGGTCCTAGTTGCTGGCAGCTTTCGTTCTGGAAGGATCCAGCAGAGTTTGTAGATTCCTGGCTTGGCACTGCCCTGCCTGCCAGGCCAAGTGGCCACAAATGAAGGCCATTTGCCATGGGAAAAAGAAGTCCTTTCCCCAGGGTCTCAGTAATATGTTCAAGGTGGCGTTTGAGGCTCTAAGTACTTCCAGGGCCCTAGTTGCTGCCAGCTTTTCTTTTGGAAAAATCCAGCAACGATCGCATCATTCTAGCTAGGCTCCCACTTTCTGCCAGGGTGAGTGGCTGCCAAGGGAGGCCATTTGCCATGGGAAAAAGAAGTCCTTTCCCCAGGGTCTGGGTGTCAGATGAAAGGTGGCCTTTGGGGCTCTAAGGACTTGTAGGGTAGTACTTACTGGCTAGAGTAGAGGAAATGGATTCTATTTGAATATCTGTCTAGAGGCTTTGCCCCACAGGTCCTGGTTGTCCTTGATGGGCTGCAGCTGTGAGCATTGAAGAGAACTGGGATAAAAGGGGGCGGCGTAGCCATTCAGGGAGAGCCTTGAAGGAGCCCTGAACTGGGAAAGAACAGCATGCAGAAGAAAGCGTCTGTGCTGTGAAGATCTGCAGCCATAAGAACACACCGAGGAGGTATGGACTTTAGCAATCTGAGAACAGCATGATGGGACTCTAGAGAAATAGAACAACAACAAGTGGCAGCTTTAGATTTGGAGCAATCCAGCAAAGCTTGCAAATTTCTTGCTGGGCACCACCCTCTTGGTCAGGGTGAGAGGTCAGAAATGGAGGCCATTTTCCATGGGGAAAACGAAGTCATTGGCCCAGGCTCTGGGTGTCAGATGACAGGTGGCGTCTGGGGCTCTAAGGACTTGCAGGGTCCTAGTTGCTGGCAGCTTTCGTTCTGGAAGGATCCAGCAGAGTTTGTAGATTCCTGGCTTGGCACTGCCCTGCCTGCCAGGCCAAGTGGCCACAAATGAAGGCCATTTTCCATGGGAAAAAGATGTCCTTTCCCCAGGGTCTCAGGAATATGTTCAAGGTGGCGTTTGAGGCTCTAAGTACTTCCAGGGCCCTAGTTGCTGCCAGCTTTTCTTTTGGAAAAATCCAGCAACGATCGCATCATTCTAGCTAGGCTCCCACTTTCTGCCAGGGTGAGTGGCTGCCAAGGGAGGCCATTTGCCATGGGAAAAAGAAGTCCTTTCCCCAGGGTCTGGGTGTCAGATGAAAGGTGGCCTTTGGGGTTCTGAGGACTTGTAGGGTAGTACTTACTGGCTAGAGTAGAGGAAATGGATTCTATTTGAATATCTGTCTAGAGGCTTTGCCCCACAGGTCCTGGTTGTCCTTGATGGGCTGCAGCTGTGAGCATTGAAGAGAACTGGGATAAAAGGGGGCGGCGTAGCCATTCAGGGAGAGCCTTGAAGGAGCCCTGAACTGGGAAAGAACAGCATGCAGAAGAAAGCGTCTGTGCTGTGAAGATCTGCAGCCATAAGAACACACCGAGGAGGTATGGACTTTAGCAATCTGAGAACAGCATGATGGGACTCTAGAGAAATAGAACAACAACAAGTGGCAGCTTTAGATTTGGAGCAATCCAGCAAAGCTTGCAAATTTCTTGCTGGGCACCACCCTCTTGGTCAGGGTGAGAGGTCAGAAATGGAGGCCATTTTCCATGGGGAAAACGAAGTCATTGGCCCAGGCTCTGGGTGTCAGATGACAGGTGGCGTCTGGGGCTCTAAGGACTTGCAGGGTCCTAGTTGCTGGCAGCTTTCGTTCTGGAAGGATCCAGCAGAGTTTGTAGATTCCTGGCTTGGCACTGCCCTGCCTGCCAGGCCAAGTGGCCACAAATGAAGGCCATTTTCCATGGGAAAAAGATGTCCTTTCCCCAGGGTCTCAGTAATATGTTCAAGGTGGCGTTTGAGGCTCTAAGTACTTCCAGGGCCCTAGTTGCTGCCAGCTTTTCTTTTGGAAAAATCCAGCAACGATTGCATCATTCTAGCTAGGCTCCCACTTTCTGCCAGGGTGAGTGGCTGCCAAGGGAGGCCATTTGCCATGGGAAAAAGAAGTCCTTTCCCCAGGGTCTGGGTGTCAGATGAAAGGTGGCCTTTGGGGTTCTGAGGACTTGTAGGGTAGTACTTACTGGCTAGAGTAGAGGAAATGGATTCTATTTGAATATCTGTCTAGAGGCTTTGCCCCACAGGTCCTGGTTGTCCTTGATGGGCTGCAGCTGTGAGCATTGAAGAGAACTGGGATAAAAGGGGGCGGCTTAGCCATTCAGGGAGAGCCTTGAAGGAGCCCTGAACTGGGAAAGAACAGCATGCAGAAGAAAGCGTCTGTGCTGTGAAGATCTGCAGCCATAAGAACACACCGAGGAGGTATGGACTTTAGCAATCTGAGAACAGCATGATGGGACTCTAGAGAAATAGAACAACAACAAGTGGCAGCTTTAGATTTGGAGCAATCCAGCAAAGCTTGCAAATTTCTTGCTGGGCACCACCCTCTTGGTCAGGGCGAGTGGCCAGAAATGGAGGCCATTTTCCATGGGGAAAACGAAGTCATTGGCCCAGGCTCTGGGTGTCAGATGACAGGTGGCATCTGGGGCTCTAAGGACTTGCAGGGTCCTAGTTGCTGGCAGCTTTCGTTCTGGAAGGATCCAGCAGAGTTTGTAGATTCCTGGCTTGGCACTGCCCTGCCTGCCAGGCCAAGTGGCCACAAATGAAGGCCATTTTCCATGGGAAAAAGATGTCCTTTCCCCAGGGTCTCAGGAATATGTTCAAGGTGGCGTTTGAGGCTCTAAGTACTTCCAGGGCCCTAGTTGCTGCCAGCTTTTCTTTTGGAAAAATCCAGCAACGATTGCATCATTCTAGCTAGGCTCCCACTTTCTGCCAGGGTGAGTGGCTGCCAAGGGAGGCCATTTGCCATGGGAAAAAGAAGTCCTTTCCCCAGGGTCTGGGTGTCAGATGAAAGGTGGCCTTTGGGGTTCTGAGGACTTGTAGGGTAGTACTTACTGGCTAGAGTAGAGGAAATGGATTCTATTTGAATATCTGTCTAGAGGCTTTGCCCCACAGGTCCTGGTTGTCCTTGATGGGCTGCAGCTGTGAGCATTGAAGAGAACTGGGATAAAAGGGGGCGGCGTAGCCATTCAGGGAGAGCCTTGAAGGAGCCCTGAACTGGGAAAGAACAGCATGCAGAAGAAAGCGTCTGTGCTGTGAAGATCTGCAGCCATAAGAACACACCGAGGAGGTATGGACTTTAGCAATCTGAGAACAGCATGATGGGACTCTAGAGAAATAGAACAACAACAAGTGGCAGCTTTAGATTTGGAGCAATCCAGCAAAGCTTGCAAATTTCTTGCTGGGCACCACCCTCTTGGTCAGGGCGAGTGGCCAGAAATGGAGGCCATTTTCCATGGGGAAAACAAAGTCATTGGCCCAGGCTCTGGGTGTCAGATGACAGGTGGCGTCTGGGGCTCTAAGGACTTGCAGGGTCCTAGTTGCTGGCAGCTTTCGTTCTGGAAGGATCCAGCAGAGTTTGTAGATTCCTGGCTTGGCACTGCCCTGCCTGCCAGGCCAAGTGGCCACAAATGAAGGCCATTTTCCATGGGAAAAAGAAGTCCTTTCCCCAGGGTCTCAGTAATATGTTCAAGGTGGCGTTTGAGGCTCTAAGTACTTCCAGGGCCCTAGTTGCTGCCAGCTTTTCTTTTGGAAAAATCCAGCAACGATCGCATCATTCTAGCTAGGCTCCCACTTTCTGCCAGGGTGAGTGGCTGCCAAGGGAGGCCATTTGCCATGGGAAAAAGAAGTCCTTTCCCCAGGGTCTGGGTGTCAGATGAAAGGTGGCCTTTGGGGTTCTGAGGACTTGTAGGGTAGTACTTACTGGCTAGAGTAGAGGAAATGGATTCTATTTGAATATCTGTCTAGAGGCTTTGCCTCACAGGTCCTGGTTGTCCTTGATGGGCTGCAGCTGTGAGCATTGAAGAGAACTGGGATAAAAGGGGGCGGCGTAGCCATTCAGGGAGAGCCTTGAAGGAGCCCTGAACTGGGAAAGAACAGCATGCAGAAGAAAGCGTCTGTGCTGTGAAGATCTGCAGCCATAAGAACACACCGAGGAGGTATGGACTTTAGCAATCTGAGAACAGCATGATGGGACTCTAGAGAAATAGAACAACAACAAGTGGCAGCTTTAGATTTGGAGCAATCCAGCAAAGCTTGCAAATTTCTTGCTGGGCACCACCCTCTTGGTCAGGGCGAGTGGCCAGAAATGGAGGCCATTTTCCATGGGGAAAACGAAGTCATTGGCCCAGGCTCTGGGTGTCAGATGACAGGTGGCGTCTGGGGCTCTAAGGACTTGCAGGGTCCTAGTTGCTGGCAGCTTTCGTTCTGGAAGGATCCAGCAGAGTTTGTAGATTCCTGGCTTGGCACTGCCCTGCCTGCCAGGCCAAGTGGCCACAAATGAAGGCCATTTTCCATGGGAAAAAGAAGTCCTTTCCCCAGGGTCTCAGTAATATGTTCAAGGTGGCGTTTGAGGCTCTAAGTACTTCCAGGGCCCTAGTTGCTGCCAGCTTTTCTTTTGGAAAAATCCAGCAACGATCGCATCATTCTAGCTAGGCTCCCACTTTCTGCCAGGGTGAGTGGCTGCCAAGGGAGGCCATTTGCCATGGGAAAAAGAAGTCCTTTCCCCAGGGTCTGGGTGTCAGATGAAAGGTGGCCTTTGGGGTTCTGAGGACTTGTAGGGTAGTACTTACTGGCTAGAGTAGAGGAAATGGATTCTATTTGAATATCTGTCTAGAGGCTTTGCCCCACAGGTCCTGGTTGTCCTTGATGGGCTGCAGCTGTGAGCATTGAAGAGAACTGGGATAAAAGGGGGCGGCGTAGCCATTCAGGGAGAGCCTTGAAGGAGCCCTGAACTGGGAAAGAACAGCATGCAGAAGAAAGCGTCTGTGCTGTGAAGATCTGCAGCCATAAGAACACACCGAGGAGGTATGGACTTTAGCAATCTGAGAACAGCATGATGGGACTCTAGAGAAATAGAACAACAACAAGTGGCAGCTTTAGATTTGGAGCAATCCAGCAAAGCTTGCAAATTTCTTGCTGGGCACCACCCTCTTGGTCAGGGCGAGTGGCCAGAAATGGAGGCCATTTTCCATGGGGAAAACGAAGTCATTGGCCCAGGCTCTGGGTGTCAGATGACAGGTGGCGTCTGGGGCTCTAAGGACTTGCAGGGTCCTAGTTGCTGGCAGCTTTCGTTCTGGAAGGATCCAGCAGAGTTTGTAGATTCCTGGCTTGGCACTGCCCTGCCTGCCAGGCCAAGTGGCCACAAATGAAGGCCATTTTCCATGGGAAAAAGAAGTCCTTTCCCCAGGGTCTCAGGAATATGTTCAAGGTGGCGTTTGAGGCTCTAAGTACTTCCAGGGCCCTAGTTGCTGCCAGCTTTTCTTTTGGAAAAATCCAGCAACGATCGCATCATTCTAGCTAGGCTCCCACTTTCTGCCAGGGTGAGTGGCTGCCAAGGGAGGCCATTTGCCATGGGAAAAAGAAGTCCTTTCCCCAGGGTCTGGGTGTCAGATGAAAGGTGGCCTTTGGGGTTCTGAGGACTTGTAGGGTAGTACTTACTGGCTAGAGTAGAGGAAATGGATTCTATTTGAATATCTGTCTAGAGGCTTTGCCCCACAGGTCCTGGTTGTCCTTGATGGGCTGCAGCTGTGAGCATTGAAGAGAACTGGGATAAAAGGGGGCGGCGTAGCCATTCAGGGAGAGCCTTGAAGGAGCCCTGAACTGGGAAAGAACAGCATGCAGAAGAAAGCGTCTGTGCTGTGAAGATCTGCAGCCATAAGAACACACCGAGGAGGTATGGACTTTAGCAATCTGAGAACAGCATGATGGGACTCTAGAGAAATAGAACAACAACAAGTGGCAGCTTTAGATTTGGAGCAATCCAGCAAAGCTTGCAAATTTCTTGCTGGGCACCACCCTCTTGGTCAGGGCGAGTGGCCAGAAATGGAGGCCATTTTCCATGGGGAAAACGAAGTCATTGGCCCAGGCTCTGGGTGTCAGATGACAGGTGGCGTCTGGGGCTCTAAGGACTTGCAGGGTCCTAGTTGCTGGCAGCTTTCGTTCTGGAAGGATCCAGCAGAGTTTGTAGATTCCTGGCTTGGCACTGCCCTGCCTGCCAGGCCAAGTGGCCACAAATGAAGGCCATTTTCCATGGGAAAAAGAAGTCCTTTCCCCAGGGTCTCAGTAATATGTTCAAGGTGGCGTTTGAGGCTCTAAGTACTTCCAGGGCCCTAGTTGCTGCCAGCTTTTCTTTTGGAAAAATCCAGCAACGATCGCATCATTCTAGCTAGGCTCCCACTTTCTGCCAGGGTGAGTGGCTGCCAAGGGAGGCCATTTGCCATGGGAAAAAGAAGTCCTTTCCCCAGGGTCTGGGTGTCAGATGAAAGGTGGCCTTTGGGGCTCTAAGGACTTGTAGGGTAGTACTTACTGGCTAGAGTAGAGGAAATGGATTCTATTTGAATATCTGTCTAGAGGCTTTGCCCCACAGGTCCTGGTTGTCCTTGATGGGCTGCAGCTGTGAGCATTGAAGAGAACTGGGATAAAAGGGGGCGGCGTAGCCATTCAGGGAGAGCCTTGAAGGAGCCCTGAACTGGGAAAGAACAGCATGCAGAAGAAAGCGTCTGTGCTGTGAAGATCTGCAGCCATAAGAACACACCGAGGAGGTATGGACTTTAGCAATCTGAGAACAGCATGATGGGACTCTAGAGAAATAGAACAACAACAAGTGGCAGCTTTAGATTTGGAGCAATCCAGCAAAGCTTGCAAATTTCTTGCTGGGCACCACCCTCTTGGTCAGGGCGAGTGGCCAGAAATGGAGGCCATTTTCCATGGGGAAAACGAAGTCATTGGCCCAGGCTCTGGGTGTCAGATGACAGGTGGCGTCTGGGGCTCTAAGGACTTGCAGGGTCCTAGTTGCTGGCAGCTTTCGTTCTGGAAGGATCCAGCAGAGTTTGTAGATTCCTGGCTTGGCACTGCCCTGCCTGCCAGGCCAAGTGGCCACAAATGAAGGCCATTTTCCATGGGAAAAAGAAGTCCTTTCCCCAGGGTCTCAGGAATATGTTCAAGGTGGCGTTTGAGGCTCTAAGTACTTCCAGGGCCCTAGTTGCTGCCAGCTTTTCTTTTGGAAAAATCCAGCAACGATCGCATCATTCTAGCTAGGCTCCCACTTTCTGCCAGGGTGAGTGGCTGCCAAGGGAGGCCATTTGCCATGGGAAAAAGAAGTCCTTTCCCCAGGGTCTGGGTGTCAGATGAAAGGTGGCCTTTGGGGTTCTGAGGACTTGTAGGGTAGTACTTACTGGCTAGAGTAGAGGAAATGGATTCTATTTGAATATCTGTCTAGAGGCTTTGCCCCACAGGTCCTGGTTGTCCTTGATGGGCTGCAGCTGTGAGCATTGAAGAGAACTGGGATAAAAGGGGGCGGCGTAGCCATTCAGGGAGAGCCTTGAAGGAGCCCTGAACTGGGAAAGAACAGCATGCAGAAGAAAGCGTCTGTGCTGTGAAGATCTGCAGCCATAAGAACACACCGAGGAGGTATGGACTTTAGCAATCTGAGAACAGCATGATGGGACTCTAGAGAAATAGAACAACAACAAGTGGCAGCTTTAGATTTGGAGCAATCCAGCAAAGCTTGCAAATTTCTTGCTGGGCACCACCCTCTTGGTCAGGGCGAGTGGCCAGAAATGGAGGCCATTTTCCATGGGGAAAACGAAGTCATTGGCCCAGGCTCTGGGTGTCAGATGACAGGTGGCGTCTGGGGCTCTAAGGACTTGCAGGGTCCTAGTTGCTGGCAGCTTTCGTTCTGGAAGGATCCAGCAGAGTTTGTAGATTCCTGGCTTGGCACTGCCCTGCCTGCCAGGCCAAGTGGCCACAAATGAAGGCCATTTGCCATGGGAAAAAGAAGTCCTTTCCCCAGGGTCTCAGTAATATGTTCAAGGTGGCGTTTGAGGCTCTAAGTACTTCCAGGGCCCTAGTTGCTGCCAGCTTTTCTTTTGGAAAAATCCAGCAACGATCGCATCATTCTAGCTAGGCTCCCACTTTCTGCCAGGGTGAGTGGCTGCCAAGGGAGGCCATTTGCCATGGGAAAAAGAAGTCCTTTCCCCAGGGTCTGGGTGTCAGATGAAAGGTGGCCTTTGGGGTTCTGAGGACTTGTAGGGTAGTACTTACTGGCTAGAGTAGAGGAAATGGATTCTATTTGAATATCTGTCTAGAGGCTTTGCCTCACAGGTCCTGGTTGTCCTTGATGGGCTGCAGCTGTGAGCATTGAAGAGAACTGGGATAAAAGGGGGCGGCGTAGCCATTCAGGGAGAGCCTTGAAGGAGCCCTGAACTGGGAAAGAACAGCATGCAGAAGAAAGCGTCTGTGCTGTGAAGATCTGCAGCCATAAGAACACACCGAGGAGGTATGGACTTTAGCAATCTGAGAACAGCATGATGGGACTCTAGAGAAATAGAACAACAACAAGTGGCAGCTTTAGATTTGGAGCAATCCAGCAAAGCTTGCAAATTTCTTGCTGGGCACCACCCTCTTGGTCAGGGCGAGTGGCCAGAAATGGAGGCCATTTTCCATGGGGAAAACGAAGTCATTGGCCCAGGCTCTGGGTGTCAGATGACAGGTGGCGTCTGGGGCTCTAAGGACTTGCAGGGTCCTAGTTGCTGGCAGCTTTCGTTCTGGAAGGATCCAGCAGAGTTTGTAGATTCCTGGCTTGGCACTGCCCTGCCTGCCAGGCCAAGTGGCCACAAATGAAGGCCATTTGCCATGGGAAAAAGAAGTCCTTTCCCCAGGGTCTCAGTAATATGTTCAAGGTGGCGTTTGAGGCTCTAAGTACTTCCAGGGCCCTAGTTGCTGCCAGCTTTTCTTTTGGAAAAATCCAGCAACGATCGCATCATTCTAGCTAGGCTCCCACTTTCTGCCAGGGTGAGTGGCTGCCAAGGGAGGCCATTTGCCATGGGAAAAAGAAGTCCTTTCCCCAGGGTCTGGGTGTCAGATGAAAGGTGGCCTTTGGGGTTCTGAGGACTTGTAGGGTAGTACTTACTGGCTAGAGTAGAGGAAATGGATTCTATTTGAATATCTGTCTAGAGGCTTTGCCCCACAGGTCCTGGTTGTCCTTGATGGGCTGCAGCTGTGAGCATTGAAGAGAACTGGGATAAAAGGGGGCGGCGTAGCCATTCAGGGAGAGCCTTGAAGGAGCCCTGAACTGGGAAAGAACAGCATGCAGAAGAAAGCGTCTGTGCTGTGAAGATCTGCAGCCATAAGAACACACCGAGGAGGTATGGACTTTAGCAATCTGAGAACAGCATGATGGGACTCTAGAGAAATAGAACAACAACAAGTGGCAGCTTTAGATTTGGAGCAATCCAGCAAAGCTTGCAAATTTCTTGCTGGGCACCACCCTCTTGGTCAGGGCGAGTGGCCAGAAATGGAGGCCATTTTCCATGGGGAAAACGAAGTCATTGGCCCAGGCTCTGGGTGTCAGATGACAGGTGGCGTCTGGGGCTCTAAGGACTTGCAGGGTCCTAGTTGCTGGCAGCTTTCGTTCTGGAAGGATCCAGCAGAGTTTGTAGATTCCTGGCTTGGCACTGCCCTGCCTGCCAGGCCAAGTGGCCACAAATGAAGGCCATTTTCCATGGGAAAAAGAAGTCCTTTCCCCAGGGTCTCAGTAATATGTTCAAGGTGGCGTTTGAGGCTCTAAGTACTTCCAGGGCCCTAGTTGCTGCCAGCTTTTCTTTTGGAAAAATCCAGCAACGATCGCATCATTCTAGCTAGGCTCCCACTTTCTGCCAGGGTGAGTGGCTGCCAAGGGAGGCCATTTGCCATGGGAAAAAGAAGTCCTTTCCCCAGGGTCTGGGTGTCAGATGAAAGGTGGCCTTTGGGGCTCTAAGGACTTGTAGGGTAGTACTTACTGGCTAGAGTAGAGGAAATGGATTCTATTTGAATATCTGTCTAGAGGCTTTGCCCCACAGGTCCTGGTTGTCCTTGATGGGCTGCAGCTGTGAGCATTGAAGAGAACTGGGATAAAAGGGGGCGGCGTAGCCATTCAGGGAGAGCCTTGAAGGAGCCCTGAACTGGGAAAGAACAGCATGCAGAAGAAAGCGTCTGTGCTGTGAAGATCTGCAGCCATAAGAACACACCGAGGAGGTATGGACTTTAGCAATCTGAGAACAGCATGATGGGACTCTAGAGAAATAGAACAACAACAAGTGGCAGCTTTAGATTTGGAGCAATCCAGCAAAGCTTGCAAATTTCTTGCTGGGCACCACCCTCTTGGTCAGGGCGAGTGGCCAGAAATGGAGGCCATTTTCCATGGGGAAAACGAAGTCATTGGCCCAGGCTCTGGGTGTCAGATGACAGGTGGCGTCTGGGGCTCTAAGGACTTGCAGGGTCCTAGTTGCTGGCAGCTTTCGTTCTGGAAGGATCCAGCAGAGTTTGTAGATTCCTGGCTTGGCACTGCCCTGCCTGCCAGGCCAAGTGGCCACAAATGAAGGCCATTTTCCATGGGAAAAAGAAGTCCTTTCCCCAGGGTCTCAGGAATATGTTCAAGGTGGCGTTTGAGGCTCTAAGTACTTCCAGGGCCCTAGTTGCTGCCAGCTTTTCTTTTGGAAAAATCCAGCAACGATCGCATCATTCTAGCTAGGCTCCCACTTTCTGCCAGGGTGAGTGGCTGCCAAGGGAGGCCATTTGCCATGGGAAAAAGAAGTCCTTTCCCCAGGGTCTGGGTGTCAGATGAAAGGTGGCCTTTGGGGTTCTGAGGACTTGTAGGGTAGTACTTACTGGCTAGAGTAGAGGAAATGGATTCTATTTGAATATCTGTCTAGAGGCTTTGCCCCACAGGTCCTGGTTGTCCTTGATGGGCTGCAGCTGTGAGCATTGAAGAGAACTGGGATAAAAGGGGGCGGCGTAGCCATTCAGGGAGAGCCTTGAAGGAGCCCTGAACTGGGAAAGAACAGCATGCAGAAGAAAGCGTCTGTGCTGTGAAGATCTGCAGCCATAAGAACACACCGAGGAGGTATGGACTTTAGCAATCTGAGAACAGCATGATGGGACTCTAGAGAAATAGAACAACAACAAGTGGCAGCTTTAGATTTGGAGCAATCCAGCAAAGCTTGCAAATTTCTTGCTGGGCACCACCCTCTTGGTCAGGGCGAGTGGCCAGAAATGGAGGCCATTTTCCATGGGGAAAACGAAGTCATTGGCCCAGGCTCTGGGTGTCAGATGACAGGTGGCGTCTGGGGCTCTAAGGACTTGCAGGGTCCTAGTTGCTGGCAGCTTTCGTTCTGGAAGGATCCAGCAGAGTTTGTAGATTCCTGGCTTGGCACTGCCCTGCCTGCCAGGCCAAGTGGCCACAAATGAAGGCCATTTTCCATGGGAAAAAGAAGTCCTTTCCCCAGGGTCTCAGTAATATGTTCAAGGTGGCGTTTGAGGCTCTAAGTACTTCCAGGGCCCTAGTTGCTGCCAGCTTTTCTTTTGGAAAAATCCAGCAACGATCGCATCATTCTAGCTAGGCTCCCACTTTCTGCCAGGGTGAGTGGCTGCCAAGGGAGGCCATTTGCCATGGGAAAAAGAAGTCCTTTCCCCAGGGTCTGGGTGTCAGATGAAAGGTGGCCTTTGGGGTTCTGAGGACTTGTAGGGTAGTACTTACTGGCTAGAGTAGAGGAAATGGATTCTCTTTGAATATCTGTCTAGAGGCTTTGCCCCACAGGTCCTGGTTGTCCTTGATGGGCTGCAGCTGTGAGCATTGAAGAGAACTGGGATAAAAGGGGGCGGCGTAGCCATTCAGGGAGAGCCTTGAAGGAGCCCTGAACTGGGAAAGAACAGCATGCAGAAGAAAGCGTCTGTGCTGTGAAGATCTGCAGCCATAAGAACACACCGAGGAGGTATGGACTTTAGCAATCTGAGAACAGCATGATGGGACTCTAGAGAAATAGAACAACAACAAGTGGCAGCTTTAGATTTGGAGCAATCCAGCAAAGCTTGCAAATTTCTTGCTGGGCACCACCCTCTTGGTCAGGGCGAGTGGCCAGAAATGGAGGCCATTTTCCATGGGGAAAACGAAGTCATTGGCCCAGGCTCTGGGTGTCAGATGACAGGTGGCGTCTGGGGCTCTAAGGACTTGCAGGGTCCTAGTTGCTGGCAGCTTTCGTTCTGGAAGGATCCAGCAGAGTTTGTAGATTCCTGGCTTGGCACTGCCCTGCCTGCCAGGCCAAGTGGCCACAAATGAAGGCCATTTTCCATGGGAAAAAGAAGTCCTTTCCCCAGGGTCTCAGGAATATGTTCAAGGTGGCGTTTGAGGCTCTAAGTACTTCCAGGGCCCTAGTTGCTGCCAGCTTTTCTTTTGGAAAAATCCAGCAACGATCGCATCATTCTAGCTAGGCTCCCACTTTCTGCCAGGGTGAGTGGCTGCCAAGGGAGGCCATTTGCCATGGGAAAAAGAAGTCCTTTCCCCAGGGTCTGGGTGTCAGATGAAAGGTGGCCTTTGGGGCTCTAAGGACTTGTAGGGTAGTACTTACTGGCTAGAGTAGAGGAAATGGATTCTATTTGAATATCTGTCTAGAGGCTTTGCCCCACAGGTCCTGGTTGTCCTTGATGGGCTGCAGCTGTGAGCATTGAAGAGAACTGGGATAAAAGGGGGCGGCGTAGCCATTCAGGGAGAGCCTTGAAGGAGCCCTGAACTGGGAAAGAACAGCATGCAGAAGAAAGCGTCTGTGCTGTGAAGATCTGCAGCCATAAGAACACACCGAGGAGGTATGGACTTTAGCAATCTGAGAACAGCATGATGGGACTCTAGAGAAATAGAACAACAACAAGTGGCAGCTTTAGATTTGGAGCAATCCAGCAAAGCTTGCAAATTTCTTGCTGGGCACCACCCTCTTGGTCAGGGCGAGTGGCCAGAAATGGAGGCCATTTTCCATGGGGAAAACGAAGTCATTGGCCCAGGCTCTGGGTGTCAGATGACAGGTGGCGTCTGGGGCTCTAAGGACTTGCAGGGTCCTAGTTGCTGGCAGCTTTCGTTCTGGAAGGATCCAGCAGAGTTTGTAGATTCCTGGCTTGGCACTGCCCTGCCTGCCAGGCCAAGTGGCCACAAATGAAGGCCATTTTCCATGGGAAAAAGAAGTCCTTTCCCCAGGGTCTCAGGAATATGTTCAAGGTGGCGTTTGAGGCTCTAAGTACTTCCAGGGCCCTAGTTGCTGCCAGCTTTTCTTTTGGAAAAATCCAGCAACGATCGCATCATTCTAGCTAGGCTCCCACTTTCTGCCAGGGTGAGTGGCTGCCAAGGGAGGCCATTTGCCATGGGAAAAAGAAGTCCTTTCCCCAGGGTCTGGGTGTCAGATGAAAGGTGGCCTTTGGGGTTCTGAGGACTTGTAGGGTAGTACTTACTGGCTAGAGTAGAGGAAATGGATTCTATTTGAATATCTGTCTAGAGGCTTTGCCCCACAGGTCCTGGTTGTCCTTGATGGGCTGCAGCTGTGAGCATTGAAGAGAACTGGGATAAAAGGGGGCGGCGTAGCCATTCAGGGAGAGCCTTGAAGGAGCCCTGAACTGGGAAAGAACAGCATGCAGAAGAAAGCGTCTGTGCTGTGAAGATCTGCAGCCATAAGAACACACCGAGGAGGTATGGACTTTAGCAATCTGAGAACAGCATGATGGGACTCTAGAGAAATAGAACAACAACAAGTGGCAGCTTTAGATTTGGAGCAATCCAGCAAAGCTTGCAAATTTCTTGCTGGGCACCACCCTCTTGGTCAGGGCGAGTGGCCAGAAATGGAGGCCATTTTCCATGGGGAAAACGAAGTCATTGGCCCAGGCTCTGGGTGTCAGATGACAGGTGGCGTCTGGGGCTCTAAGGACTTGCAGGGTCCTAGTTGCTGGCAGCTTTCGTTCTGGAAGGATCCAGCAGAGTTTGTAGATTCCTGGCTTGGCACTGCCCTGCCTGCCAGGCCAAGTGGCCACAAATGAAGGCCATTTGCCATGGGAAAAAGAAGTCCTTTCCCCAGGGTCTCAGGAATATGTTCAAGGTGGCGTTTGAGGCTCTAAGTACTTCCAGGGCCCTAGTTGCTGCCAGCTTTTCTTTTGGAAAAATCCAGCAACGATCGCATCATTCTAGCTAGGCTCCCACTTTCTGCCAGGGTGAGTGGCTGCCAAGGGAGGCCATTTGCCATGGGAAAAAGAAGTCCTTTCCCCAGGGTCTGGGTGTCAGATGAAAGGTGGCCTTTGGGGTTCTGAGGACTTGTAGGGTAGTACTTACTGGCTAGAGTAGAGGAAATGGATTCTATTTGAATATCTGTCTAGAGGCTTTGCCCCACAGGTCCTGGTTGTCCTTGATGGGCTGCAGCTGTGAGCATTGAAGAGAACTGGGATAAAAGGGGGCGGCGTAGCCATTCAGGGAGAGCCTTGAAGGAGCCCTGAACTGGGAAAGAACAGCATGCAGAAGAAAGCGTCTGTGCTGTGAAGATCTGCAGCCATAAGAACACACCGAGGAGGTATGGACTTTAGCAATCTGAGAACAGCATGATGGGACTCTAGAGAAATAGAACAACAACAAGTGGCAGCTTTAGATTTGGAGCAATCCAGCAAAGCTTGCAAATTTCTTGCTGGGCACCACCCTCTTGGTCAGGGCGAGTGGCCAGAAATGGAGGCCATTTTCCATGGGGAAAACGAAGTCATTGGCCCAGGCTCTGGGTGTCAGATGACAGGTGGCGTCTGGGGCTCTAAGGACTTGCAGGGTCCTAGTTGCTGGCAGCTTTCGTTCTGGAAGGATCCAGCAGAGTTTGTAGATTCCTGGCTTGGCACTGCCCTGCCTGCCAGGCCAAGTGGCCACAAATGAAGGCCATTTTCCATGGGAAAAAGAAGTCCTTTCCCCAGGGTCTCAGTAATATGTTCAAGGTGGCGTTTGAGGCTCTAAGTACTTCCAGGGCCCTAGTTGCTGCCAGCTTTTCTTTTGGAAAAATCCAGCAACGATCGCATCATTCTAGCTAGGCTCCCACTTTCTGCCAGGGTGAGTGGCTGCCAAGGGAGGCCATTTGCCATGGGAAAAAGAAGTCCTTTCCCCAGGGTCTGGGTGTCAGATGAAAGGTGGCCTTTGGGGCTCTAAGGACTTGTAGGGTAGTACTTACTGGCTAGAGTAGAGGAAATGGATTCTATTTGAATATCTGTCTAGAGGCTTTGCCCCACAGGTCCTGGTTGTCCTTGATGGGCTGCAGCTGTGAGCATTGAAGAGAACTGGGATAAAAGGGGGCGGCGTAGCCATTCAGGGAGAGCCTTGAAGGAGCCCTGAACTGGGAAAGAACAGCATGCAGAAGAAAGCGTCTGTGCTGTGAAGATCTGCAGCCATAAGAACACACCGAGGAGGTATGGACTTTAGCAATCTGAGAACAGCATGATGGGACTCTAGAGAAATAGAACAACAACAAGTGGCAGCTTTAGATTTGGAGCAATCCAGCAAAGCTTGCAAATTTCTTGCTGGGCACCACCCTCTTGGTCAGGGCGAGTGGCCAGAAATGGAGGCCATTTTCCATGGGGAAAACGAAGTCATTGGCCCAGGCTCTGGGTGTCAGATGACAGGTGGCGTCTGGGGCTCTAAGGACTTGCAGGGTCCTAGTTGCTGGCAGCTTTCGTTCTGGAAGGATCCAGCAGAGTTTGTAGATTCCTGGCTTGGCACTGCCCTGCCTGCCAGGCCAAGTGGCCACAAATGAAGGCCATTTTCCATGGGAAAAAGAAGTCCTTTCCCCAGGGTCTCAGTAATATGTTCAAGGTGGCGTTTGAGGCTCTAAGTACTTCCAGGGCCCTAGTTGCTGCCAGCTTTTCTTTTGGAAAAATCCAGCAACGATCGCATCATTCTAGCTAGGCTCCCACTTTCTGCCAGGGTGAGTGGCTGCCAAGGGAGGCCATTTGCCATGGGAAAAAGAAGTCCTTTCCCCAGGGTCTGGGTGTCAGATGAAAGGTGGCCTTTGGGGTTCTGAGGACTTGTAGGGTAGTACTTACTGGCTAGAGTAGAGGAAATGGATTCTATTTGAATATCTGTCTAGAGGCTTTGCCCCACAGGTCCTGGTTGTCCTTGATGGGCTGCAGCTGTGAGCATTGAAGAGAACTGGGATAAAAGGGGGCGGCGTAGCCATTCAGGGAGAGCCTTGAAGGAGCCCTGAACTGGGAAAGAACAGCATGCAGAAGAAAGCGTCTGTGCTGTGAAGATCTGCAGCCATAAGAACACACCGAGGAGGTATGGACTTTAGCAATCTGAGAACAGCATGATGGGACTCTAGAGAAATAGAACAACAACAAGTGGCAGCTTTAGATTTGGAGCAATCCAGCAAAGCTTGCAAATTTCTTGCTGGGCACCACCCTCTTGGTCAGGGCGAGTGGCCAGAAATGGAGGCCATTTTCCATGGGGAAAACGAAGTCATTGGCCCAGGCTCTGGGTGTCAGATGACAGGTGGCGTCTGGGACTCTAAGGACTTGCAGGGTCCTAGTTGCTGGCAGCTTTCGTTCTGGAAGGATCCAGCAGAGTTTGTAGATTCCTGGCTTGGCACTGCCCTGCCTGCCAGGCCAAGTGGCCACAAATGAAGGCCATTTTCCATGGGAAAAAGAAGTCCTTTCCCCAGGGTCTCAGTAATATGTTCAAGGTGGCGTTTGAGGCTCTAAGTACTTCCAGGGCCCTAGTTGCTGCCAGCTTTTCTTTTGGAAAAATCCAGCAACGATCGCATCATTCTAGCTAGGCTCCCACTTTCTGCCAGGGTGAGTGGCTGCCAAGGGAGGCCATTTGCCATGGGAAAAAGAAGTCCTTTCCCCAGGGTCTGGGTGTCAGATGAAAGGTGGCCTTTGGGGCTCTAAGGACTTGTAGGGTAGTACTTACTGGCTAGAGTAGAGGAAATGGATTCTATTTGAATATCTGTCTAGAGGCTTTGCCCCACAGGTCCTGGTTGTCCTTGATGGGCTGCAGCTGTGAGCATTGAAGAGAACTGGGATAAAAGGGGGCGGCGTAGCCATTCAGGGAGAGCCTTGAAGGAGCCCTGAACTGGGAAAGAACAGCATGCAGAAGAAAGCGTCTGTGCTGTGAAGATCTGCAGCCATAAGAACACACCGAGGAGGTATGGACTTTAGCAATCTGAGAACAGCATGATGGGACTCTAGAGAAATAGAACAACAACAAGTGGCAGCTTTAGATTTGGAGCAATCCAGCAAAGCTTGCAAATTTCTTGCTGGGCACCACCCTCTTGGTCAGGGCGAGTGGCCAGAAATGGAGGCCATTTTCCATGGGGAAAACGAAGTCATTGGCCCAGGCTCTGGGTGTCAGATGACAGGTGGCGTCTGGGGCTCTAAGGACTTGCAGGGTCCTAGTTGCTGGCAGCTTTCGTTCTGGAAGGATCCAGCAGAGTTTGTAGATTCCTGGCTTGGCACTGCCCTGCCTGCCAGGCCAAGTGGCCACAAATGAAGGCCATTTTCCATGGGAAAAAGAAGTCCTTTCCCCAGGGTCTCAGTAATATGTTCAAGGTGGCGTTTGAGGCTCTAAGTACTTCCAGGGCCCTAGTTGCTGCCAGCTTTTCTTTTGGAAAAATCCAGCAACGATCGCATCATTCTAGCTAGGCTCCCACTTTCTGCCAGGGTGAGTGGCTGCCAAGGGAGGCCATTTGCCATGGGAAAAAGAAGTCCTTTCCCCAGGGTCTGGGTGTCAGATGAAAGGTGGCCTTTGGGGTTCTGAGGACTTGTAGGGTAGTACTTACTGGCTAGAGTAGAGGAAATGGATTCTATTTGAATATCTGTCTAGAGGCTTTGCCCCACAGGTCCTGGTTGTCCTTGATGGGCTGCAGCTGTGAGCATTGAAGAGAACTGGGATAAAAGGGGGCGGCGTAGCCATTCAGGGAGAGCCTTGAAGGAGCCCTGAACTGGGAAAGAACAGCATGCAGAAGAAAGCGTCTGTGCTGTGAAGATCTGCAGCCATAAGAACACACCGAGGAGGTATGGACTTTAGCAATCTGAGAACAGCATGATGGGACTCTAGAGAAATAGAACAACAACAAGTGGCAGCTTTAGATTTGGAGCAATCCAGCAAAGCTTGCAAATTTCTTGCTGGGCACCACCCTCTTGGTCAGGGCGAGTGGCCAGAAATGGAGGCCATTTTCCATGGGGAAAACGAAGTCATTGGCCCAGGCTCTGGGTGTCAGATGACAGGTGGCATCTGGGGCTCTAAGGACTTGCAGGGTCCTAGTTGCTGGCAGCTTTCGTTCTGGAAGGATCCAGCAGAGTTTGTAGATTCCTGGCTTGGCACTGCCCTGCCTGCCAGGCCAAGTGGCCACAAATGAAGGCCATTTTCCATGGGAAAAAGAAGTCCTTTCCCCAGGGTCTCAGGAATATGTTCAAGGTGGCGTTTGAGGCTCTAAGTACTTCCAGGGCCCTAGTTGCTGCCAGCTTTTCTTTTGGAAAAATCCAGCAACGATTGCATCATTCTAGCTAGGCTCCCACTTTCTGCCAGGGTGAGTGGCTGCCAAGGAAGGCCATTTGCCATGGGAAAAAGAAGTCCTTTCCCCAGGGTCTGGGTGTCAGATGAAAGGTGGCCTTTGGGGTTCTGAGGACTTGTAGGGTAGTACTTACTGGCTAGAGTAGAGGAAATGGATTCTATTTGAATATCTGTCTAGAGGCTTTGCCCCACAGGTCCTGGTTGTCCTTGATGGGCTGCAGCTGTGAGCATTGAAGAGAACTGGGATAAAAGGGGGCGGCGTAGCCATTCAGGGAGAGCCTTGAAGGAGCCCTGAACTGGGAAAGAACAGCATGCAGAAGAAAGCGTCTGTGCTGTGAAGATCTGCAGCCATAAGAACACACCGAGGAGGTATGGACTTTAGCAATCTGAGAACAGCATGATGGGACTCTAGAGAAATAGAACAACAACAAGTGGCAGCTTTAGATTTGGAGCAATCCAGCAAAGCTTGCAAATTTCTTGCTGGGCACCACCCTCTTGGTCAGGGCGAGTGGCCAGAAATGGAGGCCATTTTCCATGGGGAAAACGAAGTCATTGGCCCAGGCTCTGGGTGTCAGATGACAGGTGGCGTCTGGGGCTCTAAGGACTTGCAGGGTCCTAGTTGCTGGCAGCTTTCGTTCTGGAAGGATCCAGCAGAGTTTGTAGATTCCTGGCTTGGCACTGCCCTGCCTGCCAGGCCAAGTGGCCACAAATGAAGGCCATTTTCCATGGGAAAAAGAAGTCCTTTCCCCAGGGTCTCAGTAATATGTTCAAGGTGGCGTTTGAGGCTCTAAGTACTTCCAGGGCCCTAGTTGCTGCCAGCTTTTCTTTTGGAAAAATCCAGCAACGATCGCATCATTCTAGCTAGGCTCCCACTTTCTGCCAGGGTGAGTGGCTGCCAAGGGAGGCCATTTGCCATGGGAAAAAGAAGTCCTTTCCCCAGGGTCTGGGTGTCAGATGAAAGGTGGCCTTTGGGGTTCTGAGGACTTGTAGGGTAGTACTTACTGGCTAGAGTAGAGGAAATGGATTCTATTTGAATATCTGTCTAGAGGCTTTGCCCCACAGGTCCTGGTTGTCCTTGATGGGCTGCAGCTGTGAGCATTGAAGAGAACTGGGATAAAAGGGGGCGGCGTAGCCATTCAGGGAGAGCCTTGAAGGAGCCCTGAACTGGGAAAGAACAGCATGCAGAAGAAAGCGTCTGTGCTGTGAAGATCTGCAGCCATAAGAACACACCGAGGAGGTATGGACTTTAGCAATCTGAGAACAGCATGATGGGACTCTAGAGAAATAGAACAACAACAAGTGGCAGCTTTAGATTTGGAGCAATCCAGCAAAGCTTGCAAATTTCTTGCTGGGCACCACCCTCTTGGTCAGGGCGAGTGGCCAGAAATGGAGGCCATTTTCCATGGGGAAAACGAAGTCATTGGCCCAGGCTCTGGGTGTCAGATGACAGGTGGCGTCTGGGACTCTAAGGACTTGCAGGGTCCTAGTTGCTGGCAGCTTTCGTTCTGGAAGGATCCAGCAGAGTTTGTAGATTCCTGGCTTGGCACTGCCCTGCCTGCCAGGCCAAGTGGCCACAAATGAAGGCCATTTTCCATGGGAAAAAGAAGTCCTTTCCCCAGGGTCTCAGTAATATGTTCAAGGTGGCGTTTGAGGCTCTAAGTACTTCCAGGGCCCTAGTTGCTGCCAGCTTTTCTTTTGGAAAAATCCAGCAACGATCGCATCATTCTAGCTAGGCTCCCACTTTCTGCCAGGGTGAGTGGCTGCCAAGGGAGGCCATTTGCCATGGGAAAAAGAAGTCCTTTCCCCAGGGTCTGGGTGTCAGATGAAAGGTGGCCTTTGGGGCTCTAAGGACTTGTAGGGTAGTACTTACTGGCTAGAGTAGAGGAAATGGATTCTATTTGAATATCTGTCTAGAGGCTTTGCCCCACAGGTCCTGGTTGTCCTTGATGGGCTGCAGCTGTGAGCATTGAAGAGAACTGGGATAAAAGGGGGCGGCGTAGCCATTCAGGGAGAGCCTTGAAGGAGCCCTGAACTGGGAAAGAACAGCATGCAGAAGAAAGCGTCTGTGCTGTGAAGATCTGCAGCCATAAGAACACACCGAGGAGGTATGGACTTTAGCAATCTGAGAACAGCATGATGGGACTCTAGAGAAATAGAACAACAACAAGTGGCAGCTTTAGATTTGGAGCAATCCAGCAAAGCTTGCAAATTTCTTGCTGGGCACCACCCTCTTGGTCAGGGCGAGTGGCCAGAAATGGAGGCCATTTTCCATGGGGAAAACGAAGTCATTGGCCCAGGCTCTGGGTGTCAGATGACAGGTGGCGTCTGGGACTCTAAGGACTTGCAGGGTCCTAGTTGCTGGCAGCTTTCGTTCTGGAAGGATCCAGCAGAGTTTGTAGATTCCTGGCTTGGCACTGCCCTGCCTGCCAGGCCAAGTGGCCACAAATGAAGGCCATTTTCCATGGGAAAAAGAAGTCCTTTCCCCAGGGTCTCAGTAATATGTTCAAGGTGGCGTTTGAGGCTCTAAGTACTTCCAGGGCCCTAGTTGCTGCCAGCTTTTCTTTTGGAAAAATCCAGCAACGATCGCATCATTCTAGCTAGGCTCCCACTTTCTGCCAGGGTGAGTGGCTGCCAAGGGAGGCCATTTGCCATGGGAAAAAGAAGTCCTTTCCCCAGGGTCTGGGTGTCAGATGAAAGGTGGCCTTTGGGGCTCTAAGGACTTGTAGGGTAGTACTTACTGGCTAGAGTAGAGGAAATGGATTCTATTTGAATATCTGTCTAGAGGCTTTGCCCCACAGGTCCTGGTTGTCCTTGATGGGCTGCAGCTGTGAGCATTGAAGAGAACTGGGATAAAAGGGGGCGGCGTAGCCATTCAGGGAGAGCCTTGAAGGAGCCCTGAACTGGGAAAGAACAGCATGCAGAAGAAAGCGTCTGTGCTGTGAAGATCTGCAGCCATAAGAACACACCGAGGAGGTATGGACTTTAGCAATCTGAGAACAGCATGATGGGACTCTAGAGAAATAGAACAACAACAAGTGGCAGCTTTAGATTTGGAGCAATCCAGCAAAGCTTGCAAATTTCTTGCTGGGCACCACCCTCTTGGTCAGGGCGAGTGGCCAGAAATGGAGGCCATTTTCCATGGGGAAAACGAAGTCATTGGCCCAGGCTCTGGGTGTCAGATGACAGGTGGCGTCTGGGACTCTAAGGACTTGCAGGGTCCTAGTTGCTGGCAGCTTTCGTTCTGGAAGGATCCAGCAGAGTTTGTAGATTCCTGGCTTGGCACTGCCCTGCCTGCCAGGCCAAGTGGCCACAAATGAAGGCCATTTTCCATGGGAAAAAGAAGTCCTTTCCCCAGGGTCTCAGGAATATGTTCAAGGTGGCGTTTGAGGCTCTAAGTACTTCCAGGGCCCTAGTTGCTGCCAGCTTTTCTTTTGGAAAAATCCAGCAACGATCGCATCATTCTAGCTAGGCTCCCACTTTCTGCCAGGGTGAGTGGCTGCCAAGGGAGGCCATTTGCCATGGGAAAAAGAAGTCCTTTCCCCAGGGTCTGGGTGTCAGATGAAAGGTGGCCTTTGGGGCTCTAAGGACTTGTAGGGTAGTACTTACTGGCTAGAGTAGAGGAAATGGATTCTATTTGAATATCTGTCTAGAGGCTTTGCCCCACAGGTCCTGGTTGTCCTTGATGGGCTGCAGCTGTGAGCATTGAAGAGAACTGGGATAAAAGGGGGCGGCGTAGCCATTCAGGGAGAGCCTTGAAGGAGCCCTGAACTGGGAAAGAACAGCATGCAGAAGAAAGCGTCTGTGCTGTGAAGATCTGCAGCCATAAGAACACACCGAGGAGGTATGGACTTTAGCAATCTGAGAACAGCATGATGGGACTCTAGAGAAATAGAACAACAACAAGTGGCAGCTTTAGATTTGGAGCAATCCAGCAAAGCTTGCAAATTTCTTGCTGGGCACCACCCTCTTGGTCAGGGCGAGTGGCCAGAAATGGAGGCCATTTTCCATGGGGAAAACGAAGTCATTGGCCCAGGCTCTGGGTGTCAGATGACAGGTGGCGTCTGGGGCTCTAAGGACTTGCAGGGTCCTAGTTGCTGGCAGCTTTCGTTCTGGAAGGATCCAGCAGAGTTTGTAGATTCCTGGCTTGGCACTGCCCTGCCTGCCAGGCCAAGTGGCCACAAATGAAGGCCATTTTCCATGGGAAAAAGAAGTCCTTTCCCCAGGGTCTCAGTAATATGTTCAAGGTGGCGTTTGAGGCTCTAAGTACTTCCAGGGCCCTAGTTGCTGCCAGCTTTTCTTTTGGAAAAATCCAGCAACGATCGCATCATTCTAGCTAGGCTCCCACTTTCTGCCAGGGTGAGTGGCTGCCAAGGGAGGCCATTTGCCATGGGAAAAAGAAGTCCTTTCCCCAGGGTCTGGGTGTCAGATGAAAGGTGGCCTTTGGGGTTCTGAGGACTTGTAGGGTAGTACTTACTGGCTAGAGTAGAGGAAATGGATTCTATTTGAATATCTGTCTAGAGGCTTTGCCCCACAGGTCCTGGTTGTCCTTGATGGGCTGCAGCTGTGAGCATTGAAGAGAACTGGGATAAAAGGGGGCGGCGTAGCCATTCAGGGAGAGCCTTGAAGGAGCCCTGAACTGGGAAAGAACAGCATGCAGAAGAAAGCGTCTGTGCTGTGAAGATCTGCAGCCATAAGAACACACCGAGGAGGTATGGACTTTAGCAATCTGAGAACAGCATGATGGGACTCTAGAGAAATAGAACAACAACAAGTGGCAGCTTTAGATTTGGAGCAATCCAGCAAAGCTTGCAAATTTCTTGCTGGGCACCACCCTCTTGGTCAGGGCGAGTGGCCAGAAATGGAGGCCATTTTCCATGGGGAAAACGAAGTCATTGGCCCAGGCTCTGGGTGTCAGATGACAGGTGGCATCTGGGGCTCTAAGGACTTGCAGGGTCCTAGTTGCTGGCAGCTTTCGTTCTGGAAGGATCCAGCAGAGTTTGTAGATTCCTGGCTTGGCACTGCCCTGCCTGCCAGGCCAAGTGGCCACAAATGAAGGCCATTTTCCATGGGAAAAAGATGTCCTTTCCCCAGGGTCTCAGGAATATGTTCAAGGTGGCGTTTGAGGCTCTAAGTACTTCCAGGGCCCTAGTTGCTGCCAGCTTTTCTTTTGGAAAAATCCAGCAACGATTGCATCATTCTAGCTAGGCTCCCACTTTCTGCCAGGGTGAGTGGCTGCCAAGGAAGGCCATTTGCCATGGGAAAAAGAAGTCCTTTCCCCAGGGTCTGGGTGTCAGATGAAAGGTGGCCTTTGGGGTTCTGAGGACTTGTAGGGTAGTACTTACTGGCTAGAGTAGAGGAAATGGATTCTCTTTGAATATCTGTCTAGAGGCTTTGCCCCACAGGTCCTGGTTGTCCTTGATGGGCTGCAGCTGTGAGCATTGAAGAGAACTGGGATAAAAGGGGGCGGCGTAGCCATTCAGGGAGAGCCTTGAAGGAGCCCTGAACTGGGAAAGAACAGCATGCAGAAGAAAGCGTCTGTGCTGTGAAGATCTGCAGCCATAAGAACACACCGAGGAGGTATGGACTTTAGCAATCTGAGAACAGCATTATGGGACTCTAGAGAAATAGAACAACAACAAGTGGCAGCTTTAGATTTGGAGCAATCCAGCAAAGCTTGCAAATTTCTTGCTGGGCACCACCCTCTTGGTCAGGGCGAGTGGCCAGAAATGGAGGCCATTTTCCATGGGGAAAACGAAGTCATTGGCCCAGGCTCTGGGTGTCAGATGACAGGTGGCGTCTGGGGCTCTAAGGACTTGCAGGGTCCTAGTTGCTGGCAGCTTTCGTTCTGGAAGGATCCAGCAGAGTTTGTAGATTCCTGGCTTGGCACTGCCCTGCCTGCCAGGCCAAGTGGCCACAAATGAAGGCCATTTTCCATGGGAAAAAGAAGTCCTTTCCCCAGGGTCTCAGTAATATGTTCAAGGTGGCGTTTGAGGCTCTAAGTACTTCCAGGGCCCTAGTTGCTGCCAGCTTTTCTTTTGGAAAAATCCAGCAACGATCGCATCATTCTAGCTAGGCTCCCACTTTCTGCCAGGGTGAGTGGCTGCCAAGGGAGGCCATTTGCCATGGGAAAAAGAAGTCCTTTCCCCAGGGTCTGGGTGTCAGATGAAAGGTGGCCTTTGGGGTTCTGAGGACTTGTAGGGTAGTACTTACTGGCTAGAGTAGAGGAAATGGATTCTATTTGAATATCTGTCTAGAGGCTTTGCCCCACAGGTCCTGGTTGTCCTTGATGGGCTGCAGCTGTGAGCATTGAAGAGAACTGGGATAAAAGGGGGCGGCGTAGCCATTCAGGGAGAGCCTTGAAGGAGCCCTGAACTGGGAAAGAACAGCATGCAGAAGAAAGCGTCTGTGCTGTGAAGATCTGCAGCCATAAGAACACACCGAGGAGGTATGGACTTTAGCAATCTGAGAACAGCATGATGGGACTCTAGAGAAATAGAACAACAACAAGTGGCAGCTTTAGATTTGGAGCAATCCAGCAAAGCTTGCAAATTTCTTGCTGGGCACCACCCTCTTGGTCAGGGCGAGTGGCCAGAAATGGAGGCCATTTTCCATGGGGAAAACGAAGTCATTGGCCCAGGCTCTGGGTGTCAGATGACAGGTGGCGTCTGGGGCTCTAAGGACTTGCAGGGTCCTAGTTGCTGGCAGCTTTCGTTCTGGAAGGATCCAGCAGAGTTTGTAGATTCCTGGCTTGGCACTGCCCTGCCTGCCAGGCCAAGTGGCCACAAATGAAGGCCATTTTCCATGGGAAAAAGAAGTCCTTTCCCCAGGGTCTCAGTAATATGTTCAAGGTGGCGTTTGAGGCTCTAAGTACTTCCAGGGCCCTAGTTGCTGCCAGCTTTTCTTTTGGAAAAATCCAGCAACGATCGCATCATTCTAGCTAGGCTCCCACTTTCTGCCAGGGTGAGTGGCTGCCAAGGGAGGCCATTTGCCATGGGAAAAAGAAGTCCTTTCCCCAGGGTCTGGGTGTCAGATGAAAGGTGGCCTTTGGGGCTCTAAGGACTTGTAGGGTAGTACTTACTGGCTAGAGTAGAGGAAATGGATTCTATTTGAATATCTGTCTAGAGGCTTTGCCCCACAGGTCCTGGTTGTCCTTGATGGGCTGCAGCTGTGAGCATTGAAGAGAACTGGGATAAAAGGGGGCGGCGTAGCCATTCAGGGAGAGCCTTGAAGGAGCCCTGAACTGGGAAAGAACAGCATGCAGAAGAAAGCGTCTGTGCTGTGAAGATCTGCAGCCATAAGAACACACCGAGGAGGTATGGACTTTAGCAATCTGAGAACAGCATGATGGGACTCTAGAGAAATAGAACAACAACAAGTGGCAGCTTTAGATTTGGAGCAATCCAGCAAAGCTTGCAAATTTCTTGCTGGGCACCACCCTCTTGGTCAGGGCGAGTGGCCAGAAATGGAGGCCATTTTCCATGGGGAAAACGAAGTCATTGGCCCAGGCTCTGGGTGTCAGATGACAGGTGGCATCTGGGGCTCTAAGGACTTGCAGGGTCCTAGTTGCTGGCAGCTTTCGTTCTGGAAGGATCCAGCAGAGTTTGTAGATTCCTGGCTTGGCACTGCCCTGCCTGCCAGGCCAAGTGGCCACAAATGAAGGCCATTTTCCATGGGAAAAAGATGTCCTTTCCCCAGGGTCTCAGGAATATGTTCAAGGTGGCGTTTGAGGCTCTAAGTACTTCCAGGGCCCTAGTTGCTGCCAGCTTTTCTTTTGGAAAAATCCAGCAACGATTGCATCATTCTAGCTAGGCTCCCACTTTCTGCCAGGGTGAGTGGCTGCCAAGGAAGGCCATTTGCCATGGGAAAAAGAAGTCCTTTCCCCAGGGTCTGGGTGTCAGATGAAAGGTGGCCTTTGGGGTTCTGAGGACTTGTAGGGTAGTACTTACTGGCTAGAGTAGAGGAAATGGATTCTCTTTGAATATCTGTCTAGAGGCTTTGCCCCACAGGTCCTGGTTGTCCTTGATGGGCTGCAGCTGTGAGCATTGAAGAGAACTGGGATAAAAGGGGGCGGCGTAGCCATTCAGGGAGAGCCTTGAAGGAGCCCTGAACTGGGAAAGAACAGCATGCAGAAGAAAGCGTCTGTGCTGTGAAGATCTGCAGCCATAAGAACACACCGAGGAGGTATGGACTTTAGCAATCTGAGAACAGCATGATGGGACTCTAGAGAAATAGAACAACAACAAGTGGCAGCTTTAGATTTGGAGCAATCCAGCAAAGCTTGCAAATTTCTTGCTGGGCACCACCCTCTTGGTCAGGGCGAGTGGCCAGAAATGGAGGCCATTTTCCATGGGGAAAACGAAGTCATTGGCCCAGGCTCTGGGTGTCAGATGACAGGTGGCGTCTGGGGCTCTAAGGACTTGCAGGGTCCTAGTTGCTGGCAGCTTTCGTTCTGGAAGGATCCAGCAGAGTTTGTAGATTCCTGGCTTGGCACTGCCCTGCCTGCCAGGCCAAGTGGCCAGAAATGAAGGCCATTTGCCATGGGAAAAAGAAGTCCTTTCCCCAGGGTCTCAGTAATATGTTCAAGGTGGCGTTTGAGGCTCTAAGTACTTCCAGGGCCCTAGTTGCTGCCAGCTTTTCTTTTGGAAAAATCCAGCAACGATCGCATCATTCTAGCTAGGCTCCCACTTTCTGCCAGGGTGAGTGGCTGCCAAGGGAGGCCATTTGCCATGGGAAAAAGAAGTCCTTTCCCCAGGGTCTGGGTGTCAGATGAAAGGTGGCCTTTGGGGCTCTAAGGACTTGTAGGGTAGTACTTACTGGCTAGAGTAGAGGAAATGGATTCTATTTGAATATCTGTCTAGAGGCTTTGCCCCACAGGTCCTGGTTGTCCTTGATGGGCTGCAGCTGTGAGCATTGAAGAGAACTGGGATAAAAGGGGGCGGCGTAGCCATTCAGGGAGAGCCTTGAAGGAGCCCTGAACTGGGAAAGAACAGCATGCAGAAGAAAGCGTCTGTGCTGTGAAGATCTGCAGCCATAAGAACACACCGAGGAGGTATGGACTTTAGCAATCTGAGAACAGCATGATGGGACTCTAGAGAAATAGAACAACAACAAGTGGCAGCTTTAGATTTGGAGCAATCCAGCAAAGCTTGCAAATTTCTTGCTGGGCACCACCCTCTTGGTCAGGGCGAGTGGCCAGAAATGGAGGCCATTTTCCATGGGGAAAACGAAGTCATTGGCCCAGGCTCTGGGTGTCAGATGACAGGTGGCGTCTGGGGCTCTAAGGACTTGCAGGGTCCTAGTTGCTGGCAGCTTTCGTTCTGGAAGGATCCAGCAGAGTTTGTAGATTCCTGGCTTGGCACTGCCCTGCCTGCCAGGCCAAGTGGCCACAAATGAAGGCCATTTTCCATGGGAAAAAGAAGTCCTTTCCCCAGGGTCTCAGTAATATGTTCAAGGTGGCGTTTGAGGCTCTAAGTACTTCCAGGGCCCTAGTTGCTGCCAGCTTTTCTTTTGGAAAAATCCAGCAACGATCGCATCATTCTAGCTAGGCTCCCACTTTCTGCCAGGGTGAGTGGCTGCCAAGGGAGGCCATTTGCCATGGGAAAAAGAAGTCCTTTCCCCAGGGTCTGGGTGTCAGATGAAAGGTGGCCTTTGGGGTTCTGAGGACTTGTAGGGTAGTACTTACTGGCTAGAGTAGAGGAAATGGATTCTATTTGAATATCTGTCTAGAGGCTTTGCCCCACAGGTCCTGGTTGTCCTTGATGGGCTGCAGCTGTGAGCATTGAAGAGAACTGGGATAAAAGGGGGCGGCGTAGCCATTCAGGGAGAGCCTTGAAGGAGCCCTGAACTGGGAAAGAACAGCATGCAGAAGAAAGCGTCTGTGCTGTGAAGATCTGCAGCCATAAGAACACACCGAGGAGGTATGGACTTTAGCAATCTGAGAACAGCATGATGGGACTCTAGAGAAATAGAACAACAACAAGTGGCAGCTTTAGATTTGGAGCAATCCAGCAAAGCTTGCAAATTTCTTGCTGGGCACCACCCTCTTGGTCAGGGCGAGTGGCCAGAAATGGAGGCCATTTTCCATGGGGAAAACGAAGTCATTGGCCCAGGCTCTGGGTGTCAGATGACAGGTGGCGTCTGGGGCTCTAAGGACTTGCAGGGTCCTAGTTGCTGGCAGCTTTCGTTCTGGAAGGATCCAGCAGAGTTTGTAGATTCCTGGCTTGGCACTGCCCTGCCTGCCAGGCCAAGTGGCCACAAATGAAGGCCATTTTCCATGGGAAAAAGAAGTCCTTTCCCCAGGGTCTCAGTAATATGTTCAAGGTGGCGTTTGAGGCTCTAAGTACTTCCAGGGCCCTAGTTGCTGCCAGCTTTTCTTTTGGAAAAATCCAGCAACGATCGCATCATTCTAGCTAGGCTCCCACTTTCTGCCAGGGTGAGTGGCTGCCAAGGGAGGCCATTTGCCATGGGAAAAAGAAGTCCTTTCCCCAGGGTCTGGGTGTCAGATGAAAGGTGGCCTTTGGGGCTCTAAGGACTTGTAGGGTAGTACTTACTGGCTAGAGTAGAGGAAATGGATTCTATTTGAATATCTGTCTAGAGGCTTTGCCCCACAGGTCCTGGTTGTCCTTGATGGGCTGCAGCTGTGAGCATTGAAGAGAACTGGGATAAAAGGGGGCGGCGTAGCCATTCAGGGAGAGCCTTGAAGGAGCCCTGAACTGGGAAAGAACAGCATGCAGAAGAAAGCGTCTGTGCTGTGAAGATCTGCAGCCATAAGAACACACCGAGGAGGTATGGACTTTAGCAATCTGAGAACAGCATGATGGGACTCTAGAGAAATAGAACAACAACAAGTGGCAGCTTTAGATTTGGAGCAATCCAGCAAAGCTTGCAAATTTCTTGCTGGGCACCACCCTCTTGGTCAGGGCGAGTGGCCAGAAATGGAGGCCATTTTCCATGGGGAAAACGAAGTCATTGGCCCAGGCTCTGGGTGTCAGATGACAGGTGGCGTCTGGGGCTCTAAGGACTTGCAGGGTCCTAGTTGCTGGCAGCTTTCGTTCTGGAAGGATCCAGCAGAGTTTGTAGATTCCTGGCTTGGCACTGCCCTGCCTGCCAGGCCAAGTGGCCACAAATGAAGGCCATTTTCCATGGGAAAAAGAAGTCCTTTCCCCAGGGTCTCAGTAATATGTTCAAGGTGGCGTTTGAGGCTCTAAGTACTTCCAGGGCCCTAGTTGCTGCCAGCTTTTCTTTTGGAAAAATCCAGCAACGATCGCATCATTCTAGCTAGGCTCCCACTTTCTGCCAGGGTGAGTGGCTGCCAAGGGAGGCCATTTGCCATGGGAAAAAGAAGTCCTTTCCCCAGGGTCTGGGTGTCAGATGAAAGGTGGCCTTTGGGGTTCTGAGGACTTGTAGGGTAGTACTTACTGGCTAGAGTAGAGGAAATGGATTCTATTTGAATATCTGTCTAGAGGCTTTGCCCCACAGGTCCTGGTTGTCCTTGATGGGCTGCAGCTGTGAGCATTGAAGAGAACTGGGATAAAAGGGGGCGGCGTAGCCATTCAGGGAGAGCCTTGAAGGAGCCCTGAACTGGGAAAGAACAGCATGCAGAAGAAAGCGTCTGTGCTGTGAAGATCTGCAGCCATAAGAACACACCGAGGAGGTATGGACTTTAGCAATCTGAGAACAGCATGATGGGACTCTAGAGAAATAGAACAACAACAAGTGGCAGCTTTAGATTTGGAGCAATCCAGCAAAGCTTGCAAATTTCTTGCTGGGCACCACCCTCTTGGTCAGGGCGAGTGGCCAGAAATGGAGGCCATTTTCCATGGGGAAAACGAAGTCATTGGCCCAGGCTCTGGGTGTCAGATGACAGGTGGCATCTGGGGCTCTAAGGACTTGCAGGGTCCTAGTTGCTGGCAGCTTTCGTTCTGGAAGGATCCAGCAGAGTTTGTAGATTCCTGGCTTGGCACTGCCCTGCCTGCCAGGCCAAGTGGCCACAAATGAAGGCCATTTTCCATGGGAAAAAGATGTCCTTTCCCCAGGGTCTCAGGAATATGTTCAAGGTGGCGTTTGAGGCTCTAAGTACTTCCAGGGCCCTAGTTGCTGCCAGCTTTTCTTTTGGAAAAATCCAGCAACGATTGCATCATTCTAGCTAGGCTCCCACTTTCTGCCAGGGTGAGTGGCTGCCAAGGAAGGCCATTTGCCATGGGAAAAAGAAGTCCTTTCCCCAGGGTCTGGGTGTCAGATGAAAGGTGGCCTTTGGGGTTCTGAGGACTTGTAGGGTAGTACTTACTGGCTAGAGTAGAGGAAATGGATTCTCTTTGAATATCTGTCTAGAGGCTTTGCCCCACAGGTCCTGGTTGTCCTTGATGGGCTGCAGCTGTGAGCATTGAAGAGAACTGGGATAAAAGGGGGCGGCGTAGCCATTCAGGGAGAGCCTTGAAGGAGCCCTGAACTGGGAAAGAACAGCATGCAGAAGAAAGCGTCTGTGCTGTGAAGATCTGCAGCCATAAGAACACACCGAGGCGGTATGGACTTTAGCAATCTGAGAACAGCATGATGGGACTCTAGAGAAATAGAACAACAACAAGTGGCAGCTTTAGATTTGGAGCAATCCAGCAAAGCTTGCAAATTTCTTGCTGGGCACCACCCTCTTGGTCAGGGCGAGTGGCCAGAAATGGAGGCCATTTTCCATGGGGAAAACGAAGTCATTGGCCCAGGCTCTGGGTGTCAGATGACAGGTGGCATCTGGGGCTCTAAGGACTTGCAGGGTCCTAGTTGCTGGCAGCTTTCGTTCTGGAAGGATCCAGCAGAGTTTGTAGATTCCTGGCTTGGCACTGCCCTGCCTGCCAGGCCAAGTGGCCACAAATGAAGGCCATTTTCCATGGGAAAAAGAAGTCCTTTCCCCAGGGTCTCAGGAATATGTTCAAGGTGGCGTTTGAGGCTCTAAGTACTTCCAGGGCCCTAGTTGCTGCCAGCTTTTCTTTTGGAAAAATCCAGCAACGATTGCATCATTCTAGCTAGGCTCCCACTTTCTGCCAGGGTGAGTGGCTGCCAAGGGAGGCCATTTGCCATGGGAAAAAGAAGTCCTTTCCCCAGGGTCTGGGTGTCAGATGAAAGGTGGCCTTTGGGGTTCTGAGGACTTGTAGGGTAGTACTTACTGGCTAGAGTAGAGGAAATGGATTCTATTTGAATATCTGTCTAGAGGCTTTGCCCCACAGGTCCTGGTTGTCCTTGATGGGCTGCAGCTGTGAGCATTGAAGAGAACTGGGATAAAAGGGGGCGGCGTAGCCATTCAGGGAGAGCCTTGAAGGAGCCCTGAACTGGGAAAGAACAGCATGCAGAAGAAAGCGTCTGTGCTGTGAAGATCTGCAGCCATAAGAACACACCGAGGAGGTATGGACTTTAGCAATCTGAGAACAGCATGATGGGACTCTAGAGAAATAGAACAACAACAAGTGGCAGCTTTAGATTTGGAGCAATCCAGCAAAGCTTGCAAATTTCTTGCTGGGCACCACCCTCTTGGTCAGGGCGAGTGGCCAGAAATGGAGGCCATTTTCCATGGGGAAAACGAAGTCATTGGCCCAGGCTCTGGGTGTCAGATGACAGGTGGCATCTGGGGCTCTAAGGACTTGCAGGGTCCTAGTTGCTGGCAGCTTTAGTTTTGGAAGGATCCAGCAGAGTTTGTAGATTCCTGGCTTGGCACTGCCCTGCCTGCCAGGCCAAGTGGCCACAAATGAAGGCCATTTTCCATGGGAAAAAGAAGTCCTTTCCCCAGGGTCTCAGGAATATGTTCAAGGTGGCGTTTGAGGCTCTAAGTACTTCCAGGGCCCTAGTTGCTGCCAGCTTTTCTTTTGGAAAAATCCAGCAACGATTGCATCATTCTAGCTAGGCTCCCACTTTCTGCCAGGGTGAGTGGCTGCCAAGGGAGGCCATTTGCCATGGGAAAAAGAAGTCCTTTCCCCAGGGTCTGGGTGTCAGATGAAAGGTGGCCTTTGGGGTTCTGAGGACTTGTAGGGTAGTACTTACTGGCTAGAGTAGAGGAAATGGATTCTATTTGAATATCTGTCTAGAGGCTTTGCCCCACAGGTCCTGGTTGTCCTTGATGGGCTGCAGCTGTGAGCATTGAAGAGAACTGGGATAAAAGGGGGCGGCGTAGCCATTCAGGGAGAGCCTTGAAGGAGCCCTGAACTGGGAAAGAACAGCATGCAGAAGAAAGCGTCTGTGCTGTGAAGATCTGCAGCCATAAGAACACACCGAGGAGGTATGGACTTTAGCAATCTGAGAACAGCATGATGGGACTCTAGAGAAATAGAACAACAACAAGTGGCAGCTTTAGATTTGGAGCAATCCAGCAAAGCTTGCAAATTTCTTGCTGGGCACCACCCTCTTGGTCAGGGCGAGTGGCCAGAAATGGAGGCCATTTTCCATGGGGAAAACGAAGTCATTGGCCCAGGCTCTGGGTGTCAGATGACAGGTGGCATCTGGGGCTCTAAGGACTTGCAGGGTCCTAGTTGCTGGCAGCTTTAGTTTTGGAAGGATCCAGCAGAGTTTGTAGATTCCTGGCTTGGCACTGCCCTGCCTGCCAGGCCAAGTGGCCACAAATGAAGGCCATTTTCCATGGGAAAAAGAAGTCCTTTCCCCAGGGTCTCAGGAATATGTTCAAGGTGGCGTTTGAGGCTCTAAGTACTTCCAGGGCCCTAGTTGCTGCCAGCTTTTCTTTTGGAAAAATCCAGCAACGATTGCATCATTCTAGCTAGGCTCCCACTTTCTGCCAGGGTGAGTGGCTGCCAAGGGAGGCCATTTGCCATGGGAAAAAGAAGTCCTTTCCCCAGGGTCTGGGTGTCAGATGAAAGGTGGCCTTTGGGGTTCTGAGGACTTGTAGGGTAGTACTTACTGGCTAGAGTAGAGGAAATGGATTCTATTTGAATATCTGTCTAGAGGCTTTGCCCCACAGGTCCTGGTTGTCCTTGATGGGCTGCAGCTGTGAGCATTGAAGAGAACTGGGATAAAAGGGGGCGGCGTAGCCATTCAGGGAGAGCCTTGAAGGAGCCCTGAACTGGGAAAGAACAGCATGCAGAAGAAAGCGTCTGTGCTGTGAAGATCTGCAGCCATAAGAACACACCGAGGAGGTATGGACTTTAGCAATCTGAGAACAGCATGATGGGACTCTAGAGAAATAGAACAACAACAAGTGGCAGCTTTAGATTTGGAGCAATCCAGCAAAGCTTGCAAATTTCTTGCTGGGCACCACCCTCTTGGTCAGGGCGAGTGGCCAGAAATGGAGGCCATTTTCCATGGGGAAAATGAAGTCATTGGCCCAGGCTCTGGGTGTCAGATGACAGGTGGCATCTGGGGCTCTAAGGACTTGCAGGGTCCTAGTTGCTGGCAGCTTTCGTTCTGGAAGGATCCAGCAGAGTTTGTAGATTCCTGGCTTGGCACTGCCCTGCCTGCCAGGCCAAGTGGCCACAAATGAAGGCCATTTTCCATGGGAAAAAGAAGTCCTTTCCCCAGGGTCTCAGTAATATGTTCAAGGTGGCGTTTGAGGCTCTAAGTACTTCCAGGGCCCTAGTTGCTGCCAGCTTTTCTTTTGGAAAAATCCAGCAACGATTGTATCATTCTAGCTAGGCTCCCACTTTCTGCCAGGGTGAGTGGCTGCCAAGGGAGGCCATTTGCCATGGGAAAAAGAAGTCCTTTCCCCAGGGTCTGGGTGTCAGATGAAAGGTGGCCTTTGGGGTTCTGAGGACTTGTAGGGTAGTACTTACTGGCTAGAGTAGAGGAAATGGATTCTATTTGAATATCTGTCTAGAGGCTTTGCCCCACAGGTCCTGGTTGTCCTTGATGGGCTGCAGCTGTGAGCATTGAAGAGAACTGGGATAAAAGGGGGCGGCGTAGCCATTCAGGGAGAGCCTTGAAGGAGCCCTGAACTGGGAAAGAACAGCATGCAGAAGAAAGCGTCTGTGCTGTGAAGATCTGCAGCCATAAGAACACACCGAGGAGGTATGGACTTTAGCAATCTGAGAACAGCATGATGGGACTCTAGAGAAATAGAACAACAACAAGTGGCAGCTTTAGATTTGGAGCAATCCAGCAAAGCTTGCAAATTTCTTGCTGGGCACCACCCTCTTGGTCAGGGCGAGTGGCCAGAAATGGAGGCCATTTTCCATGGGGAAAACGAAGTCATTGGCCCAGGCTCTGGGTGTCAGATGACAGGTGGCATCTGGGGCTCTAAGGACTTGCAGGGTCCTAGTTGCTGGCAGCTTTAGTTTTGGAAGGATCCAGCAGAGTTTGTAGATTCCTGGCTTGGCACTGCCCTGCCTGCCAGGCCAAGTGGCCACAAATGAAGGCCATTTTCCATGGGAAAAAGAAGTCCTTTCCCCAGGGTCTCAGTAATATGTTCAAGGTGGCGTTTGAGGCTCTAAGTACTTCCAGGGCCCTAGTTGCTGCCAGCTTTTCTTTTGGAAAAATCCAGCAACGATTGCATCATTCTAGCTAGGCTCCCACTTTCTGCCAGGGTGAGTGGCTGCCAAGGGAGGCCATTTGCCATGGGAAAAAGAAGTCCTTTCCCCAGGGTCTGGGTGTCAGATGAAAGGTGGCCTTTGGGGTTCTGAGGACTTGTAGGGTAGTACTTACTGGCTAGAGTAGAGGAAATGGATTCTATTTGAATATCTGTCTAGAGGCTTTGCCCCACAGGTCCTGGTTGTCCTTGATGGGCTGCAGCTGTGAGCATTGAAGAGAACTGGGATAAAAGGGGGCGGCGTAGCCATTCAGGGAGAGCCTTGAAGGAGCCCTGAACTGGGAAAGAACAGCATGCAGAAGAAAGCGTCTGTGCTGTGAAGATCTGCAGCCATAAGAACACACCGAGGAGGTATGGACTTTAGCAATCTGAGAACAGCATGATGGGACTCTAGAGAAATAGAACAACAACAAGTGGCAGCTTTAGATTTGGAGCAATCCAGCAAAGCTTGCAAATTTCTTGCTGGGCACCACCCTCTTGGTCAGGGCGAGTGGCCAGAAATGGAGGCCATTTTCCATGGGGAAAACGAAGTCATTGGCCCAGGCTCTGGGTGTCAGATGAAAGGTGGCATCTGGGGCTCTAAGGACTTGCAGGGTCCTAGTTGCTGGCAGCTTTCGTTCTGGAAGGATCCAGCAGAGTTTGTAGATTCCTGGCTTGGCACTGCCCTGCCTGCCAGGCCAAGTGGCCACAAATGAAGGCCATTTTCCATGGGAAAAAGATGTCCTTTCCCCAGGGTCTCAGTAATATGTTCAAGGTGGCGTTTAAAGCTCTAAGTACTTCCAGGGCCCTAGTTGCTGCCAGCTTTTCTTTTGGAAAAATCCAGCAACGATTGCATCATTCTAGCTAGGCTCCCACTTTCTGCCAGGGTGAGTGGCTGCCAAGGGAGGCCATTTGCCATGGGAAAAAGAAGTCCTTTCCCCAGGGTCTGGGTGTCAGATGAAAGGTGGCCTTTGGGGTTCTGAGGACTTGTAGGGTAGTACTTACTGGCTAGAGTAGAGGAAATGGATTCTATTTGAATATCTGTCTAGAGGCTTTGCCCCACAGGTCCTGGTTTTCCTTGATGGGCTGCAGCTGTGAGCATTGAAGAGAACTGGGATAAAAGGGGGCGGCGTAGCCATTCAGGGAGAGCCTTGAAGGAGCCCTGAACTGGGAAAGAACAGCATGCAGAAGAAAGCGTCTGTGCTGTGAAGATCTGCAGCCATAAGAACACACCGAGGAGGTATGGACTTTAGCAATCTGAGAACAGCATGATGGGACTCTAGAGAAATAGAACAACAACAAGTGGCAGCTTTAGATTTGGAGCAATCCAGCAAAGCTTGCAAATTTCTTGCTGGGCACCACCCTCTTGGTCAGGGCGAGTGGCCAGAAATGGAGGCCATTTTCCATGGGGAAAACGAAGTCATTGGCCCAGGCTCTGGGTGTCAGATGAAAGGTGGCATCTGGGGCTCTAAGGACTTGCAGGGTCCTAGTTGCTGGCAGCTTTCGTTCTGGAAGGATCCAGCAGAGTTTGTAGATTCCTGGCTTGGCACTGCCCTGCCTGCCAGGCCAAGTGGCCACAAATGAAGGCCATTTTCCATGGGAAAAAGATGTCCTTTCCCCAGGGTCTCAGTAATATGTTCAAGGTGGCGTTTAAAGCTCTAAGTACTTCCAGGGCCCTAGTTGCTGCCAGCTTTTCTTTTGGAAAAATCCAGCAACGATTGCATCATTCTAGCTAGGCTCCCACTTTCTGCCAGGGTGAGTGGCTGCCAAGGGAGGCCATTTGCCATGGGAAAAAGAAGTCCTTTCCCCAGGGTCTGGGTGTCAGATGAAAGGTGGCCTTTGGGGTTCTGAGGACTTGTAGGGTAGTACTTACTGGCTAGAGTAGAGGAAATGGATTCTATTTGAATATCTGTCTAGAGGCTTTGCCCCACAGGTCCTGGTTTTCCTTGATGGGCTGCAGCTGTGAGCATTGAAGAGAACTGGGATAAAAGGGGGCGGCGTAGCCATTCAGGGAGAGCCTTGAAGGAGCCCTGAACTGGGAAAGAACAGCATGCAGAAGAAAGCGTCTGTGCTGTGAAGATCTGCAGCCATAAGAACACACCGAGGAGGTATGGACTTTAGCAATCTGAGAACAGCATGATGGGACTCTAGAGAAATAGAACAACAACAAGTGGCAGCTTTAGATTTGGAGCAATCCAGCAAAGCTTGCAAATTTCTTGCTGGGCACCACCCTCTTGGTCAGGGCGAGTGGCCAGAAATGGAGGCCATTTTCCATGGGGAAAACGAAGTCATTGGCCCAGGCTCTGGGTGTCAGATGACAGGTGGCATCTGGGGCTCTAAGGACTTGCAGGGTCCTAGTTGCTGGCAGCTTTAGTTTTGGAAGGATCCAGCAGAGTTTGTAGATTCCTGGCTTGGCACTGCCCTACCTGCCAGGCCAAGTGGCCACAAATGAAGGCCATTTTCCATGGGAAAAAGATGTCCTTTCCCCAGGGTCTCAGGAATATGTTCAAGGTGGCATTTGAGGCTCTAAGTACTTCCAGGGCCCTAGTTGCTGCCAGCTTTTCTTTTGGAAAAATCCAGCAACGATTGCATCATTCTAGCTAGGCTCCCACTTTCTGCCAGGGTGAGTGGCTGCCAAGGGAGGCCATTTGCCATGGGAAAAAGAAGTCCTTTCCCCAGGGTCTGGGTGTCAGATGAAAGGTGGCCTTTGGGGTTCTGAGGACTTGTAGGGTAGTACTTACTGGCTAGAGTAGAGGAAATGGATTCTATTTGAATATCTGTCTAGAGGCTTTGCCCCACAGGTCCTGGTTGTCCTTGATGGGCTGCAGCTGTGAGCATTGAAGAGAACTGGGATAAAAGGGGGCGGCGTAGCCATTCAGGGAGAGCCTTGAAGGAGCCCTGAACTGGGAAAGAACAGCATGCAGAAGAAAGCGTCTGTGCTGTGAAGATCTGCAGCCATAAGAACACACCGAGGAGGTATGGACTTTAGCAATCTGAGAACAGCATGATGGGACTCTAGAGAAATAGAACAACAACAAGTGGCAGCTTTAGATTTGGAGCAATCCAGCAAAGCTTGCAAATTTCTTGCTGGGCACCACCCTCTTGGTCAGGGCGAGTGGCCAGAAATGGAGGCCATTTTCCATGGGGAAAACGAAGTCATTGGCCCAGGCTCTGGGTGTCAGATGACAGGTGGCATCTGGGGCTCTAAGGACTTGCAGGGTCCTAGTTGCTGGCAGCTTTCGTTCTGGAAGGATCCAGCAGAGTTTGTAGATTCCTGGCTTGGCACTGCCCTGCCTGCCAGGCCAAGTGGCCACAAATGAAGGCCATTTTCCATGGGAAAAAGAAGTCCTTTCCCCAGGGTCTCAGGAATATGTTCAAGGTGGCGTTTGAGGCTCTAAGTACTTCCAGGGCCCTAGTTGCTGCCAGCTTTTCTTTTGGAAAAATCCAGCAACGATTGCATCATTCTAGCTAGGCTCCCACTTTCTGCCAGGGTGAGTGGCTGCCAAGGGAGGCCATTTGCCATGGGAAAAAGAAGTCCTTTCCCCAGGGTCTGGGTGTCAGATGAAAGGTGGCCTTTGGGGTTCTGAGGACTTGTAGGGTAGTACTTACTGGCTAGAGTAGAGGAAATGGATTCTATTTGAATATCTGTCTAGAGGCTTTGCCCCACAGGTCCTGGTTGTCCTTGATGGGCTGCAGCTGTGAGCATTGAAGAGAACTGGGATAAAAGGGGGCGGCGTAGCCATTCAGGGAGAGCCTTGAAGGAGCCCTGAACTGGGAAAGAACAGCATGCAGAAGAAAGCGTCTGTGCTGTGAAGATCTGCAGCCATAAGAACACACCGAGGAGGTATGGACTTTAGCAATCTGAGAACAGCATGATGGGACTCTAGAGAAATAGAACAACAACAAGTGGCAGCTTTAGATTTGGAGCAATCCAGCAAAGCTTGCAAATTTCTTGCTGGGCACCAGCCTCTTGGTCAGGGCGAGTGGCCAGAAATGGAGGCCATTTTCCATGGGGAAAACGAAGTCATTGGCCCAGGCTCTGGGTGTCAGATGACAGGTGGCATCTGGGGCTCTAAGGACTTGCAGGGTCCTAGTTGCTGGCAGCTTTCGTTCTGGAAGGATCCAGCAGAGTTTGTAGATTCCTGGCTTGGCACTGCCCTGCCTGCCAGGCCAAGTGGCCACAAATGAAGGCCATTTTCCATGGGAAAAAGATGTCCTTTCCCCAGGGTCTCAGGAATATGTTCAAGGTGGCGTTTAAAGCTCTAAGTACTTCCAGGGCCCTAGTTGCTGCCAGCTTTTCTTTTGGAAAAATCCAGCAACGATTGCATCATTCTAGCTAGGCTCCCACTTTCTGCCAGGGTGAGTGGCTGCCAAGGGAGGCCATTTGCCATGGGAAAAAGAAGTCCTTTCCCCAGGGTCTGGGTGTCAGATGAAAGGTGGCCTTTGGGGTTCTGAGGACTTGTAGGGTAGTACTTACTGGCTAGAGTAGAGGAAATGGATTCTATTTGAATATCTGTCTAGAGGCTTTGCCCCACAGGTCCTGGTTGTCCTTGATGGGCTGCAGCTGTGAGCATTGAAGAGAACTGGGATAAAAGGGGGCGGCGTAGCCATTCAGGGAGAGCCTTGAAGGAGCCCTGAACTGGGAAAGAACAGCATGCAGAAGAAAGCGTCTGTGCTGTGAAGATCTGCAGCCATAAGAACACACCGAGGAGGTATGGACTTTAGCAATCTGAGAACAGCATGATGGGACTCTAGAGAAATAGAACAACAACAAGTGGCAGCTTTAGATTTGGAGCAATCCAGCAAAGCTTGCAAATTTCTTGCTGGGCACCACCCTCTTGGTCAGGGCGAGTGGCCAGAAATGGAGGCCATTTTCCATGGGGAAAACGAAGTCATTGGCCCAGGCTCTGGGTGTCAGATGAAAGGTGGCATCTGGGGCTCTAAGGACTTGCAGGGTCCTAGTTGCTGGCAGCTTTCGTTCTGGAAGGATCCAGCAGAGTTTGTAGATTCCTGGCTTGGCACTGCCCTGCCTGCCAGGCCAAGTGGCCACAAATGAAGGCCATTTTCCATGGGAAAAAGAAGTCCTTTCCCCAGGGTCTCAGTAATATGTTCAAGGTGGCGTTTGAGGCTCTAAGTACTTCCAGGGCCCTAGTTGCTGCCAGCTTTTCTTTTGGAAAAATCCAGCAACGATTGCATCATTCTAGCTAGGCTCCCACTTTCTGCCAGGGTGAGTGGCTGCCAAGGGAGGCCATTTGCCATGGGAAAAAGAAGTCCTTTCCCCAGGGTCTGGGTGTCAGATGAAAGGTGGCCTTTGGGGTTCTGAGGACTTGTAGGGTAGTACTTACTGGCTAGAGTAGAGGAAATGGATTCTATTTGAATATCTGTCTAGAGGCTTTGCCCCACAGGTCCTGGTTGTCCTTGATGGGCTGCAGCTGTGAGCATTGAAGAGAACTGGGATAAAAGGGGGCGGCTTAGCCATTCAGGGAGAGCCTTGAAGGAGCCCTGAACTGGGAAAGAACAGCATGCAGAAGAAAGCGTCTGTGCTGTGAAGATCTGCAGCCATAAGAACACACCGAGGAGGTATGGACTTTAGCAATCTGAGAACAGCATGATGGGACTCTAGAGAAATAGAACAACAACAAGTGGCAGCTTTAGATTTGGAGCAATCCAGCAAAGCTTGCAAATTTCTTGCTGGGCACCACCCTCTTGGTCAGGGCGAGTGGCCAGAAATGGAGGCCATTTTCCATGGGGAAAACGAAGTCATTGGCCCAGGCTCTGGGTGTCAGATGACAGGTGGCATCTGGGGCTCTAAGGACTTGCAGGGTCCTAGTTGCTGGCAGCTTTAGTTTTGGAAGGATCCAGCAGAGTTTGTAGATTCCTGGCTTGGCACTGCCCTGCCTGCCAGGCCAAGTGGCCACAAATGAAGGCCATTTTCCATGGGAAAAAGATGTCCTTTCCCCAGGGTCTCAGGAATATGTTCAAGGTGGCGTTTGAGGCTCTAAGTACTTCCAGGGCCCTAGTTGCTGCCAGCTTTTCTTTTGGAAAAATCCAGCAACGATTGCATCATTCTAGCTAGGCTCCCACTTTCTGCCAGGGTGAGTGGCTGCCAAGGGAGGCCATTTGCCATGGGAAAAAGAAGTCCTTTCCCCAGGGTCTGGGTGTCAGATGAAAGGTGGCCTTTGGGGTTCTGAGGACTTGTAGGGTAGTACTTACTGGCTAGAGTAGAGGAAATGGATTCTATTTGAATATCTGTCTAGAGGCTTTGCCCCACAGGTCCTGGTTGTCCTTGATGGGCTGCAGCTGTGAGCATTGAAGAGAACTGGGATAAAAGGGGGCGGCGTAGCCATTCAGGGAGAGCCTTGAAGGAGCCCTGAACTGGGAAAGAACAGCATGCAGAAGAAAGCGTCTGTGCTGTGAAGATCTGCAGCCATAAGAACACACCGAGGAGGTATGGACTTTAGCAATCTGAGAACAGCATGATGGGACTCTAGAGAAATAGAACAACAACAAGTGGCAGCTTTAGATTTGGAGCAATCCAGCAAAGCTTGCAAATTTCTTGCTGGGCACCACCCTCTTGGTCAGGGCGAGTGGCCAGAAATGGAGGCCATTTTCCATGGGGAAAACGAAGTCATTGGCCCAGGCTCTGGGTGTCAGATGACAGGTGGCATCTGGGGCTATAAGGACTTGCAGGGTCCTAGTTGCTGGCAGCTTTCGTTCTGGAAGGATCCAGCAGAGTTTGTAGATTCCTGGCTTGGCACTGCCCTGCCTGCCAGGCCAAGTGGCCACAAATGAAGGCCATTTTCCATGGGAAAAAGATGTCCTTTCCCCAGGGTCTCAGGAATATGTTCAAGGTGGCGTTTGAGGCTCTAAGTACTTCCAGGGCCCTAGTTGCTGCCAGCTTTTCTTTTGGAAAAATCCAGCAACGATTGCATCATTCTAGCTAGGCTCCCACTTTCTGCCAGGGTGAGTGGCTGCCAAGGGAGGCCATTTGCCATGGGAAAAAGAAGTCCTTTCCCCAGGGTCTGGGTGTCAGATGAAAGGTGGCCTTTGGGGTTCTGAGGACTTGTAGGGTAGTACTTACTGGCTAGAGTAGAGGAAATGGATTCTATTTGAATATCTGTCTAGAGGCTTTGCCCCACAGGTCCTGGTTGTCCTTGATGGGCTGCAGCTGTGAGCATTGAAGAGAACTGGGATAAAAGGGGGCGGCGTAGCCATTCAGGGAGAGCCTTGAAGGAGCCCTGAACTGGGAAAGAACAGCATGCAGAAGAAAGCGTCTGTGCTGTGAAGATCTGCAGCCATAAGAACACACCGAGGAGGTATGGACTTTAGCAATCTGAGAACAGCATGATGGGACTCTAGAGAAATAGAACAACAACAAGTGGCAGCTTTAGATTTGGAGCAATCCAGCAAAGCTTGCAAATTTCTTGCTGGGCACCACCCTCTTGGTCAGGGCGAGTGGCCAGAAATGGAGGCCATTTTCCATGGGGAAAACGAAGTCATTGGCCCAGGCTCTGGGTGTCAGATGACAGGTGGCATCTGGGGCTCTAAGGACTTGCAGGGTCCTAGTTGCTGGCAGCTTTCGTTCTGGAAGGATCCAGCAGAGTTTGTAGATTCCTGGCTTGGCACTGCCCTGCCTGCCAGGCCAAGTGGCCACAAATGAAGGCCATTTTCCATGGGAAAAAGAAGTCCTTTCCCCAGGGTCTCAGGAATATGTTCAAGGTGGCGTTTGAGGCTCTAAGTACTTCCAGGGCCCTAGTTGCTGCCAGCTTTTCTTTTGGAAAAATCCAGCAACGATTGCATCATTCTAGCTAGGCTCCCACTTTCTGCCAGGGTGAGTGGCTGCCAAGGGAGGCCATTTGCCATGGGAAAAAGAAGTCCTTTCCCCAGGGTCTGGGTGTCAGATGAAAGGTGGCCTTTGGGGTTCTGAGGACTTGTAGGGTAGTACTTACTGGCTAGAGTAGAGGAAATGGATTCTATTTGAATATCTGTCTAGAGGCTTTGCCCCACAGGTCCTGGTTGTCCTTGATGGGCTGCAGCTGTGAGCATTGAAGAGAACTGGGATAAAAGGGGGCGGCGTAGCCATTCAGGGAGAGCCTTGAAGGAGCCCTGAACTGGGAAAGAACAGCATGCAGAAGAAAGCGTCTGTGCTGTGAAGATCTGCAGCCATAAGAACACACCGAGGAGGTATGGACTTTAGCAATCTGAGAACAGCATGATGGGACTCTAGAGAAATAGAACAACAACAAGTGGCAGCTTTAGATTTGGAGCAATCCAGCAAAGCTTGCAAATTTCTTGCTGGGCACCAGCCTCTTGGTCAGGGCGAGTGGCCAGAAATGGAGGCCATTTTCCATGGGGAAAACGAAGTCATTGGCCCAGGCTCTGGGTGTCAGATGACAGGTGGCATCTGGGGCTCTAAGGACTTGCAGGGTCCTAGTTGCTGGCAGCTTTCGTTCTGGAAGGATCCAGCAGAGTTTGTAGATTCCTGGCTTGGCACTGCCCTGCCTGCCAGGCCAAGTGGCCACAAATGAAGGCCATTTTCCATGGGAAAAAGATGTCCTTTCCCCAGGGTCTCAGGAATATGTTCAAGGTGGCGTTTGAGGCTCTAAGTACTTCCAGGGCCCTAGTTGCTGCCAGCTTTTCTTTTGGAAAAATCCAGCAACGATTGCATCATTCTAGCTAGGCTCCCACTTTCTGCCAGGGTGAGTGGCTGCCAAGGGAGGCCATTTGCCATGGGAAAAAGAAGTCCTTTCCCCAGGGTCTGGGTGTCAGATGAAAGGTGGCCTTTGGGGTTCTGAGGACTTGTAGGGTAGTACTTACTGGCTAGAGTAGAGGAAATGGATTCTATTTGAATATCTGTCTAGAGGCTTTGCCCCACAGGTCCTGGTTGTCCTTGATGGGCTGCAGCTGTGAGCATTGAAGAGAACTGGGATAAAAGGGGGCGGCGTAGCCATTCAGGGAGAGCCTTGAAGGAGCCCTGAACTGGGAAAGAACAGCATGCAGAAGAAAGCGTCTGTGCTGTGAAGATCTGCAGCCATAAGAACACACCGAGGAGGTATGGACTTTAGCAATCTGAGAACAGCATGATGGGACTCTAGAGAAATAGAACAACAACAAGTGGCAGCTTTAGATTTGGAGCAATCCAGCAAAGCTTGCAAATTTCTTGCTGGGCACCACCCTCTTGGTCAGGGCGAGTGGCCAGAAATGGAGGCCATTTTCCATGGGGAAAACGAAGTCATTGGCCCAGGCTCTGGGTGTCAGATGACAGGTGGCATCTGGGGCTCTAAGGACTTGCAGGGTCCTAGTTGCTGGCAGCTTTCGTTCTGGAAGGATCCAGCAGAGTTTGTAGATTCCTGGCTTGGCACTGCCCTGCCTGCCAGGCCAAGTGGCCACAAATGAAGGCCATTTTCCATGGGAAAAAGAAGTCCTTTCCCCAGGGTCTCAGGAATATGTTCAAGGTGGCGTTTGAGGCTCTAAGTACTTCCAGGGCCCTAGTTGCTGCCAGCTTTTCTTTTGGAAAAATCCAGCAACGATTGCATCATTCTAGCTAGGCTCCCACTTTCTGCCAGGGTGAGTGGCTGCCAAGGGAGGCCATTTGCCATGGGAAAAAGAAGTCCTTTCCCCAGGGTCTGGGTGTCAGATGAAAGGTGGCCTTTGGGGTTCTGAGGACTTGTAGGGTAGTACTTACTGGCTAGAGTAGAGGAAATGGATTCTATTTGAATATCTGTCTAGAGGCTTTGCCCCACAGGTCCTGGTTGTCCTTGATGGGCTGCAGCTGTGAGCATTGAAGAGAACTGGGATAAAAGGGGGCGGCGTAGCCATTCAGGGAGAGCCTTGAAGGAGCCCTGAACTGGGAAAGAACAGCATGCAGAAGAAAGCGTCTGTGCTGTGAAGATCTGCAGCCATAAGAACACACCGAGGAGGTATGGACTTTAGCAATCTGAGAACAGCATGATGGGACTCTAGAGAAATAGAACAACAACAAGTGGCAGCTTTAGATTTGGAGCAATCCAGCAAAGCTTGCAAATTTCTTGCTGGGCACCAGCCTCTTGGTCAGGGCGAGTGGCCAGAAATGGAGGCCATTTTCCATGGGGAAAACGAAGTCATTGGCCCAGGCTCTGGGTGTCAGATGACAGGTGGCATCTGGGGCTCTAAGGACTTGCAGGGTCCTAGTTGCTGGCAGCTTTAGTTTTGGAAGGATCCAGCAGAGTTTGTAGATTCCTGGCTTGGCACTGCCCTGCCTGCCAGGCCAAGTGGCCACAAATGAAGGCCATTTTCCATGGGAAAAAGAAGTCCTTTCCCCAGGGTCTCAGGAATATGTTCAAGGTGGCGTTTGAGGCTCTAAGTACTTCCAGGGCCCTAGTTGCTGCCAGCTTTTCTTTTGGAAAAATCCAGCAACGATTGCATCATTCTAGCTAGGCTCCCACTTTCTGCCAGGGTGAGTGGCTGCCAAGGGAGGCCATTTGCCATGGGAAAAAGAAGTCCTTTCCCCAGGGTCTGGGTGTCAGATGAAAGGTGGCCTTTGGGGTTCTGAGGACTTGTAGGGTAGTACTTACTGGCTAGAGTAGAGGAAATGGATTCTATTTGAATATCTGTCTAGAGGCTTTGCCCCACAGGTCCTGGTTGTCCTTGATGGGCTGCAGCTGTGAGCATTGAAGAGAACTGGGATAAAAGGGGGCGGCGTAGCCATTCAGGGAGAGCCTTGAAGGAGCCCTGAACTGGGAAAGAACAGCATGCAGAAGAAAGCGTCTGTGCTGTGAAGATCTGCAGCCATAAGAACACACCGAGGAGGTATGGACTTTAGCAATCTGAGAACAGCATGATGGGACTCTAGAGAAATAGAACAACAACAAGTGGCAGCTTTAGATTTGGAGCAATCCAGCAAAGCTTGCAAATTTCTTGCTGGGCACCACCCTCTTGGTCAGGGCGAGTGGCCAGAAATGGAGGCCATTTTCCATGGGGAAAACGAAGTCATTGGCCCAGGCTCTGGGTGTCAGATGACAGGTGGCATCTGGGGCTATAAGGACTTGCAGGGTCCTAGTTGCTGGCAGCTTTAGTTTTGGAAGGATCCAGCAGAGTTTGTAGATTCCTGGCTTGGCACTGCCCTGCCTGCCAGGCCAAGTGGCCACAAATGAAGGCCATTTTCCATGGGAAAAAGAAGTCCTTTCCCCAGGGTCTCAGGAATATGTTCAAGGTGGCGTTTGAGGCTCTAAGTACTTCCAGGGCCCTAGTTGCTGCCAGCTTTTCTTTTGGAAAAATCCAGCAACGATTGCATCATTCTAGCTAGGCTCCCACTTTCTGCCAGGGTGAGTGGCTGCCAAGGGAGGCCATTTGCCATGGGAAAAAGAAGTCCTTTCCCCAGGGTCTGGGTGTCAGATGAAAGGTGGCCTTTGGGGTTCTGAGGACTTGTAGGGTAGTACTTACTGGCTAGAGTAGAGGAAATGGATTCTATTTGAATATCTGTCTAGAGGCTTTGCCCCACAGGTCCTGGTTGTCCTTGATGGGCTGCAGCTGTGAGCATTGAAGAGAACTGGGATAAAAGGGGGCGGCGTAGCCATTCAGGGAGAGCCTTGAAGGAGCCCTGAACTGGGAAAGAACAGCATGCAGAAGAAAGCGTCTGTGCTGTGAAGATCTGCAGCCATAAGAACACACCGAGGAGGTATGGACTTTAGCAATCTGAGAACAGCATGATGGGACTCTAGAGAAATAGAACAACAACAAGTGGCAGCTTTAGATTTGGAGCAATCCAGCAAAGCTTGCAAATTTCTTGCTGGGCACCACCCTCTTGGTCAGGGCGAGTGGCCAGAAATGGAGGCCATTTTCCATGGGGAAAACGAAGTCATTGGCCCAGGCTCTGGGTGTCAGATGACAGGTGGCATCTGGGGCTCTAAGGACTTGCAGGGTCCTAGTTGCTGGCAGCTTTAGTTCTGGAAGGATCCAGCAGAGTTTGTAGATTCCTGGCTTGGCACTGCCCTGCCTGCCAGGCCAAGTGGCCACAAATGAAGGCCATTTTCCATGGGAAAAAGAAGTCCTTTCCCCAGGGTCTCAGGAATATGTTCAAGGTGGCGTTTGAGGCTCTAAGTACTTCCAGGGCCCTAGTTGCTGCCAGCTTTTCTTTTGGAAAAATCCAGCAACGATTGCATCATTCTAGCTAGGCTCCCACTTTCTGCCAGGGTGAGTGGCTGCCAAGGGAGGCCATTTGCCATGGGAAAAAGAAGTCCTTTCCCCAGGGTCTGGGTGTCAGATGAAAGGTGGCCTTTGGGGTTCTGAGGACTTGTAGGGTACTACTTACTGGCTAGAGTAGAGGAAATGGATTCTATTTGAATATCTGTCTAGAGGCTTTGCCCCACAGGTCCTGGTTGTCCTTGATGGGCTGCAGCTGTGAGCATTGAAGAGAACTGGGATAAAAGGGGGCGGCGTAGCCATTCAGGGAGAGCCTTGAAGGAGCCCTGAACTGGGAAAGAACAGCATGCAGAAGAAAGCGTCTGTGCTGTGAAGATCTGCAGCCATAAGAACACACCGAGGAGGTATGGACTTTAGCAATCTGAGAACAGCATGATGGGACTCTAGAGAAATAGAACAACAACAAGTGGCAGCTTTAGATTTGGAGCAATCCAGCAAAGCTTGCAAATTTCTTGCTGGGCACCACCCTCTTGGTCAGGGCGAGTGGCCAGAAATGGAGGCCATTTTCCATGGGGAAAACGAAGTCATTGGCCCAGGCTCTGGGTGTCAGATGACAGGTGGCATCTGGGGCTCTAAGGACTTGCAGGGTCCTAGTTGCTGGCAGCTTTCGTTCTGGAAGGATCCAGCAGAGTTTGTAGATTCCTGGCTTGGCACTGCCCTGCCTGCCAGGCCAAGTGGCCACAAATGAAGGCCATTTTCCATGGGAAAAAGAAGTCCTTTCCCCAGGGTCTCAGGAATATGTTCAAGGTGGCGTTTGAGGCTCTAAGTACTTCCAGGGCCCTAGTTGCTGGCAGCTTTTCTTTTGGAAAAATCCAGCAACGATTGCATCATTCTAGCTAGGCTCCCACTTTCTGCCAGGGTGAGTGGCTGCCAAGGGAGGCCATTTGCCATGGGAAAAAGAAGTCCTTTCCCCAGGGTCTGGGTGTCAGATGAAAGGTGGCCTTTGGGGTTCTGAGGACTTGTAGGGTAGTACTTACTGGCTAGAGTAGAGGAAATGGATTCTATTTGAATATCTGTCTAGAGGCTTTGCCCCACAGGTCCTGGTTGTCCTTGATGGGCTGCAGCTGTGAGCATTGAAGAGAACTGGGATAAAAGGGGGCGGCGTAGCCATTCAGGGAGAGCCTTGAAGGAGCCCTGAACTGGGAAAGAACAGCATGCAGAAGAAAGCGTCTGTGCTGTGAAGATCTGCAGCCATAAGAACACACCGAGGAGGTATGGACTTTAGCAATCTGAGAACAGCATGATGGGACTCTAGAGAAATAGAACAACAACAAGTGGCAGCTTTAGATTTGGAGCAATCCAGCAAAGCTTGCAAATTTCTTGCTGGGCACCACCCTCTTGGTCAGGGCGAGTGGCCAGAAATGGAGGCCATTTTCCATGGGGAAAACGAAGTCATTGGCCCAGGCTCTGGGTGTCAGATGACAGGTGGCATCTGGGGCTCTAAGGACTTGCAGGGTCCTAGTTGCTGGCAGCTTTCGTTCTGGAAGGATCCAGCAGAGTTTGTAGATTCCTGGCTTGGCACTGCCCTGCCTGCCAGGCCAAGTGGCCACAAATGAAGGCCATTTTCCATGGGAAAAAGAAGTCCTTTCCCCAGGGTCTCAGGAATATGTTCAAGGTGGCGTTTGAGGCTCTAAGTACTTCCAGGGCCCTAGTTGCTGCCAGCTTTTCTTTTGGAAAAATCCAGCAACGATTGCATCATTCTAGCTAGGCTCCCACTTTCTGCCAGGGTGAGTGGCTGCCAAGGGAGGCCATTTGCCATGGGAAAAAGAAGTCCTTTCCCCAGGGTCTGGGTGTCAGATGAAAGGTGGCCTTTGGGGTTCTGAGGACTTGTAGGGTAGTACTTACTGGCTAGAGTAGAGGAAATGGATTCTATTTGAATATCTGTCTAGAGGCTTTGCCCCACAGGTCCTGGTTGTCCTTGATGGGCTGCAGCTGTGAGCATTGAAGAGAACTGGGATAAAAGGGGGCGGCGTAGCCATTCAGGGAGAGCCTTGAAGGAGCCCTGAACTGGGAAAGAACAGCATGCAGAAGAAAGCGTCTGTGCTGTGAAGATCTGCAGCCATAAGAACACACCGAGGAGGTATGGACTTTAGCAATCTGAGAACAGCATGATGGGACTCTAGAGAAATAGAACAACAACAAGTGGCAGCTTTAGATTTGGAGCAATCCAGCAAAGCTTGCAAATTTCTTGCTGGGCACCACCCTCTTGGTCAGGGCGAGTGGCCAGAAATGGAGGCCATTTTCCATGGGGAAAACGAAGTCATTGGCCCAGGCTCTGGGTGTCAGATGACAGGTGGCATCTGGGGCTCTAAGGACTTGCAGGGTCCTAGTTGCTGGCAGCTTTAGTTTTGGAAGGATCCAGCAGAGTTTGTAGATTCCTGGCTTGGCACTGCCCTGCCTGCCAGGCCAAGTGGCCACAAATGAAGGCCATTTTCCATGGGAAAAAGAAGTCCTTTCCCCAGGGTCTCAGGAATATGTTCAAGGTGGCGTTTGAGGCTCTAAGTACTTCCAGGGCCCTAGTTGCTGCCAGCTTTTCTTTTGGAAAAATCCAGCAACGATTGCATCATTCTAGCTAGGCTCCCACTTTCTGCCAGGGTGAGTGGCTGCCAAGGGAGGCCATTTGCCATGGGAAAAAGAAGTCCTTTCCCCAGGGTCTGGGTGTCAGATGAAAGGTGGCCTTTGGGGTTCTGAGGACTTGTAGGGTAGTACTTACTGGCTAGAGTAGAGGAAATGGATTCTATTTGAATATCTGTCTAGAGGCTTTGCCCCACAGGTCCTGGTTGTCCTTGATGGGCTGCAGCTGTGAGCATTGAAGAGAACTGGGATAAAAGGGGGCGGCGTAGCCATTCAGGGAGAGCCTTGAAGGAGCCCTGAACTGGGAAAGAACAGCATGCAGAAGAAAGCGTCTGTGCTGTGAAGATCTGCAGCCATAAGAACACACCGAGGAGGTATGGACTTTAGCAATCTGAGAACAGCATGATGGGACTCTAGAGAAATAGAACAACAACAAGTGGCAGCTTTAGATTTGGAGCAATCCAGCAAAGCTTGCAAATTTCTTGCTGGGCACCACCCTCTTGGTCAGGGCGAGTGGCCAGAAATGGAGGCCATTTTCCATGGGGAAAACGAAGTCATTGGCCCAGGCTCTGGGTGTCAGATGACAGGTGGCATCTGGGGCTCTAAGGACTTGCAGGGTCCTAGTTGCTGGCAGCTTTCGTTCTGGAAGGATCCAGCAGAGTTTGTAGATTCCTGGCTTGGCACTGCCCTGCCTGCCAGGCCAAGTGGCCACAAATGAAGGCCATTTTCCATGGGAAAAAGAAGTCCTTTCCCCAGGGTCTCAGGAATATGTTCAAGGTGGCGTTTGAGGCTCTAAGTACTTCCAGGGCCCTAGTTGCTGCCAGCTTTTCTTTTGGAAAAATCCAGCAACGATTGCATCATTCTAGCTAGGCTCCCACTTTCTGCCAGGGTGAGTGGCTGCCAAGGGAGGCCATTTGCCATGGGAAAAAGAAGTCCTTTCCCCAGGGTCTGGGTGTCAGATGAAAGGTGGCCTTTGGGGTTCTGAGGACTTGTAGGGTAGTACTTACTGGCTAGAGTAGAGGAAATGGATTCTATTTGAATATCTGTCTAGAGGCTTTGCCCCACAGGTCCTGGTTGTCCTTGATGGGCTGCAGCTGTGAGCATTGAAGAGAACTGGGATAAAAGGGGGCGGCGTAGCCATTCAGGGAGAGCCTTGAAGGAGCCCTGAACTGGGAAAGAACAGCATGCAGAAGAAAGCGTCTGTGCTGTGAAGATCTGCAGCCATAAGAACACACCGAGGAGGTATGGACTTTAGCAATCTGAGAACAGCATGATGGGACTCTAGAGAAATAGAACAACAACAAGTGGCAGCTTTAGATTTGGAGCAATCCAGCAAAGCTTGCAAATTTCTTGCTGGGCACCACCCTCTTGGTCAGGGCGAGTGGCCAGAAATGGAGGCCATTTTCCATGGGGAAAACGAAGTCATTGGCCCAGGCTCTGGGTGTCAGATGACAGGTGGCATCTGGGGCTCTAAGGACTTGCAGGGTCCTAGTTGCTGGCAGCTTTCGTTCTGGAAGGATCCAGCAGAGTTTGTAGATTCCTGGCTTGGCACTGCCCTGCCTGCCAGGCCAAGTGGCCACAAATGAAGGCCATTTTCCATGGGAAAAAGAAGTCCTTTCCCCAGGGTCTCAGGAATATGTTCAAGGTGGCGTTTGAGGCTCTAAGTACTTCCAGGGCCCTAGTTGCTGCCAGCTTTTCTTTTGGAAAAATCCAGCAACGATTGCATCATTCTAGCTAGGCTCCCACTTTCTGCCAGGGTGAGTGGCTGCCAAGGGAGGCCATTTGCCATGGGAAAAAGAAGTCCTTTCCCCAGGGTCTGGGTGTCAGATGAAAGGTGGCCTTTGGGGTTCTGAGGACTTGTAGGGTAGTACTTACTGGCTAGAGTAGAGGAAATGGATTCTATTTGAATATCTGTCTAGAGGCTTTGCCCCACAGGTCCTGGTTGTCCTTGATGGGCTGCAGCTGTGAGCATTGAAGAGAACTGGGATAAAAGGGGGCGGCGTAGCCATTCAGGGAGAGCCTTGAAGGAGCCCTGAACTGGGAAAGAACAGCATGCAGAAGAAAGCGTCTGTGCTGTGAAGATCTGCAGCCATAAGAACACACCGAGGAGGTATGGACTTTAGCAATCTGAGAACAGCATGATGGGACTCTAGAGAAATAGAACAACAACAAGTGGCAGCTTTAGATTTGGAGCAATCCAGCAAAGCTTGCAAATTTCTTGCTGGGCACCACCCTCTTGGTCAGGGCGAGTGGCCAGAAATGGAGGCCATTTTCCATGGGGAAAACGAAGTCATTGGCCCAGGCTCTGGGTGTCAGATGACAGGTGGCATCTGGGGCTCTAAGGACTTGCAGGGTCCTAGTTGCTGGCAGCTTTAGTTTTGGAAGGATCCAGCAGAGTTTGTAGATTCCTGGCTTGGCACTGCCCTGCCTGCCAGGCCAAGTGGCCACAAATGAAGGCCATTTTCCATGGGAAAAAGAAGTCCTTTCCCCAGGGTCTCAGTAATATGTTCAAGGTGGCGTTTGAGGCTCTAAGTACTTCCAGGGCCCTAGTTGCTGCCAGCTTTTCTTTTGGAAAAATCCAGCAACGATTGCATCATTCTAGCTAGGCTCCCACTTTCTGCCAGGGTGAGTGGCTGCCAAGGGAGGCCATTTGCCATGGGAAAAAGAAGTCCTTTCCCCAGGGTCTGGGTGTCAGATGAAAGGTGGCCTTTGGGGTTCTGAGGACTTGTAGGGTAGTACTTACTGGCTAGAGTAGAGGAAATGGATTCTATTTGAATATCTGTCTAGAGGCTTTGCCCCACAGGTCCTGGTTGTCCTTGATGGGCTGCAGCTGTGAGCATTGAAGAGAACTGGGATAAAAGGGGGCGGCGTAGCCATTCAGGGAGAGCCTTGAAGGAGCCCTGAACTGGGAAAGAACAGCATGCAGAAGAAAGCGTCTGTGCTGTGAAGATCTGCAGCCATAAGAACACACCGAGGAGGTATGGACTTTAGCAATCTGAGAACAGCATGATGGGACTCTAGAGAAATAGAACAACAACAAGTGGCAGCTTTAGATTTGGAGCAATCCAGCAAAGCTTGCAAATTTCTTGCTGGGCACCACCCTCTTGGTCAGGGCGAGTGGCCAGAAATGGAGGCCATTTTCCATGGGGAAAACGAAGTCATTGGCCCAGGCTCTGGGTGTCAGATGACAGGTGGCATCTGGGGCTCTAAGGACTTGCAGGGTCCTAGTTGCTGGCAGCTTTAGTTCTGGAAGGATCCAGCAGAGTTTGTAGATTCCTGGCTTGGCACTGCCCTGCCTGCCAGGCCAAGTGGCCACAAATGAAGGCCATTTTCCATGGGAAAAAGAAGTCCTTTCCCCAGGGTCTCAGGAATATGTTCAAGGTGGCGTTTGAGGCTCTAAGTACTTCCAGGGCCCTAGTTGCTGCCAGCTTTTCTTTTGGAAAAATCCAGCAACGATTGCATCATTCTAGCTAGGCTCCCACTTTCTGCCAGGGTGAGTGGCTGCCAAGGGAGGCCATTTGCCATGGGAAAAAGAAGTCCTTTCCCCAGGGTCTGGGTGTCAGATGAAAGGTGGCCTTTGGGGTTCTGAGGACTTGTAGGGTAGTACTTACTGGCTAGAGTAGAGGAAATGGATTCTATTTGAATATCTGTCTAGAGGCTTTGCCCCACAGGTCCTGGTTGTCCTTGATGGGCTGCAGCTGTGAGCATTGAAGAGAACTGGGATAAAAGGGGGCGGCGTAGCCATTCAGGGAGAGCCTTGAAGGAGCCCTGAACTGGGAAAGAACAGCATGCAGAAGAAAGCGTCTGTGCTGTGAAGATCTGCAGCCATAAGAACACACCGAGGAGGTATGGACTTTAGCAATCTGAGAACAGCATGATGGGACTCTAGAGAAATAGAACAACAACAAGTGGCAGCTTTAGATTTGGAGCAATCCAGCAAAGCTTGCAAATTTCTTGCTGGGCACCACCCTCTTGGTCAGGGCGAGTGGCCAGAAATGGAGGCCATTTTCCATGGGGAAAACGAAGTCATTGGCCCAGGCTCTGGGTGTCAGATGACAGGTGGCATCTGGGGCTCTAAGGACTTGCAGGGTCCTAGTTGCTGGCAGCTTTCGTTCTGGAAGGATCCAGCAGAGTTTGTAGATTCCTGGCTTGGCACTGCCCTGCCTGCCAGGCCAAGTGGCCACAAATGAAGGCCATTTTCCATGGGAAAAAGATGTCCTTTCCCAGGGTCTCAGGAATATGTTCAAGGTGGCGTTTGAGGCTCTAAGTACTTCCAGGGCCCTAGTTGCTGCCAGCTTTTCTTTTGGAAAAATCCAGCAACGATTGCATCATTCTAGCTAGGCTCCCACTTTCTGCCAGGGTGAGTGGCTGCCAAGGGAGGCCATTTGCCATGGGAAAAAGAAGTCCTTTCCCCAGGGTCTGGGTGTCAGATGAAAGGTGGCCTTTGGGGTTCTGAGGACTTGTAGGGTAGTACTTACTGGCTAGAGTAGAGGAAATGGATTCTATTTGAATATCTGTCTAGAGGCTTTGCCCCACAGGTCCTGGTTGTCCTTGATGGGCTGCAGCTGTGAGCATTGAAGAGAACTGGGATAAAAGGGGGCGGCGTAGCCATTCAGGGAGAGCCTTGAAGGAGCCCTGAACTGGGAAAGAACAGCATGCAGAAGAAAGCGTCTGTGCTGTGAAGATCTGCAGCCATAAGAACACACCGAGGAGGTATGGACTTTAGCAATCTGAGAACAGCATGATGGGACTCTAGAGAAATAGAACAACAACAAGTGGCAGCTTTAGATTTGGAGCAATCCAGCAAAGCTTGCAAATTTCTTGCTGGGCACCACCCTCTTGGTCAGGGCGAGTGGCCAGAAATGGAGGCCATTTTCCATGGGGAAAACGAAGTCATTGGCCCAGGCTCTGGGTGTCAGATGAAAGGTGGCATCTGGGGCTCTAAGGACTTGCAGGGTCCTAGTTGCTGGCAGCTTTCGTTCTGGAAGGATCCAGCAGAGTTTGTAGATTCCTGGCTTGGCACTGCCCTGCCTGCCAGGCCAAGTGGCCAGAAATGAAGGCCATTTTCCATGGGAAAAAGATGTCCTTTCCCCAGGGTCTCAGGAATATGTTCAAGGTGGCGTTTGAGGCTCTAAGTACTTCCAGGGCCCTAGTTGCTGGCAGCTTTTCTTTTGGAAAAATCCAGCAACGATTGCATCATTCTAGCTAGGCTCCCACTTTCTGCCAGGGTGAGTGGCTGCCAAGGGAGGCCATTTGCCATGGGAAAAAGAAGTCCTTTCCCCAGGGTCTGGGTGTCAGATGAAAGGTGGCCTTTGGGGTTCTGAGGACTTGTAGGGTAGTACTTACTGGCTAGAGTAGAGGAAATGGATTCTATTTGAATATCTGTCTAGAGGCTTTGCCCCACAGGTCCTGGTTGTCCTTGATGGGCTGCAGCTGTGAGCATTGAAGAGAACTGGGATAAAAGGGGGCGGCGTAGCCATTCAGGGAGAGCCTTGAAGGAGCCCTGAACTGGGAAAGAACAGCATGCAGAAGAAAGCGTCTGTGCTGTGAAGATCTGCAGCCATAAGAACACACCGAGGAGGTATGGACTTTAGCAATCTGAGAACAGCATGATGGGACTCTAGAGAAATAGAACAACAACAAGTGGCAGCTTTAGATTTGGAGCAATCCAGCAAAGCTTGCAAATTTCTTGCTGGGCACCACCCTCTTGGTCAGGGCGAGTGGCCAGAAATGGAGGCCATTTTCCATGGGGAAAACGAAGTCATTGGCCCAGGCTCTGGGTGTCAGATGACAGGTGGCATCTGGGGCTCTAAGGACTTGCAGGGTCCTAGTTGCTGGCAGCTTTCGTTCTGGAAGGATCCAGCAGAGTTTGTAGATTCCTGGCTTGGCACTGCCCTGCCTGCCAGGCCAAGTGGCCACAAATGAAGGCCATTTTCCATGGGAAAAAGAAGTCCTTTCCCCAGGGTCTCAGGAATATGTTCAAGGTGGCGTTTGAGGCTCTAAGTACTTCCAGGGCCCTAGTTGCTGCCAGCTTTTCTTTTGGAAAAATCCAGCAACGATTGCATCATTCTAGCTAGGCTCCCACTTTCTGCCAGGGTGAGTGGCTGCCAAGGGAGGCCATTTGCCATGGGAAAAAGAAGTCCTTTCCCCAGGGTCTGGGTGTCAGATGAAAGGTGGCCTTTGGGGTTCTGAGGACTTGTAGGGTAGTACTTACTGGCTAGAGTAGAGGAAATGGATTCTATTTGAATATCTGTCTAGAGGCTTTGCCCCACAGGTCCTGGTTGTCCTTGATGGGCTGCAGCTGTGAGCATTGAAGAGAACTGGGATAAAAGGGGGCGGCGTAGCCATTCAGGGAGAGCCTTGAAGGAGCCCTGAACTGGGAAAGAACAGCATGCAGAAGAAAGCGTCTGTGCTGTGAAGATCTGCAGCCATAAGAACACACCGAGGAGGTATGGACTTTAGCAATCTGAGAACAGCATGATGGGACTCTAGAGAAATAGAACAACAACAAGTGGCAGCTTTAGATTTGGAGCAATCCAGCAAAGCTTGCAAATTTCTTGCTGGGCACCACCCTCTTGGTCAGGGCGAGTGGCCAGAAATGGAGGCCATTTTCCATGGGGAAAACGAAGTCATTGGCCCAGGCTCTGGGTGTCAGATGACAGGTGGCATCTGGGGCTCTAAGGACTTGCAGGGTCCTAGTTGCTGGCAGCTTTCGTTCTGGAAGGATCCAGCAGAGTTTGTAGATTCCTGGCTTGGCACTGCCCTGCCTGCCAGGCCAAGTGGCCACAAATGAAGGCCATTTTCCATGGGAAAAAGAAGTCCTTTCCCCAGGGTCTCAGGAATATGTTCAAGGTGGCGTTTGAGGCTCTAAGTACTTCCAGGGCCCTAGTTGCTGCCAGCTTTTCTTTTGGAAAAATCCAGCAACGATTGCATCATTCTAGCTAGGCTCCCACTTTCTGCCAGGGTGAGTGGCTGCCAAGGGAGGCCATTTGCCATGGGAAAAAGAAGTCCTTTCCCCAGGGTCTGGGTGTCAGATGAAAGGTGGCCTTTGGGGTTCTGAGGACTTGTAGGGTACTACTTACTGGCTAGAGTAGAGGAAATGGATTCTATTTGAATATCTGTCTAGAGGCTTTGCCCCACAGGTCCTGGTTGTCCTTGATGGGCTGCAGCTGTGAGCATTGAAGAGAACTGGGATAAAAGGGGGCGGCGTAGCCATTCAGGGAGAGCCTTGAAGGAGCCCTGAACTGGGAAAGAACAGCATGCAGAAGAAAGCGTCTGTGCTGTGAAGATCTGCAGCCATAAGAACACACCGAGGAGGTATGGACTTTAGCAATCTGAGAACAGCATGATGGGACTCTAGAGAAATAGAACAACAACAAGTGGCAGCTTTAGATTTGGAGCAATCCAGCAAAGCTTGCAAATTTCTTGCTGGGCACCACCCTCTTGGTCAGGGCGAGTGGCCAGAAATGGAGGCCATTTTCCATGGGGAAAACGAAGTCATTGGCCCAGGCTCTGGGTGTCAGATGACAGGTGGCATCTGGGGCTCTAAGGACTTGCAGGGTCCTAGTTGCTGGCAGCTTTCGTTCTGGAAGGATCCAGCAGAGTTTGTAGATTCCTGGCTTGGCACTGCCCTGCCTGCCAGGCCAAGTGGCCACAAATGAAGGCCATTTTCCATGGGAAAAAGAAGTCCTTTCCCCAGGGTCTCAGGAATATGTTCAAGGTGGCGTTTGAGGCTCTAAGTACTTCCAGGGCCCTAGTTGCTGCCAGCTTTTCTTTTGGAAAAATCCAGCAACGATTGCATCATTCTAGCTAGGCTCCCACTTTCTGCCAGGGTGAGTGGCTGCCAAGGGAGGCCATTTGCCATGGGAAAAAGAAGTCCTTTCCCCAGGGTCTGGGTGTCAGATGAAAGGTGGCCTTTGGGGTTCTGAGGACTTGTAGGGTAGTACTTACTGGCTAGAGTAGAGGAAATGGATTCTATTTGAATATCTGTCTAGAGGCTTTGCCCCACAGGTCCTGGTTGTCCTTGATGGGCTGCAGCTGTGAGCATTGAAGAGAACTGGGATAAAAGGGGGCGGCGTAGCCATTCAGGGAGAGCCTTGAAGGAGCCCTGAACTGGGAAAGAACAGCATGCAGAAGAAAGCGTCTGTGCTGTGAAGATCTGCAGCCATAAGAACACACCGAGGAGGTATGGACTTTAGCAATCTGAGAACAGCATGATGGGACTCTAGAGAAATAGAACAACAACAAGTGGCAGCTTTAGATTTGGAGCAATCCAGCAAAGCTTGCAAATTTCTTGCTGGGCACCACCCTCTTGGTCAGGGCGAGTGGCCAGAAATGGAGGCCATTTTCCATGGGGAAAACGAAGTCATTGGCCCAGGCTCTGGGTGTCAGATGACAGGTGGCATCTGGGGCTCTAAGGACTTGCAGGGTCCTAGTTGCTGGCAGCTTTAGTTTTGGAAGGATCCAGCAGAGTTTGTAGATTCCTGGCTTGGCACTGCCCTGCCTGCCAGGCCAAGTGGCCACAAATGAAGGCCATTTTCCATGGGAAAAAGATGTCCTTTCCCAGGGTCTCAGGAATATGTTCAAGGTGGCGTTTGAGGCTCTAAGTACTTCCAGGGCCCTAGTTGCTGGCAGCTTTTCTTTTGGAAAAATCCAGCAACGATTGCATCATTCTAGCTAGGCTCCCACTTTCTGCCAGGGTGAGTGGCTGCCAAGGGAGGCCATTTGCCATGGGAAAAAGAAGTCCTTTCCCCAGGGTCTGGGTGTCAGATGAAAGGTGGCCTTTGGGGTTCTGAGGACTTGTAGGGTAGTACTTACTGGCTAGAGTAGAGGAAATGGATTCTATTTGAATATCTGTCTAGAGGCTTTGCCCCACAGGTCCTGGTTGTCCTTGATGGGCTGCAGCTGTGAGCATTGAAGAGAACTGGGATAAAAGGGGGCGGCGTAGCCATTCAGGGAGAGCCTTGAAGGAGCCCTGAACTGGGAAAGAACAGCATGCAGAAGAAAGCGTCTGTGCTGTGAAGATCTGCAGCCATAAGAACACACCGAGGAGGTATGGACTTTAGCAATCTGAGAACAGCATGATGGGACTCTAGAGAAATAGAACAACAACAAGTGGCAGCTTTAGATTTGGAGCAATCCAGCAAAGCTTGCAAATTTCTTGCTGGGCACCACCCTCTTGGTCAGGGCGAGTGGCCAGAAATGGAGGCCATTTTCCATGGGGAAAACGAAGTCATTGGCCCAGGCTCTGGGTGTCAGATGACAGGTGGCATCTGGGGCTCTAAGGACTTGCAGGGTCCTAGTTGCTGGCAGCTTTCGTTCTGGAAGGATCCAGCAGAGTTTGTAGATTCCTGGCTTGGCACTGCCCTGCCTGCCAGGCCAAGTGGCCACAAATGAAGGCCATTTTCCATGGGAAAAAGAAGTCCTTTCCCCAGGGTCTCAGGAATATGTTCAAGGTGGCGTTTGAGGCTCTAAGTACTTCCAGGGCCCTAGTTGCTGCCAGCTTTTCTTTTGGAAAAATCCAGCAACGATTGCATCATTCTAGCTAGGCTCCCACTTTCTGCCAGGGTGAGTGGCTGCCAAGGGAGGCCATTTGCCATGGGAAAAAGAAGTCCTTTCCCCAGGGTCTGGGTGTCAGATGAAAGGTGGCCTTTGGGGTTCTGAGGACTTGTAGGGTAGTACTTACTGGCTAGAGTAGAGGAAATGGATTCTATTTGAATATCTGTCTAGAGGCTTTGCCCCACAGGTCCTGGTTGTCCTTGATGGGCTGCAGCTGTGAGCATTGAAGAGAACTGGGATAAAAGGGGGCGGCGTAGCCATTCAGGGAGAGCCTTGAAGGAGCCCTGAACTGGGAAAGAACAGCATGCAGAAGAAAGCGTCTGTGCTGTGAAGATCTGCAGCCATAAGAACACACCGAGGAGGTATGGACTTTAGCAATCTGAGAACAGCATTATGGGACTCTAGAGAAATAGAACAACAACAAGTGGCAGCTTTAGATTTGGAGCAATCCAGCAAAGCTTGCAAATTTCTTGCTGGGCACCACCCTCTTGGTCAGGGCGAGTGGCCAGAAATGGAGGCCATTTTCCATGGGGAAAACGAAGTCATTGGCCCAGGCTCTGGGTGTCAGATGACAGGTGGCATCTGGGGCTCTAAGGACTTGCAGGGTCCTAGTTGCTGGCAGCTTTCGTTCTGGAAGGATCCAGCAGAGTTTGTAGATTCCTGGCTTGGCACTGCCCTGCCTGCCAGGCCAAGTGGCCACAAATGAAGGCCATTTTCCATGGGAAAAAGAAGTCCTTTCCCCAGGGTCTCAGGAATATGTTCAAGGTGGCGTTTGAGGCTCTAAGTACTTCCAGGGCCCTAGTTGCTGCCAGCTTTTCTTTTGGAAAAATCCAGCAACGATTGCATCATTCTAGCTAGGCTCCCACTTTCTGCCAGGGTGAGTGGCTGCCAAGGGAGGCCATTTGCCATGGGAAAAAGAAGTCCTTTCCCCAGGGTCTGGGTGTCAGATGAAAGGTGGCCTTTGGGGTTCTGAGGACTTGTAGGGTACTACTTACTGGCTAGAGTAGAGGAAATGGATTCTATTTGAATATCTGTCTAGAGGCTTTGCCCCACAGGTCCTGGTTGTCCTTGATGGGCTGCAGCTGTGAGCATTGAAGAGAACTGGGATAAAAGGGGGCGGCGTAGCCATTCAGGGAGAGCCTTGAAGGAGCCCTGAACTGGGAAAGAACAGCATGCAGAAGAAAGCGTCTGTGCTGTGAAGATCTGCAGCCATAAGAACACACCGAGGAGGTATGGACTTTAGCAATCTGAGAACAGCATGATGGGACTCTAGAGAAATAGAACAACAACAAGTGGCAGCTTTAGATTTGGAGCAATCCAGCAAAGCTTGCAAATTTCTTGCTGGGCACCACCCTCTTGGTCAGGGCGAGTGGCCAGAAATGGAGGCCATTTTCCATGGGGAAAACGAAGTCATTGGCCCAGGCTCTGGGTGTCAGATGACAGGTGGCATCTGGGGCTCTAAGGACTTGCAGGGTCCTAGTTGCTGGCAGCTTTAGTTTTGGAAGGATCCAGCAGAGTTTGTAGATTCCTGGCTTGGCACTGCCCTGCCTGCCAGGCCAAGTGGCCACAAATGAAGGCCATTTTCCATGGGAAAAAGAAGTCCTTTCCCCAGGGTCTCAGGAATATGTTCAAGGTGGCGTTTGAGGCTCTAAGTACTTCCAGGGCCCTAGTTGCTGCCAGCTTTTCTTTTGGAAAAATCCAGCAACGATTGCATCATTCTAGCTAGGCTCCCACTTTCTGCCAGGGTGAGTGGCTGCCAAGGGAGGCCATTTGCCATGGGAAAAAGAAGTCCTTTCCCCAGGGTCTGGGTGTCAGATGAAAGGTGGCCTTTGGGGTTCTGAGGACTTGTAGGGTAGTACTTACTGGCTAGAGTAGAGGAAATGGATTCTATTTGAATATCTGTCTAGAGGCTTTGCCCCACAGGTCCTGGTTGTCCTTGATGGGCTGCAGCTGTGAGCATTGAAGAGAACTGGGATAAAAGGGGGCGGCGTAGCCATTCAGGGAGAGCCTTGAAGGAGCCCTGAACTGGGAAAGAACAGCATGCAGAAGAAAGCGTCTGTGCTGTGAAGATCTGCAGCCATAAGAACACACCGAGGAGGTATGGACTTTAGCAATCTGAGAACAGCATGATGGGACTCTAGAGAAATAGAACAACAACAAGTGGCAGCTTTAGATTTGGAGCAATCCAGCAAAGCTTGCAAATTTCTTGCTGGGCACCACCCTCTTGGTCAGGGCGAGTGGCCAGAAATGGAGGCCATTTTCCATGGGGAAAACGAAGTCATTGGCCCAGGCTCTGGGTGTCAGATGACAGGTGGCATCTGGGGCTCTAAGGACTTGCAGGGTCCTAGTTGCTGGCAGCTTTCGTTCTGGAAGGATCCAGCAGAGTTTGTAGATTCCTGGCTTGGCACTGCCCTGCCTGCCAGGCCAAGTGGCCACAAATGAAGGCCATTTTCCATGGGAAAAAGATGTCCTTTCCCAGGGTCTCAGGAATATGTTCAAGGTGGCGTTTGAGGCTCTAAGTACTTCCAGGGCCCTAGTTGCTGCCAGCTTTTCTTTTGGAAAAATCCAGCAACGATTGCATCATTCTAGCTAGGCTCCCACTTTCTGCCAGGGTGAGTGGCTGCCAAGGGAGGCCATTTGCCATGGGAAAAAGAAGTCCTTTCCCCAGGGTCTGGGTGTCAGATGAAAGGTGGCCTTTGGGGTTCTGAGGACTTGTAGGGTAGTACTTACTGGCTAGAGTAGAGGAAATGGATTCTATTTGAATATCTGTCTAGAGGCTTTGCCCCACAGGTCCTGGTTGTCCTTGATGGGCTGCAGCTGTGAGCATTGAAGAGAACTGGGATAAAAGGGGGCGGCGTAGCCATTCAGGGAGAGCCTTGAAGGAGCCCTGAACTGGGAAAGAACAGCATGCAGAAGAAAGCGTCTGTGCTGTGAAGATCTGCAGCCATAAGAACACACCGAGGAGGTATGGACTTTAGCAATCTGAGAACAGCATGATGGGACTCTAGAGAAATAGAACAACAACAAGTGGCAGCTTTAGATTTGGAGCAATCCAGCAAAGCTTGCAAATTTCTTGCTGGGCACCACCCTCTTGGTCAGGGCGAGTGGCCAGAAATGGAGGCCATTTTCCATGGGGAAAACGAAGTCATTGGCCCAGGCTCTGGGTGTCAGATGAAAGGTGGCATCTGGGGCTCTAAGGACTTGCAGGGTCCTAGTTGCTGGCAGCTTTCGTTCTGGAAGGATCCAGCAGAGTTTGTAGATTCCTGGCTTGGCACTGCCCTGCCTGCCAGGCCAAGTGGCCAGAAATGAAGGCCATTTTCCATGGGAAAAAGATGTCCTTTCCCCAGGGTCTCAGGAATATGTTCAAGGTGGCGTTTGAGGCTCTAAGTACTTCCAGGGCCCTAGTTGCTGCCAGCTTTTCTTTTGGAAAAATCCAGCAACGATTGCATCATTCTAGCTAGGCTCCCACTTTCTGCCAGGGTGAGTGGCTGCCAAGGGAGGCCATTTGCCATGGGAAAAAGAAGTCCTTTCCCCAGGGTCTGGGTGTCAGATGAAAGGTGGCCTTTGGGGTTCTGAGGACTTGTAGGGTAGTACTTACTGGCTAGAGTAGAGGAAATGGATTCTATTTGAATATCTGTCTAGAGGCTTTGCCCCACAGGTCCTGGTTTTCCTTGATGGGCTGCAGCTGTGAGCATTGAAGAGAACTGGGATAAAAGGGGGCGGCGTAGCCATTCAGGGAGAGCCTTGAAGGAGCCCTGAACTGGGAAAGAACAGCATGCAGAAGAAAGCGTCTGTGCTGTGAAGATCTGCAGCCATAAGAACACACCGAGGAGGTATGGACTTTAGCAATCTGAGAACAGCATGATGGGACTCTAGAGAAATAGAACAACAACAAGTGGCAGCTTTAGATTTGGAGCAATCCAGCAAAGCTTGCAAATTTCTTGCTGGGCACCACCCTCTTGGTCAGGGCGAGTGGCCAGAAATGGAGGCCATTTTCCATGGGGAAAACGAAGTCATTGGCCCAGGCTCTGGGTGTCAGATGACAGGTGGCATCTGGGGCTCTAAGGACTTGCAGGGTCCTAGTTGCTGGCAGCTTTCGTTCTGGAAGGATCCAGCAGAGTTTGTAGATTCCTGGCTTGGCACTGCCCTGCCTGCCAGGCCAAGTGGCCACAAATGAAGGCCATTTTCCATGGGAAAAAGAAGTCCTTTCCCCAGGGTCTCAGGAATATGTTCAAGGTGGCGTTTGAGGCTCTAAGTACTTCCAGGGCCCTAGTTGCTGCCAGCTTTTCTTTTGGAAAAATCCAGCAACGATTGCATCATTCTAGCTAGGCTCCCACTTTCTGCCAGGGTGAGTGGCTGCCAAGGGAGGCCATTTGCCATGGGAAAAAGAAGTCCTTTCCCCAGGGTCTGGGTGTCAGATGAAAGGTGGCCTTTGGGGTTCTGAGGACTTGTAGGGTAGTACTTACTGGCTAGAGTAGAGGAAATGGATTCTATTTGAATATCTGTCTAGAGGCTTTGCCCCACAGGTCCTGGTTGTCCTTGATGGGCTGCAGCTGTGAGCATTGAAGAGAACTGGGATAAAAGGGGGCGGCGTAGCCATTCAGGGAGAGCCTTGAAGGAGCCCTGAACTGGGAAAGAACAGCATGCAGAAGAAAGCGTCTGTGCTGTGAAGATCTGCAGCCATAAGAACACACCGAGGAGGTATGGACTTTAGCAATCTGAGAACAGCATGATGGGACTCTAGAGAAATAGAACAACAACAAGTGGCAGCTTTAGATTTGGAGCAATCCAGCAAAGCTTGCAAATTTCTTGCTGGGCACCACCCTCTTGGTCAGGGCGAGTGGCCAGAAATGGAGGCCATTTTCCATGGGGAAAACGAAGTCATTGGCCCAGGCTCTGGGTGTCAGATGAAAGGTGGCATCTGGGGCTCTAAGGACTTGCAGGGTCCTAGTTGCTGGCAGCTTTCGTTCTGGAAGGATCCAGCAGAGTTTGTAGATTCCTGGCTTGGCACTGCCCTGCCTGCCAGGCCAAGTGGCCACAAATGAAGGCCATTTTCCATGGGAAAAAGATGTCCTTTCCCCAGGGTCTCAGGAATATGTTCAAGGTGGCGTTTAAGGCTCTAAGTACTTCCAGGGCCCTAGTTGCTGCCAGCTTTTCTTTTGGAAAAATCCAGCAACGATTGCATCATTCTAGCTAGGCTCCCACTTTCTGCCAGGGTGAGTGGCTGCCAAGGGAGGCCATTTGCCATGGGAAAAAGAAGTCCTTTCCCCAGGGTCTGGGTGTCAGATGAAAGGTGGCCTTTGGGGTTCTGAGGACTTGTAGGGTAGTACTTACTGGCTAGAGTAGAGGAAATGGATTCTATTTGAATATCTGTCTAGAGGCTTTGCCCCACAGGTCCTGGTTGTCCTTGATGGGCTGCAGCTGTGAGCATTGAAGAGAACTGGGATAAAAGGGGGCGGCGTAGCCATTCAGGGAGAGCCTTGAAGGAGCCCTGAACTGGGAAAGAACAGCATGCAGAAGAAAGCGTCTGTGCTGTGAAGATCTGCAGCCATAAGAACACACCGAGGAGGTATGGACTTTAGCAATCTGAGAACAGCATGATGGGACTCTAGAGAAATAGAACAACAACAAGTGGCAGCTTTAGATTTGGAGCAATCCAGCAAAGCTTGCAAATTTCTTGCTGGGCACCACCCTCTTGGTCAGGGCGAGTGGCCAGAAATGGAGGCCATTTTCCATGGGGAAAACGAAGTCATTGGCCCAGGCTCTGGGTGTCAGATGACAGGTGGCATCTGGGGCTCTAAGGACTTGCAGGGTCCTAGTTGCTGGCAGCTTTAGTTTTGGAAGGATCCAGCAGAGTTTGTAGATTCCTGGCTTGGCACTGCCCTGCCTGCCAGGCCAAGTGGCCACAAATGAAGGCCATTTTCCATGGGAAAAAGAAGTCCTTTCCCCAGGGTCTCAGGAATATGTTCAAGGTGGCGTTTGAGGCTCTAAGTACTTCCAGGGCCCTAGTTGCTGCCAGCTTTTCTTTTGGAAAAATCCAGCAACGATTGCATCATTCTAGCTAGGCTCCCACTTTCTGCCAGGGTGAGTGGCTGCCAAGGGAGGCCATTTGCCATGGGAAAAAGAAGTCCTTTCCCCAGGGTCTGGGTGTCAGATGAAAGGTGGCCTTTGGGGTTCTGAGGACTTGTAGGGTAGTACTTACTGGCTAGAGTAGAGGAAATGGATTCTATTTGAATATCTGTCTAGAGGCTTTGCCCCACAGGTCCTGGTTGTCCTTGATGGGCTGCAGCTGTGAGCATTGAAGAGAACTGGGATAAAAGGGGGCGGCGTAGCCATTCAGGGAGAGCCTTGAAGGAGCCCTGAACTGGGAAAGAACAGCATGCAGAAGAAAGCGTCTGTGCTGTGAAGATCTGCAGCCATAAGAACACACCGAGGAGGTATGGACTTTAGCAATCTGAGAACAGCATGATGGGACTCTAGAGAAATAGAACAACAACAAGTGGCAGCTTTAGATTTGGAGCAATCCAGCAAAGCTTGCAAATTTCTTGCTGGGCACCACCCTCTTGGTCAGGGCGAGTGGCCAGAAATGGAGGCCATTTTCCATGGGGAAAACGAAGTCATTGGCCCAGGCTCTGGGTGTCAGATGACAGGTGGCATCTGGGGCTCTAAGGACTTGCAGGGTCCTAGTTGCTGGCAGCTTTCGTTCTGGAAGGATCCAGCAGAGTTTGTAGATTCCTGGCTTGGCACTGCCCTGCCTGCCAGGCCAAGTGGCCACAAATGAAGGCCATTTTCCATGGGAAAAAGAAGTCCTTTCCCCAGGGTCTCAGGAATATGTTCAAGGTGGCGTTTGAGGCTCTAAGTACTTCCAGGGCCCTAGTTGCTGCCAGCTTTTCTTTTGGAAAAATCCAGCAACGATTGCATCATTCTAGCTAGGCTCCCACTTTCTGCCAGGGTGAGTGGCTGCCAAGGGAGGCCATTTGCCATGGGAAAAAGAAGTCCTTTCCCCAGGGTCTGGGTGTCAGATGAAAGGTGGCCTTTGGGGTTCTGAGGACTTGTAGGGTAGTACTTACTGGCTAGAGTAGAGGAAATGGATTCTATTTGAATATCTGTCTAGAGGCTTTGCCCCACAGGTCCTGGTTGTCCTTGATGGGCTGCAGCTGTGAGCATTGAAGAGAACTGGGATAAAAGGGGGCGGCGTAGCCATTCAGGGAGAGCCTTGAAGGAGCCCTGAACTGGGAAAGAACAGCATGCAGAAGAAAGCGTCTGTGCTGTGAAGATCTGCAGCCATAAGAACACACCGAGGAGGTATGGACTTTAGCAATCTGAGAACAGCATGATGGGACTCTAGAGAAATAGAACAACAACAAGTGGCAGCTTTAGATTTGGAGCAATCCAGCAAAGCTTGCAAATTTCTTGCTGGGCACCACCCTCTTGGTCAGGGCGAGTGGCCAGAAATGGAGGCCATTTTCCATGGGGAAAACGAAGTCATTGGCCCAGGCTCTGGGTGTCAGATGACAGGTGGCATCTGGGGCTCTAAGGACTTGCAGGGTCCTAGTTGCTGGCAGCTTTAGTTTTGGAAGGATCCAGCAGAGTTTGTAGATTCCTGGCTTGGCACTGCCCTGCCTGCCAGGCCAAGTGGCCACAAATGAAGGCCATTTTCCATGGGAAAAAGAAGTCCTTTCCCCAGGGTCTCAGGAATATGTTCAAGGTGGCGTTTGAGGCTCTAAGTACTTCCAGGGCCCTAGTTGCTGCCAGCTTTTCTTTTGGAAAAATCCAGCAACGATTGCATCATTCTAGCTAGGCTCCCACTTTCTGCCAGGGTGAGTGGCTGCCAAGGGAGGCCATTTGCCATGGGAAAAAGAAGTCCTTTCCCCAGGGTCTGGGTGTCAGATGAAAGGTGGCCTTTGGGGTTCTGAGGACTTGTAGGGTAGTACTTACTGGCTAGAGTAGAGGAAATGGATTCTATTTGAATATCTGTCTAGAGGCTTTGCCCCACAGGTCCTGGTTGTCCTTGATGGGCTGCAGCTGTGAGCATTGAAGAGAACTGGGATAAAAGGGGGCGGCGTAGCCATTCAGGGAGAGCCTTGAAGGAGCCCTGAACTGGGAAAGAACAGCATGCAGAAGAAAGCGTCTGTGCTGTGAAGATCTGCAGCCATAAGAACACACCGAGGAGGTATGGACTTTAGCAATCTGAGAACAGCATGATGGGACTCTAGAGAAATAGAACAACAACAAGTGGCAGCTTTAGATTTGGAGCAATCCAGCAAAGCTTGCAAATTTCTTGCTGGGCACCACCCTCTTGGTCAGGGCGAGTGGCCAGAAATGGAGGCCATTTTCCATGGGGAAAACGAAGTCATTGGCCCAGGCTCTGGGTGTCAGATGACAGGTGGCATCTGGGGCTCTAAGGACTTGCAGGGTCCTAGTTGCTGGCAGCTTTCGTTCTGGAAGGATCCAGCAGAGTTTGTAGATTCCTGGCTTGGCACTGCCCTGCCTGCCAGGCCAAGTGGCCACAAATGAAGGCCATTTTCCATGGGAAAAAGATGTCCTTTCCCAGGGTCTCAGGAATATGTTCAAGGTGGCGTTTGAGGCTCTAAGTACTTCCAGGGCCCTAGTTGCTGCCAGCTTTTCTTTTGGAAAAATCCAGCAACGATTGCATCATTCTAGCTAGGCTCCCACTTTCTGCCAGGGTGAGTGGCTGCCAAGGGAGGCCATTTGCCATGGGAAAAAGAAGTCCTTTCCCCAGGGTCTGGGTGTCAGATGAAAGGTGGCCTTTGGGGTTCTGAGGACTTGTAGGGTAGTACTTACTGGCTAGAGTAGAGGAAATGGATTCTATTTGAATATCTGTCTAGAGGCTTTGCCCCACAGGTCCTGGTTGTCCTTGATGGGCTGCAGCTGTGAGCATTGAAGAGAACTGGGATAAAAGGGGGCGGCGTAGCCATTCAGGGAGAGCCTTGAAGGAGCCCTGAACTGGGAAAGAACAGCATGCAGAAGAAAGCGTCTGTGCTGTGAAGATCTGCAGCCATAAGAACACACCGAGGAGGTATGGACTTTAGCAATCTGAGAACAGCATGATGGGACTCTAGAGAAATAGAACAACAACAAGTGGCAGCTTTAGATTTGGAGCAATCCAGCAAAGCTTGCAAATTTCTTGCTGGGCACCACCCTCTTGGTCAGGGCGAGTGGCCAGAAATGGAGGCCATTTTCCATGGGGAAAACGAAGTCATTGGCCCAGGCTCTGGGTGTCAGATGACAGGTGGCATCTGGGGCTCTAAGGACTTGCAGGGTCCTAGTTGCTGGCAGCTTTCGTTCTGGAAGGATCCAGCAGAGTTTGTAGATTCCTGGCTTGGCACTGCCCTGCCTGCCAGGCCAAGTGGCCACAAATGAAGGCCATTTTCCATGGGAAAAAGATGTCCTTTCCCCAGGGTCTCAGGAATATGTTCAAGGTGGCGTTTGAGGCTCTAAGTACTTCCAGGGCCCTAGTTGCTGCCAGCTTTTCTTTTGGAAAAATCCAGCAACGATTGCATCATTCTAGCTAGGCTCCCACTTTCTGCCAGGGTGAGTGGCTGCCAAGGGAGGCCATTTGCCATGGGAAAAAGAAGTCCTTTCCCCAGGGTCTGGGTGTCAGATGAAAGGTGGCCTTTGGGGTTCTGAGGACTTGTAGGGTAGTACTTACTGGCTAGAGTAGAGGAAATGGATTCTATTTGAATATCTGTCTAGAGGCTTTGCCCCACAGGTCCTGGTTGTCCTTGATGGGCTGCAGCTGTGAGCATTGAAGAGAACTGGGATAAAAGGGGGCGGCGTAGCCATTCAGGGAGAGCCTTGAAGGAGCCCTGAACTGGGAAAGAACAGCATGCAGAAGAAAGCGTCTGTGCTGTGAAGATCTGCAGCCATAAGAACACACCGAGGAGGTATGGACTTTAGCAATCTGAGAACAGCATGATGGGACTCTAGAGAAATAGAACAACAACAAGTGGCAGCTTTAGATTTGGAGCAATCCAGCAAAGCTTGCAAATTTCTTGCTGGGCACCACCCTCTTGGTCAGGGCGAGTGGCCAGAAATGGAGGCCATTTTCCATGGGGAAAACGAAGTCATTGGCCCAGGCTCTGGGTGTCAGATGACAGGTGGCATCTGGGGCTCTAAGGACTTGCAGGGTCCTAGTTGCTGGCAGCTTTCGTTCTGGAAGGATCCAGCAGAGTTTGTAGATTCCTGGCTTGGCACTGCCCTGCCTGCCAGGCCAAGTGGCCACAAATGAAGGCCATTTTCCATGGGAAAAAGAAGTCCTTTCCCCAGGGTCTCAGGAATATGTTCAAGGTGGCGTTTGAGGCTCTAAGTACTTCCAGGGCCCTAGTTGCTGCCAGCTTTTCTTTTGGAAAAATCCAGCAACGATTGCATCATTCTAGCTAGGCTCCCACTTTCTGCCAGGGTGAGTGGCTGCCAAGGGAGGCCATTTGCCATGGGAAAAAGAAGTCCTTTCCCCAGGGTCTGGGTGTCAGATGAAAGGTGGCCTTTGGGGTTCTGAGGACTTGTAGGGTAGTACTTACTGGCTAGAGTAGAGGAAATGGATTCTATTTGAATATCTGTCTAGAGGCTTTGCCCCACAGGTCCTGGTTGTCCTTGATGGGCTGCAGCTGTGAGCATTGAAGAGAACTGGGATAAAAGGGGGCGGCGTAGCCATTCAGGGAGAGCCTTGAAGGAGCCCTGAACTGGGAAAGAACAGCATGCAGAAGAAAGCGTCTGTGCTGTGAAGATCTGCAGCCATAAGAACACACCGAGGAGGTATGGACTTTAGCAATCTGAGAACAGCATGATGGGACTCTAGAGAAATAGAACAACAACAAGTGGCAGCTTTAGATTTGGAGCAATCCAGCAAAGCTTGCAAATTTCTTGCTGGGCACCACCCTCTTGGTCAGGGCGAGTGGCCAGAAATGGAGGCCATTTTCCATGGGGAAAACGAAGTCATTGGCCCAGGCTCTGGGTGTCAGATGAAAGGTGGCATCTGGGGCTCTAAGGACTTGCAGGGTCCTAGTTGCTGGCAGCTTTCGTTCTGGAAGGATCCAGCAGAGTTTGTAGATTCCTGGCTTGGCACTGCCCTGCCTGCCAGGCCAAGTGGCCAGAAATGAAGGCCATTTTCCATGGGAAAAAGATGTCCTTTCCCCAGGGTCTCAGTAATATGTTCAAGGTGGCGTTTAAAGCTCTAAGTACTTCCAGGGCCCTAGTTGCTGCCAGCTTTTCTTTTGGAAAAATCCAGCAACGATTGCATCATTCTAGCTAGGCTCCCACTTTCTGCCAGGGTGAGTGGCTGCCAAGGGAGGCCATTTGCCATGGGAAAAAGAAGTCCTTTCCCCAGGGTCTGGGTGTCAGATGAAAGGTGGCCTTTGGGGTTCTGAGGACTTGTAGGGTAGTACTTACTGGCTAGAGTAGAGGAAATGGATTCTATTTGAATATCTGTCTAGAGGCTTTGCCCCACAGGTCCTGGTTGTCCTTGATGGGCTGCAGCTGTGAGCATTGAAGAGAACTGGGATAAAAGGGGGCGGCGTAGCCATTCAGGGAGAGCCTTGAAGGAGCCCTGAACTGGGAAAGAACAGCATGCAGAAGAAAGCGTCTGTGCTGTGAAGATCTGCAGCCATAAGAACACACCGAGGAGGTATGGACTTTAGCAATCTGAGAACAGCATGATGGGACTCTAGAGAAATAGAACAACAACAAGTGGCAGCTTTAGATTTGGAGCAATCCAGCAAAGCTTGCAAATTTCTTGCTGGGCACCACCCTCTTGGTCAGGGCGAGTGGCCAGAAATGGAGGCCATTTTCCATGGGGAAAACGAAGTCATTGGCCCAGGCTCTGGGTGTCAGATGACAGGTGGCATCTGGGGCTCTAAGGACTTGCAGGGTCCTAGTTGCTGGCAGCTTTAGTTTTGGAAGGATCCAGCAGAGTTTGTAGATTCCTGGCTTGGCACTGCCCTGCCTGCCAGGCCAAGTGGCCACAAATGAAGGCCATTTTCCATGGGAAAAAGAAGTCCTTTCCCCAGGGTCTCAGGAATATGTTCAAGGTGGCGTTTGAGGCTCTAAGTACTTCCAGGGCCCTAGTTGCTGCCAGCTTTTCTTTTGGAAAAATCCAGCAACGATTGCATCATTCTAGCTAGGCTCCCACTTTCTGCCAGGGTGAGTGGCTGCCAAGGGAGGCCATTTGCCATGGGAAAAAGAAGTCCTTTCCCCAGGGTCTGGGTGTCAGATGAAAGGTGGCCTTTGGGGTTCTGAGGACTTGTAGGGTAGTACTTACTGGCTAGAGTAGAGGAAATGGATTCTATTTGAATATCTGTCTAGAGGCTTTGCCCCACAGGTCCTGGTTGTCCTTGATGGGCTGCAGCTGTGAGCATTGAAGAGAACTGGGATAAAAGGGGGCGGCGTAGCCATTCAGGGAGAGCCTTGAAGGAGCCCTGAACTGGGAAAGAACAGCATGCAGAAGAAAGCGTCTGTGCTGTGAAGATCTGCAGCCATAAGAACACACCGAGGAGGTATGGACTTTAGCAATCTGAGAACAGCATGATGGGACTCTAGAGAAATAGAACAACAACAAGTGGCAGCTTTAGATTTGGAGCAATCCAGCAAAGCTTGCAAATTTCTTGCTGGGCACCACCCTCTTGGTCAGGGCGAGTGGCCAGAAATGGAGGCCATTTTCCATGGGGAAAACGAAGTCATTGGCCCAGGCTCTGGGTGTCAGATGACAGGTGGCATCTGGGGCTCTAAGGACTTGCAGGGTCCTAGTTGCTGGCAGCTTTAGTTTTGGAAGGATCCAGCAGAGTTTGTAGATTCCTGGCTTGGCACTGCCCTGCCTGCCAGGCCAAGTGGCCACAAATGAAGGCCATTTTCCATGGGAAAAAGAAGTCCTTTCCCCAGGGTCTAAAGAATATGTTCAAGGTGGCGTTTGAGGCTCTAAGTACTTCCAGGGCCCTAGTTGCTGCCAGCTTTTCTTTTGGAAAAATCCAGCAACGATTGCATCATTCTAGCTAGGCTCCCACTTTCTGCCAGGGTGAGTGGCTGCCAAGGGAGGCCATTTGCCATGGGAAAAAGAAGTCCTTTCCCCAGGGTCTGGGTGTCAGATGAAAGGTGGCCTTTGGGGTTCTGAGGACTTGTAGGGTAGTACTTACTGGCTAGAGTAGAGGAAATGGATTCTATTTGAATATCTGTCTAGAGGCTTTGCCCCACAGGTCCTGGTTGTCCTTGATGGGCTGCAGCTGTGAGCATTGAAGAGAACTGGGATAAAAGGGGGCGGCGTAGCCATTCAGGGAGAGCCTTGAAGGAGCCCTGAACTGGGAAAGAACAGCATGCAGAAGAAAGCGTCTGTGCTGTGAAGATCTGCAGCCATAAGAACACACCGAGGAGGTATGGACTTTAGCAATCTGAGAACAGCATGATGGGACTCTAGAGAAATAGAACAACAACAAGTGGCAGCTTTAGATTTGGAGCAATCCAGCAAAGCTTGCAAATTTCTTGCTGGGCACCACCCTCTTGGTCAGGGCGAGTGGCCAGAAATGGAGGCCATTTTCCATGGGGAAAACGAAGTCATTGGCCCAGGCTCTGGGTGTCAGATGACAGGTGGCATCTGGGGCTCTAAGGACTTGCAGGGTCCTAGTTGCTGGCAGCTTTCGTTCTGGAAGGATCCAGCAGAGTTTGTAGATTCCTGGCTTGGCACTGCCCTGCCTGCCAGGCCAAGTGGCCACAAATGAAGGCCATTTTCCATGGGAAAAAGAAGTCCTTTCCCCAGGGTCTCAGGAATATGTTCAAGGTGGCGTTTGAGGCTCTAAGTACTTCCAGGGCCCTAGTTGCTGCCAGCTTTTCTTTTGGAAAAATCCAGCAACGATTGCATCATTCTAGCTAGGCTCCCACTTTCTGCCAGGGTGAGTGGCTGCCAAGGGAGGCCATTTGCCATGGGAAAAAGAAGTCCTTTCCCCAGGGTCTGGGTGTCAGATGAAAGGTGGCCTTTGGGGTTCTGAGGACTTGTAGGGTAGTACTTACTGGCTAGAGTAGAGGAAATGGATTCTATTTGAATATCTGTCTAGAGGCTTTGCCCCACAGGTCCTGGTTGTCCTTGATGGGCTGCAGCTGTGAGCATTGAAGAGAACTGGGATAAAAGGGGGCGGCGTAGCCATTCAGGGAGAGCCTTGAAGGAGCCCTGAACTGGGAAAGAACAGCATGCAGAAGAAAGCGTCTGTGCTGTGAAGATCTGCAGCCATAAGAACACACCGAGGAGGTATGGACTTTAGCAATCTGAGAACAGCATGATGGGACTCTAGAGAAATAGAACAACAACAAGTGGCAGCTTTAGATTTGGAGCAATCCAGCAAAGCTTGCAAATTTCTTGCTGGGCACCACCCTCTTGGTCAGGGCGAGTGGCCAGAAATGGAGGCCATTTTCCATGGGGAAAACGAAGTCATTGGCCCAGGCTCTGGGTGTCAGATGAAAGGTGGCATCTGGGGCTCTAAGGACTTGCAGGGTCCTAGTTGCTGGCAGCTTTCGTTCTGGAAGGATCCAGCAGAGTTTGTAGATTCCTGGCTTGGCACTGCCCTGCCTGCCAGGCCAAGTGGCCAGAAATGAAGGCCATTTTCCATGGGAAAAAGATGTCCTTTCCCCAGGGTCTCAGTAATATGTTCAAGGTGGCGTTTAAAGCTCTAAGTACTTCCAGGGCCCTAGTTGCTGCCAGCTTTTCTTTTGGAAAAATCCAGCAACGATTGCATCATTCTAGCTAGGCTCCCACTTTCTGCCAGGGTGAGTGGCTGCCAAGGGAGGCCATTTGCCATGGGAAAAAGAAGTCCTTTCCCCAGGGTCTGGGTGTCAGATGAAAGGTGGCCTTTGGGGTTCTGAGGACTTGTAGGGTAGTACTTACTGGCTAGAGTAGAGGAAATGGATTCTATTTGAATATCTGTCTAGAGGCTTTGCCCCACAGGTCCTGGTTGTCCTTGATGGGCTGCAGCTGTGAGCATTGAAGAGAACTGGGATAAAAGGGGGCGGCGTAGCCATTCAGGGAGAGCCTTGAAGGAGCCCTGAACTGGGAAAGAACAGCATGCAGAAGAAAGCGTCTGTGCTGTGAAGATCTGCAGCCATAAGAACACACCGAGGAGGTATGGACTTTAGCAATCTGAGAACAGCATGATGGGACTCTAGAGAAATAGAACAACAACAAGTGGCAGCTTTCGATTTGGAGCAATCCAGCAAAGCTTGCAAATTTCTTGCTGGGCACCACCCTCTTGGTCAGGGCGAGTGGCCAGAAATGGAGGCCATTTTCCATGGGGAAAACGAAGTCATTGGCCCAGGCTCTGGGTGTCAGATGACAGGTGGCATCTGGGGCTCTAAGGACTTGCAGGGTCCTAGTTGCTGGCAGCTTTCGTTCTGGAAGGATCCAGCAGAGTTTGTAGATTCCTGGCTTGGCACTGCCCTGCCTGCCAGGCCAAGTGGCCACAAATGAAGGCCATTTTCCATGGGAAAAAGAAGTCCTTTCCCCAGGGTCTCAGGAATATGTTCAAGGTGGCGTTTGAGGCTCTAAGTACTTCCAGGGCCCTAGTTGCTGCCAGCTTTTCTTTTGGAAAAATCCAGCAACGATTGCATCATTCTAGCTAGGCTCCCACTTTCTGCCAGGGTGAGTGGCTGCCAAGGGAGGCCATTTGCCATGGGAAAAAGAAGTCCTTTCCCCAGGGTCTGGGTGTCAGATGAAAGGTGGCCTTTGGGGTTCTGAGGACTTGTAGGGTAGTACTTACTGGCTAGAGTAGAGGAAATGGATTCTATTTGAATATCTGTCTAGAGGCTTTGCCCCACAGGTCCTGGTTGTCCTTGATGGGCTGCAGCTGTGAGCATTGAAGAGAACTGGGATAAAAGGGGGCGGCGTAGCCATTCAGGGAGAGCCTTGAAGGAGCCCTGAACTGGGAAAGAACAGCATGCAGAAGAAAGCGTCTGTGCTGTGAAGATCTGCAGCCATAAGAACACACCGAGGAGGTATGGACTTTAGCAATCTGAGAACAGCATGATGGGACTCTAGAGAAATAGAACAACAACAAGTGGCAGCTTTAGATTTGGAGCAATCCAGCAAAGCTTGCAAATTTCTTGCTGGGCACCACCCTCTTGGTCAGGGCGAGTGGCCAGAAATGGAGGCCATTTTCCATGGGGAAAACGAAGTCATTGGCCCAGGCTCTGGGTGTCAGATGAAAGGTGGCATCTGGGGCTCTAAGGACTTGCAGGGTCCTAGTTGCTGGCAGCTTTCGTTCTGGAAGGATCCAGCAGAGTTTGTAGATTCCTGGCTTGGCACTGCCCTGCCTGCCAGGCCAAGTGGCCAGAAATGAAGGCCATTTTCCATGGGAAAAAGATGTCCTTTCCCCAGGGTCTCAGTAATATGTTCAAGGTGGCGTTTGAGGCTCTAAGTACTTCCAGGGCCCTAGTTGCTGCCAGCTTTTCTTTTGGAAAAATCCAGCAACGATTGCATCATTCTAGCTAGGCTCCCACTTTCTGCCAGGGTGAGTGGCTGCCAAGGGAGGCCATTTGCCATGGGAAAAAGAAGTCCTTTCCCCAGGGTCTGGGTGTCAGATGAAAGGTGGCCTTTGGGGTTCTGAGGACTTGTAGGGTAGTACTTACTGGCTAGAGTAGAGGAAATGGATTCTATTTGAATATCTGTCTAGAGGCTTTGCCCCACAGGTCCTGGTTGTCCTTGATGGGCTGCAGCTGTGAGCATTGAAGAGAACTGGGATAAAAGGGGGCGGCGTAGCCATTCAGGGAGAGCCTTGAAGGAGCCCTGAACTGGGAAAGAACAGCATGCAGAAGAAAGCGTCTGTGCTGTGAAGATCTGCAGCCATAAGAACACACCGAGGAGGTATGGACTTTAGCAATCTGAGAACAGCATGATGGGACTCTAGAGAAATAGAACAACAACAAGTGGCAGCTTTAGATTTGGAGCAATCCAGCAAAGCTTGCAAATTTCTTGCTGGGCACCACCCTCTTGGTCAGGGCGAGTGGCCAGAAATGGAGGCCATTTTCCATGGGGAAAACGAAGTCATTGGCCCAGGCTCTGGGTGTCAGATGACAGGTGGCATCTGGGGCTCTAAGGACTTGCAGGGTCCTAGTTGCTGGCAGCTTTCGTTCTGGAAGGATCCAGCAGAGTTTGTAGATTCCTGGCTTGGCACTGCCCTGCCTGCCAGGCCAAGTGGCCACAAATGAAGGCCATTTTCCATGGGAAAAAGAAGTCCTTTCCCCAGGGTCTCAGGAATATGTTCAAGGTGGCGTTTGAGGCTCTAAGTACTTCCAGGGCCCTAGTTGCTGCCAGCTTTTCTTTTGGAAAAATCCAGCAACGATTGCATCATTCTAGCTAGGCTCCCACTTTCTGCCAGGGTGAGTGGCTGCCAAGGGAGGCCATTTGCCATGGGAAAAAGAAGTCCTTTCCCCAGGGTCTGGGTGTCAGATGAAAGGTGGCCTTTGGGGTTCTGAGGACTTGTAGGGTAGTACTTACTGGCTAGAGTAGAGGAAATGGATTCTATTTGAATATCTGTCTAGAGGCTTTGCCCCACAGGTCCTGGTTGTCCTTGATGGGCTGCAGCTGTGAGCATTGAAGAGAACTGGGATAAAAGGGGGCGGCGTAGCCATTCAGGGAGAGCCTTGAAGGAGCCCTGAACTGGGAAAGAACAGCATGCAGAAGAAAGCGTCTGTGCTGTGAAGATCTGCAGCCATAAGAACACACCGAGGAGGTATGGACTTTAGCAATCTGAGAACAGCATGATGGGACTCTAGAGAAATAGAACAACAACAAGTGGCAGCTTTAGATTTGGAGCAATCCAGCAAAGCTTGCAAATTTCTTGCTGGGCACCACCCTCTTGGTCAGGGCGAGTGGCCAGAAATGGAGGCCATTTTCCATGGGGAAAACGAAGTCATTGGCCCAGGCTCTGGGTGTCAGATGACAGGTGGCATCTGGGGCTCTAAGGACTTGCAGGGTCCTAGTTGCTGGCAGCTTTAGTTTTGGAAGGATCCAGCAGAGTTTGTAGATTCCTGGCTTGGCACTGCCCTGCCTGCCAGGCCAAGTGGCCACAAATGAAGGCCATTTTCCATGGGAAAAAGAAGTCCTTTCCCCAGGGTCTCAGGAATATGTTCAAGGTGGCGTTTGAGGCTCTAAGTACTTCCAGGGCCCTAGTTGCTGCCAGCTTTTCTTTTGGAAAAATCCAGCAACGATTGCATCATTCTAGCTAGGCTCCCACTTTCTGCCAGGGTGAGTGGCTGCCAAGGGAGGCCATTTGCCATGGGAAAAAGAAGTCCTTTCCCCAGGGTCTGGGTGTCAGATGAAAGGTGGCCTTTGGGGTTCTGAGGACTTGTAGGGTAGTACTTACTGGCTAGAGTAGAGGAAATGGATTCTATTTGAATATCTGTCTAGAGGCTTTGCCCCACAGGTCCTGGTTGTCCTTGATGGGCTGCAGCTGTGAGCATTGAAGAGAACTGGGATAAAAGGGGGCGGCGTAGCCATTCAGGGAGAGCCTTGAAGGAGCCCTGAACTGGGAAAGAACAGCATGCAGAAGAAAGCGTCTGTGCTGTGAAGATCTGCAGCCATAAGAACACACCGAGGAGGTATGGACTTTAGCAATCTGAGAACAGCATGATGGGACTCTAGAGAAATAGAACAACAACAAGTGGCAGCTTTAGATTTGGAGCAATCCAGCAAAGCTTGCAAATTTCTTGCTGGGCACCACCCTCTTGGTCAGGGCGAGTGGCCAGAAATGGAGGCCATTTTCCATGGGGAAAACGAAGTCATTGGCCCAGGCTCTGGGTGTCAGATGACAGGTGGCATCTGGGGCTCTAAGGACTTGCAGGGTCCTAGTTGCTGGCAGCTTTAGTTTTGGAAGGATCCAGCAGAGTTTGTAGATTCCTGGCTTGGCACTGCCCTGCCTGCCAGGCCAAGTGGCCACAAATGAAGGCCATTTTCCATGGGAAAAAGAAGTCCTTTCCCCAGGGTCTCAGGAATATGTTCAAGGTGGCGTTTGAGGCTCTAAGTACTTCCAGGGCCCTAGTTGCTGCCAGCTTTTCTTTTGGAAAAATCCAGCAACGATTGCATCATTCTAGCTAGGCTCCCACTTTCTGCCAGGGTGAGTGGCTGCCAAGGGAGGCCATTTGCCATGGGAAAAAGAAGTCCTTTCCCCAGGGTCTGGGTGTCAGATGAAAGGTGGCCTTTGGGGTTCTGAGGACTTGTAGGGTAGTACTTACTGGCTAGAGTAGAGGAAATGGATTCTATTTGAATATCTGTCTAGAGGCTTTGCCCCACAGGTCCTGGTTGTCCTTGATGGGCTGCAGCTGTGAGCATTGAAGAGAACTGGGATAAAAGGGGGCGGCGTAGCCATTCAGGGAGAGCCTTGAAGGAGCCCTGAACTGGGAAAGAACAGCATGCAGAAGAAAGCGTCTGTGCTGTGAAGATCTGCAGCCATAAGAACACACCGAGGAGGTATGGACTTTAGCAATCTGAGAACAGCATGATGGGACTCTAGAGAAATAGAACAACAACAAGTGGCAGCTTTAGATTTGGAGCAATCCAGCAAAGCTTGCAAATTTCTTGCTGGGCACCACCCTCTTGGTCAGGGCGAGTGGCCAGAAATGGAGGCCATTTTCCATGGGGAAAACGAAGTCATTGGCCCAGGCTCTGGGTGTCAGATGACAGGTGGCATCTGGGGCTCTAAGGACTTGCAGGGTCCTAGTTGCTGGCAGCTTTCGTTCTGGAAGGATCCAGCAGAGTTTGTAGATTCCTGGCTTGGCACTGCCCTGCCTGCCAGGCCAAGTGGCCACAAATGAAGGCCATTTTCCATGGGAAAAAGATGTCCTTTCCCCAGGGTCTCAGGAATATGTTCAAGGTGGCGTTTGAGGCTCTAAGTACTTCCAGGGCCCTAGTTGCTGCCAGCTTTTCTTTTGGAAAAATCCAGCAACGATTGCATCATTCTAGCTAGGCTCCCACTTTCTGCCAGGGTGAGTGGCTGCCAAGGGAGGCCATTTGCCATGGGAAAAAGAAGTCCTTTCCCCAGGGTCTGGGTGTCAGATGAAAGGTGGCCTTTGGGGTTCTGAGGACTTGTAGGGTAGTACTTACTGGCTAGAGTAGAGGAAATGGATTCTATTTGAATATCTGTCTAGAGGCTTTGCCCCACAGGTCCTGGTTGTCCTTGATGGGCTGCAGCTGTGAGCATTGAAGAGAACTGGGATAAAAGGGGGCGGCGTAGCCATTCAGGGAGAGCCTTGAAGGAGCCCTGAACTGGGAAAGAACAGCATGCAGAAGAAAGCGTCTGTGCTGTGAAGATCTGCAGCCATAAGAACACACCGAGGAGGTATGGACTTTAGCAATCTGAGAACAGCATGATGGGACTCTAGAGAAATAGAACAACAACAAGTGGCAGCTTTAGATTTGGAGCAATCCAGCAAAGCTTGCAAATTTCTTGCTGGGCACCACCCTCTTGGTCAGGGCGAGTGGCCAGAAATGGAGGCCATTTTCCATGGGGAAAACGAAGTCATTGGCCCAGGCTCTGGGTGTCAGATGACAGGTGGCATCTGGGGCTCTAAGGACTTGCAGGGTCCTAGTTGCTGGCAGCTTTAGTTTTGGAAGGATCCAGCAGAGTTTGTAGATTCCTGGCTTGGCACTGCCCTGCCTGCCAGGCCAAGTGGCCACAAATGAAGGCCATTTTCCATGGGAAAAAGAAGTCCTTTCCCCAGGGTCTCAGGAATATGTTCAAGGTGGCGTTTGAGGCTCTAAGTACTTCCAGGGCCCTAGTTGCTGCCAGCTTTTCTTTTGGAAAAATCCAGCAACGATTGCATCATTCTAGCTAGGCTCCCACTTTCTGCCAGGGTGAGTGGCTGCCAAGGGAGGCCATTTGCCATGGGAAAAAGAAGTCCTTTCCCCAGGGTCTGGGTGTCAGATGAAAGGTGGCCTTTGGGGTTCTGAGGACTTGTAGGGTAGTACTTACTGGCTAGAGTAGAGGAAATGGATTCTATTTGAATATCTGTCTAGAGGCTTTGCCCCACAGGTCCTGGTTGTCCTTGATGGGCTGCAGCTGTGAGCATTGAAGAGAACTGGGATAAAAGGGGGCGGCGTAGCCATTCAGGGAGAGCCTTGAAGGAGCCCTGAACTGGGAAAGAACAGCATGCAGAAGAAAGCGTCTGTGCTGTGAAGATCTGCAGCCATAAGAACACACCGAGGAGGTATGGACTTTAGCAATCTGAGAACAGCATGATGGGACTCTAGAGAAATAGAACAACAACAAGTGGCAGCTTTAGATTTGGAGCAATCCAGCAAAGCTTGCAAATTTCTTGCTGGGCACCACCCTCTTGGTCAGGGCGAGTGGCCAGAAATGGAGGCCATTTTCCATGGGGAAAACGAAGTCATTGGCCCAGGCTCTGGGTGTCAGATGACAGGTGGCATCTGGGGCTCTAAGGACTTGCAGGGTCCTAGTTGCTGGCAGCTTTAGTTTTGGAAGGATCCAGCAGAGTTTGTAGATTCCTGGCTTGGCACTGCCCTGCCTGCCAGGCCAAGTGGCCACAAATGAAGGCCATTTTCCATGGGAAAAAGAAGTCCTTTCCCCAGGGTCTCAGGAATATGTTCAAGGTGGCGTTTGAGGCTCTAAGTACTTCCAGGGCCCTAGTTGCTGCCAGCTTTTCTTTTGGAAAAATCCAGCAACGATTGCATCATTCTAGCTAGGCTCCCACTTTCTGCCAGGGTGAGTGGCTGCCAAGGGAGGCCATTTGCCATGGGAAAAAGAAGTCCTTTCCCCAGGGTCTGGGTGTCAGATGAAAGGTGGCCTTTGGGGTTCTGAGGACTTGTAGGGTAGTACTTACTGGCTAGAGTAGAGGAAATGGATTCTATTTGAATATCTGTCTAGAGGCTTTGCCCCACAGGTCCTGGTTGTCCTTGATGGGCTGCAGCTGTGAGCATTGAAGAGAACTGGGATAAAAGGGGGCGGCGTAGCCATTCAGGGAGAGCCTTGAAGGAGCCCTGAACTGGGAAAGAACAGCATGCAGAAGAAAGCGTCTGTGCTGTGAAGATCTGCAGCCATAAGAACACACCGAGGAGGTATGGACTTTAGCAATCTGAGAACAGCATGATGGGACTCTAGAGAAATAGAACAACAACAAGTGGCAGCTTTAGATTTGGAGCAATCCAGCAAAGCTTGCAAATTTCTTGCTGGGCACCACCCTCTTGGTCAGGGCGAGTGGCCAGAAATGGAGGCCATTTTCCATGGGGAAAACGAAGTCATTGGCCCAGGCTCTGGGTGTCAGATGACAGGTGGCATCTGGGGCTCTAAGGACTTGCAGGGTCCTAGTTGCTGGCAGCTTTCGTTCTGGAAGGATCCAGCAGAGTTTGTAGATTCCTGGCTTGGCACTGCCCTGCCTGCCAGGCCAAGTGGCCACAAATGAAGGCCATTTTCCATGGGAAAAAGATGTCCTTTCCCCAGGGTCTCAGGAATATGTTCAAGGTGGCGTTTGAGGCTCTAAGTACTTCCAGGGCCCTAGTTGCTGCCAGCTTTTCTTTTGGAAAAATCCAGCAACGATTGCATCATTCTAGCTAGGCTCCCACTTTCTGCCAGGGTGAGTGGCTGCCAAGGGAGGCCATTTGCCATGGGAAAAAGAAGTCCTTTCCCCAGGGTCTGGGTGTCAGATGAAAGGTGGCCTTTGGGGTTCTGAGGACTTGTAGGGTAGTACTTACTGGCTAGAGTAGAGGAAATGGATTCTATTTGAATATCTGTCTAGAGGCTTTGCCCCACAGGTCCTGGTTGTCCTTGATGGGCTGCAGCTGTGAGCATTGAAGAGAACTGGGATAAAAGGGGGCGGCGTAGCCATTCAGGGAGAGCCTTGAAGGAGCCCTGAACTGGGAAAGAACAGCATGCAGAAGAAAGCGTCTGTGCTGTGAAGATCTGCAGCCATAAGAACACACCGAGGAGGTATGGACTTTAGCAATCTGAGAACAGCATGATGGGACTCTAGAGAAATAGAACAACAACAAGTGGCAGCTTTAGATTTGGAGCAATCCAGCAAAGCTTGCAAATTTCTTGCTGGGCACCACCCTCTTGGTCAGGGCGAGTGGCCAGAAATGGAGGCCATTTTCCATGGGGAAAACGAAGTCATTGGCCCAGGCTCTGGGTGTCAGATGACAGGTGGCATCTGGGGCTCTAAGGACTTGCAGGGTCCTAGTTGCTGGCAGCTTTAGTTTTGGAAGGATCCAGCAGAGTTTGTAGATTCCTGGCTTGGCACTGCCCTGCCTGCCAGGCCAAGTGGCCACAAATGAAGGCCATTTTCCATGGGAAAAAGATGTCCTTTCCCAGGGTCTCAGGAATATGTTCAAGGTGGCGTTTGAGGCTCTAAGTACTTCCAGGGCCCTAGTTGCTGCCAGCTTTTCTTTTGGAAAAATCCAGCAACGATTGCATCATTCTAGCTAGGCTCCCACTTTCTGCCAGGGTGAGTGGCTGCCAAGGGAGGCCATTTGCCATGGGAAAAAGAAGTCCTTTCCCCAGGGTCTGGGTGTCAGATGAAAGGTGGCCTTTGGGGTTCTGAGGACTTGTAGGGTAGTACTTACTGGCTAGAGTAGAGGAAATGGATTCTATTTGAATATCTGTCTAGAGGCTTTGCCCCACAGGTCCTGGTTGTCCTTGATGGGCTGCAGCTGTGAGCATTGAAGAGAACTGGGATAAAAGGGGGCGGCGTAGCCATTCAGGGAGAGCCTTGAAGGAGCCCTGAACTGGGAAAGAACAGCATGCAGAAGAAAGCGTCTGTGCTGTGAAGATCTGCAGCCATAAGAACACACCGAGGAGGTATGGACTTTAGCAATCTGAGAACAGCATGATGGGACTCTAGAGAAATAGAACAACAACAAGTGGCAGCTTTAGATTTGGAGCAATCCAGCAAAGCTTGCAAATTTCTTGCTGGGCACCACCCTCTTGGTCAGGGCGAGTGGCCAGAAATGGAGGCCATTTTCCATGGGGAAAACGAAGTCATTGGCCCAGGCTCTGGGTGTCAGATGACAGGTGGCATCTGGGGCTCTAAGGACTTGCAGGGTCCTAGTTGCTGGCAGCTTTCGTTCTGGAAGGATCCAGCAGAGTTTGTAGATTCCTGGCTTGGCACTGCCCTGCCTGCCAGGCCAAGTGGCCACAAATGAAGGCCATTTTCCATGGGAAAAAGAAGTCCTTTCCCCAGGGTCTCAGGAATATGTTCAAGGTGGCGTTTGAGGCTCTAAGTACTTCCAGGGCCCTAGTTGCTGCCAGCTTTTCTTTTGGAAAAATCCAGCAACGATTGCATCATTCTAGCTAGGCTCCCACTTTCTGCCAGGGTGAGTGGCTGCCAAGGGAGGCCATTTGCCATGGGAAAAAGAAGTCCTTTCCCCAGGGTCTGGGTGTCAGATGAAAGGTGGCCTTTGGGGTTCTGAGGACTTGTAGGGTAGTACTTACTGGCTAGAGTAGAGGAAATGGATTCTATTTGAATATCTGTCTAGAGGCTTTGCCCCACAGGTCCTGGTTGTCCTTGATGGGCTGCAGCTGTGAGCATTGAAGAGAACTGGGATAAAAGGGGGCGGCGTAGCCATTCAGGGAGAGCCTTGAAGGAGCCCTGAACTGGGAAAGAACAGCATGCAGAAGAAAGCGTCTGTGCTGTGAAGATCTGCAGCCATAAGAACACACCGAGGAGGTATGGACTTTAGCAATCTGAGAACAGCATGATGGGACTCTAGAGAAATAGAACAACAACAAGTGGCAGCTTTAGATTTGGAGCAATCCAGCAAAGCTTGCAAATTTCTTGCTGGGCACCACCCTCTTGGTCAGGGCGAGTGGCCAGAAATGGAGGCCATTTTCCATGGGGAAAACGAAGTCATTGGCCCAGGCTCTGGGTGTCAGATGACAGGTGGCATCTGGGGCTCTAAGGACTTGCAGGGTCCTAGTTGCTGGCAGCTTTAGTTTTGGAAGGATCCAGCAGAGTTTGTAGATTCCTGGCTTGGCACTGCCCTGCCTGCCAGGCCAAGTGGCCACAAATGAAGGCCATTTTCCATGGGAAAAAGATGTCCTTTCCCCAGGGTCTCAGGAATATGTTCAAGGTGGCGTTTGAGGCTCTAAGTACTTCCAGGGCCCTAGTTGCTGCCAGCTTTTCTTTTGGAAAAATCCAGCAACGATTGCATCATTCTAGCTAGGCTCCCACTTTCTGCCAGGGTGAGTGGCTGCCAAGGGAGGCCATTTGCCATGGGAAAAAGAAGTCCTTTCCCCAGGGTCTGGGTGTCAGATGAAAGGTGGCCTTTGGGGTTCTGAGGACTTGTAGGGTAGTACTTACTGGCTAGAGTAGAGGAAATGGATTCTATTTGAATATCTGTCTAGAGGCTTTGCCCCACAGGTCCTGGTTGTCCTTGATGGGCTGCAGCTGTGAGCATTGAAGAGAACTGGGATAAAAGGGGGCGGCGTAGCCATTCAGGGAGAGCCTTGAAGGAGCCCTGAACTGGGAAAGAACAGCATGCAGAAGAAAGCGTCTGTGCTGTGAAGATCTGCAGCCATAAGAACACACCGAGGAGGTATGGACTTTAGCAATCTGAGAACAGCATGATGGGACTCTAGAGAAATAGAACAACAACAAGTGGCAGCTTTAGATTTGGAGCAATCCAGCAAAGCTTGCAAATTTCTTGCTGGGCACCACCCTCTTGGTCAGGGCGAGTGGCCAGAAATGGAGGCCATTTTCCATGGGGAAAACGAAGTCATTGGCCCAGGCTCTGGGTGTCAGATGACAGGTGGCATCTGGGGCTCTAAGGACTTGCAGGGTCCTAGTTGCTGGCAGCTTTCGTTCTGGAAGGATCCAGCAGAGTTTGTAGATTCCTGGCTTGGCACTGCCCTGCCTGCCAGGCCAAGTGGCCACAAATGAAGGCCATTTTCCATGGGAAAAAGATGTCCTTTCCCCAGGGTCTCAGGAATATGTTCAAGGTGGCGTTTGAGGCTCTAAGTACTTCCAGGGCCCTAGTTGCTGCCAGCTTTTCTTTTGGAAAAATCCAGCAACGATTGCATCATTCTAGCTAGGCTCCCACTTTCTGCCAGGGTGAGTGGCTGCCAAGGGAGGCCATTTGCCATGGGAAAAAGAAGTCCTTTCCCCAGGGTCTGGGTGTCAGATGAAAGGTGGCCTTTGGGGTTCTGAGGACTTGTAGGGTAGTACTTACTGGCTAGAGTAGAGGAAATGGATTCTATTTGAATATCTGTCTAGAGGCTTTGCCCCACAGGTCCTGGTTGTCCTTGATGGGCTGCAGCTGTGAGCATTGAAGAGAACTGGGATAAAAGGGGGCGGCGTAGCCATTCAGGGAGAGCCTTGAAGGAGCCCTGAACTGGGAAAGAACAGCATGCAGAAGAAAGCGTCTGTGCTGTGAAGATCTGCAGCCATAAGAACACACCGAGGAGGTATGGACTTTAGCAATCTGAGAACAGCATGATGGGACTCTAGAGAAATAGAACAACAACAAGTGGCAGCTTTAGATTTGGAGCAATCCAGCAAAGCTTGCAAATTTCTTGCTGGGCACCACCCTCTTGGTCAGGGCGAGTGGCCAGAAATGGAGGCCATTTTCCATGGGGAAAACGAAGTCATTGGCCCAGGCTCTGGGTGTCAGATGACAGGTGGCATCTGGGGCTCTAAGGACTTGCAGGGTCCTAGTTGCTGGCAGCTTTCGTTCTGGAAGGATCCAGCAGAGTTTGTAGATTCCTGGCTTGGCACTGCCCTGCCTGCCAGGCCAAGTGGCCACAAATGAAGGCCATTTTCCATGGGAAAAAGATGTCCTTTCCCAGGGTCTCAGGAATATGTTCAAGGTGGCGTTTGAGGCTCTAAGTACTTCCAGGGCCCTAGTTGCTGCCAGCTTTTCTTTTGGAAAAATCCAGCAACGATTGCATCATTCTAGCTAGGCTCCCACTTTCTGCCAGGGTGAGTGGCTGCCAAGGGAGGCCATTTGCCATGGGAAAAAGAAGTCCTTTCCCCAGGGTCTGGGTGTCAGATGAAAGGTGGCCTTTGGGGTTCTGAGGACTTGTAGGGTAGTACTTACTGGCTAGAGTAGAGGAAATGGATTCTATTTGAATATCTGTCTAGAGGCTTTGCCCCACAGGTCCTGGTTGTCCTTGATGGGCTGCAGCTGTGAGCATTGAAGAGAACTGGGATAAAAGGGGGCGGCGTAGCCATTCAGGGAGAGCCTTGAAGGAGCCCTGAACTGGGAAAGAACAGCATGCAGAAGAAAGCGTCTGTGCTGTGAAGATCTGCAGCCATAAGAACACACCGAGGAGGTATGGACTTTAGCAATCTGAGAACAGCATGATGGGACTCTAGAGAAATAGAACAACAACAAGTGGCAGCTTTAGATTTGGAGCAATCCAGCAAAGCTTGCAAATTTCTTGCTGGGCACCACCCTCTTGGTCAGGGCGAGTGGCCAGAAATGGAGGCCATTTTCCATGGGGAAAACGAAGTCATTGGCCCAGGCTCTGGGTGTCAGATGAAAGGTGGCATCTGGGGCTCTAAGGACTTGCAGGGTCCTAGTTGCTGGCAGCTTTCGTTCTGGAAGGATCCAGCACAGTTTGTAGATTCCTGGCTTGGCACTGCCCTGCCTGCCAGGCCAAGTGGCCAGAAATGAAGGCCATTTTCCATGGGAAAAAGATGTCCTTTCCCCAGGGTCTCAGTAATATGTTCAAGGTGGCGTTTGAGGCTCTAAGTACTTCCAGGGCCCTAGTTGCTGCCAGCTTTTCTTTTGGAAAAATCCAGCAACGATTGCATCATTCTAGCTAGGCTCCCACTTTCTGCCAGGGTGAGTGGCTGCCAAGGGAGGCCATTTGCCATGGGAAAAAGAAGTCCTTTCCCCAGGGTCTGGGTGTCAGATGAAAGGTGGCCTTTGGGGTTCTGAGGACTTGTAGGGTAGTACTTACTGGCTAGAGTAGAGGAAATGGATTCTATTTGAATATCTGTCTAGAGGCTTTGCCCCACAGGTCCTGGTTGTCCTTGATGGGCTGCAGCTGTGAGCATTGAAGAGAACTGGGATAAAAGGGGGCGGCGTAGCCATTCAGGGAGAGCCTTGAAGGAGCCCTGAACTGGGAAAGAACAGCATGCAGAAGAAAGCGTCTGTGCTGTGAAGATCTGCAGCCATAAGAACACACCGAGGAGGTATGGACTTTAGCAATCTGAGAACAGCATGATGGGACTCTAGAGAAATAGAACAACAACAAGTGGCAGCTTTAGATTTGGAGCAATCCAGCAAAGCTTGCAAATTTCTTGCTGGGCACCACCCTCTTGGTCAGGGCGAGTGGCCAGAAATGGAGGCCATTTTCCATGGGGAAAACGAAGTCATTGGCCCAGGCTCTGGGTGTCAGATGACAGGTGGCATCTGGGGCTCTAAGGACTTGCAGGGTCCTAGTTGCTGGCAGCTTTAGTTTTGGAAGGATCCAGCAGAGTTTGTAGATTCCTGGCTTGGCACTGCCCTGCCTGCCAGGCCAAGTGGCCACAAATGAAGGCCATTTTCCATGGGAAAAAGAAGTCCTTTCCCCAGGGTCTCAGGAATATGTTCAAGGTGGCGTTTGAGGCTCTAAGTACTTCCAGGGCCCTAGTTGCTGCCAGCTTTTCTTTTGGAAAAATCCAGCAACGATTGCATCATTCTAGCTAGGCTCCCACTTTCTGCCAGGGTGAGTGGCTGCCAAGGGAGGCCATTTGCCATGGGAAAAAGAAGTCCTTTCCCCAGGGTCTGGGTGTCAGATGAAAGGTGGCCTTTGGGGTTCTGAGGACTTGTAGGGTAGTACTTACTGGCTAGAGTAGAGGAAATGGATTCTATTTGAATATCTGTCTAGAGGCTTTGCCCCACAGGTCCTGGTTGTCCTTGATGGGCTGCAGCTGTGAGCATTGAAGAGAACTGGGATAAAAGGGGGCGGCGTAGCCATTCAGGGAGAGCCTTGAAGGAGCCCTGAACTGGGAAAGAACAGCATGCAGAAGAAAGCGTCTGTGCTGTGAAGATCTGCAGCCATAAGAACACACCGAGGAGGTATGGACTTTAGCAATCTGAGAACAGCATGATGGGACTCTAGAGAAATAGAACAACAACAAGTGGCAGCTTTAGATTTGGAGCAATCCAGCAAAGCTTGCAAATTTCTTGCTGGGCACCACCCTCTTGGTCAGGGCGAGTGGCCAGAAATGGAGGCCATTTTCCATGGGGAAAACGAAGTCATTGGCCCAGGCTCTGGGTGTCAGATGACAGGTGGCATCTGGGGCTCTAAGGACTTGCAGGGTCCTAGTTGCTGGCAGCTTTCGTTCTGGAAGGATCCAGCAGAGTTTGTAGATTCCTGGCTTGGCACTGCCCTGCCTGCCAGGCCAAGTGGCCACAAATGAAGGCCATTTTCCATGGGAAAAAGATGTCCTTTCCCCAGGGTCTCAGGAATATGTTCAAGGTGGCGTTTGAGGCTCTAAGTACTTCCAGGGCCCTAGTTGCTGCCAGCTTTTCTTTTGGAAAAATCCAGCAACGATTGCATCATTCTAGCTAGGCTCCCACTTTCTGCCAGGGTGAGTGGCTGCCAAGGGAGGCCATTTGCCATGGGAAAAAGAAGTCCTTTCCCCAGGGTCTGGGTGTCAGATGAAAGGTGGCCTTTGGGGTTCTGAGGACTTGTAGGGTAGTACTTACTGGCTAGAGTAGAGGAAATGGATTCTATTTGAATATCTGTCTAGAGGCTTTGCCCCACAGGTCCTGGTTGTCCTTGATGGGCTGCAGCTGTGAGCATTGAAGAGAACTGGGATAAAAGGGGGCGGCGTAGCCATTCAGGGAGAGCCTTGAAGGAGCCCTGAACTGGGAAAGAACAGCATGCAGAAGAAAGCGTCTGTGCTGTGAAGATCTGCAGCCATAAGAACACACCGAGGAGGTATGGACTTTAGCAATCTGAGAACAGCATGATGGGACTCTAGAGAAATAGAACAACAACAAGTGGCAGCTTTAGATTTGGAGCAATCCAGCAAAGCTTGCAAATTTCTTGCTGGGCACCACCCTCTTGGTCAGGGCGAGTGGCCAGAAATGGAGGCCATTTTCCATGGGGAAAACGAAGTCATTGGCCCAGGCTCTGGGTGTCAGATGACAGGTGGCATCTGGGGCTCTAAGGACTTGCAGGGTCCTAGTTGCTGGCAGCTTTAGTTTTGGAAGGATCCAGCAGAGTTTGTAGATTCCTGGCTTGGCACTGCCCTGCCTGCCAGGCCAAGTGGCCACAAATGAAGGCCATTTTCCATGGGAAAAAGATGTCCTTTCCCAGGGTCTCAGGAATATGTTCAAGGTGGCGTTTGAGGCTCTAAGTACTTCCAGGGCCCTAGTTGCTGCCAGCTTTTCTTTTGGAAAAATCCAGCAACGATTGCATCATTCTAGCTAGGCTCCCACTTTCTGCCAGGGTGAGTGGCTGCCAAGGGAGGCCATTTGCCATGGGAAAAAGAAGTCCTTTCCCCAGGGTCTGGGTGTCAGATGAAAGGTGGCCTTTGGGGTTCTGAGGACTTGTAGGGTAGTACTTACTGGCTAGAGTAGAGGAAATGGATTCTATTTGAATATCTGTCTAGAGGCTTTGCCCCACAGGTCCTGGTTGTCCTTGATGGGCTGCAGCTGTGAGCATTGAAGAGAACTGGGATAAAAGGGGGCGGCGTAGCCATTCAGGGAGAGCCTTGAAGGAGCCCTGAACTGGGAAAGAACAGCATGCAGAAGAAAGCGTCTGTGCTGTGAAGATCTGCAGCCATAAGAACACACCGAGGAGGTATGGACTTTAGCAATCTGAGAACAGCATGATGGGACTCTAGAGAAATAGAACAACAACAAGTGGCAGCTTTAGATTTGGAGCAATCCAGCAAAGCTTGCAAATTTCTTGCTGGGCACCACCCTCTTGGTCAGGGCGAGTGGCCAGAAATGGAGGCCATTTTCCATGGGGAAAACAAAGTCATTGGCCCAGGCTCTGGGTGTCAGATGACTGGTGGCATCTGGGGCTCTAAGGACTTGCAGGGTCCTAGTTGCTGGCAGCTTTCGTTCTGGAAGGATCCAGCAGAGTTTGTAGATTCCTGGCTTGGCACTGCCCTGCCTGCCAGGCCAAGTGGCCACAAATGAAGGCCATTTTCCATGGGAAAAAGAAGTCCTTTCCCCAGGGTCTCAGGAATATGTTCAAGGTGGCGTTTGAGGCTCTAAGTACTTCCAGGGCCCTAGTTGCTGCCAGCTTTTCTTTTGGAAAAATCCAGCAACGATTGCATCATTCTAGCTAGGCTCCCACTTTCTGCCAGGGTGAGTGGCTGCCAAGGGAGGCCATTTGCCATGGGAAAAAGAAGTCCTTTCCCCAGGGTCTGGGTGTCAGATGAAAGGTGGCCTTTGGGGTTCTGAGGACTTGTAGGGTAGTACTTACTGGCTAGAGTAGAGGAAATGGATTCTATTTGAATATCTGTCTAGAGGCTTTGCCCCACAGGTCCTGGTTGTCCTTGATGGGCTGCAGCTGTGAGCATTGAAGAGAACTGGGATAAAAGGGGGCGGCGTAGCCATTCAGGGAGAGCCTTGAAGGAGCCCTGAACTGGGAAAGAACAGCATGCAGAAGAAAGCGTCTGTGCTGTGAAGATCTGCAGCCATAAGAACACACCGAGGAGGTATGGACTTTAGCAATCTGAGAACAGCATGATGGGACTCTAGAGAAATAGAACAACAACAAGTGGCAGCTTTAGATTTGGAGCAATCCAGCAAAGCTTGCAAATTTCTTGCTGGGCACCACCCTCTTGGTCAGGGCGAGTGGCCAGAAATGGAGGCCATTTTCCATGGGGAAAACGAAGTCATTGGCCCAGGCTCTGGGTGTCAGATGACAGGTGGCATCTGGGGCTCTAAGGACTTGCAGGGTCCTAGTTGCTGGCAGCTTTCGTTCTGGAAGGATCCAGCAGAGTTTGTAGATTCCTGGCTTGGCACTGCCCTGCCTGCCAGGCCAAGTGGCCACAAATGAAGGCCATTTTCCATGGGAAAAAGATGTCCTTTCCCCAGGGTCTCAGGAATATGTTCAAGGTGGCGTTTGAGGCTCTAAGTACTTCCAGGGCCCTAGTTGCTGCCAGCTTTTCTTTTGGAAAAATCCAGCAACGATTGCATCATTCTAGCTAGGCTCCCACTTTCTGCCAGGGTGAGTGGCTGCCAAGGGAGGCCATTTGCCATGGGAAAAAGAAGTCCTTTCCCCAGGGTCTGGGTGTCAGATGAAAGGTGGCCTTTGGGGTTCTGAGGACTTGTAGGGTAGTACTTACTGGCTAGAGTAGAGGAAATGGATTCTATTTGAATATCTGTCTAGAGGCTTTGCCCCACAGGTCCTGGTTGTCCTTGATGGGCTGCAGCTGTGAGCATTGAAGAGAACTGGGATAAAAGGGGGCGGCGTAGCCATTCAGGGAGAGCCTTGAAGGAGCCCTGAACTGGGAAAGAACAGCATGCAGAAGAAAGCGTCTGTGCTGTGAAGATCTGCAGCCATAAGAACACACCGAGGAGGTATGGACTTTAGCAATCTGAGAACAGCATGATGGGACTCTAGAGAAATAGAACAACAACAAGTGGCAGCTTTAGATTTGGAGCAATCCAGCAAAGCTTGCAAATTTCTTGCTGGGCACCACCCTCTTGGTCAGGGCGAGTGGCCAGAAATGGAGGCCATTTTCCATGGGGAAAACGAAGTCATTGGCCCAGGCTCTGGGTGTCAGATGACAGGTGGCATCTGGGGCTCTAAGGACTTGCAGGGTCCTAGTTGCTGGCAGCTTTCGTTCTGGAAGGATCCAGCAGAGTTTGTAGATTCCTGGCTTGGCACTGCCCTGCCTGCCAGGCCAAGTGGCCACAAATGAAGGCCATTTTCCATGGGAAAAAGATGTCCTTTCCCAGGGTCTCAGGAATATGTTCAAGGTGGCGTTTGAGGCTCTAAGTACTTCCAGGGCCCTAGTTGCTGCCAGCTTTTCTTTTGGAAAAATCCAGCAACGATTGCATCATTCTAGCTAGGCTCCCACTTTCTGCCAGGGTGAGTGGCTGCCAAGGGAGGCCATTTGCCATGGGAAAAAGAAGTCCTTTCCCCAGGGTCTGGGTGTCAGATGAAAGGTGGCCTTTGGGGTTCTGAGGACTTGTAGGGTAGTACTTACTGGCTAGAGTAGAGGAAATGGATTCTATTTGAATATCTGTCTAGAGGCTTTGCCCCACAGGTCCTGGTTGTCCTTGATGGGCTGCAGCTGTGAGCATTGAAGAGAACTGGGATAAAAGGGGGCGGCGTAGCCATTCAGGGAGAGCCTTGAAGGAGCCCTGAACTGGGAAAGAACAGCATGCAGAAGAAAGCGTCTGTGCTGTGAAGATCTGCAGCCATAAGAACACACCGAGGAGGTATGGACTTTAGCAATCTGAGAACAGCATGATGGGACTCTAGAGAAATAGAACAACAACAAGTGGCAGCTTTAGATTTGGAGCAATCCAGCAAAGCTTGCAAATTTCTTGCTGGGCACCACCCTCTTGGTCAGGGCGAGTGGCCAGAAATGGAGGCCATTTTCCATGGGGAAAACGAAGTCATTGGCCCAGGCTCTGGGTGTCAGATGAAAGGTGGCATCTGGGGCTCTAAGGACTTGCAGGGTCCTAGTTGCTGGCAGCTTTCGTTCTGGAAGGATCCAGCACAGTTTGTAGATTCCTGGCTTGGCACTGCCCTGCCTGCCAGGCCAAGTGGCCAGAAATGAAGGCCATTTTCCATGGGAAAAAGATGTCCTTTCCCCAGGGTCTCAGGAATATGTTCAAGGTGGCGTTTGAGGCTCTAAGTACTTCCAGGGCCCTAGTTGCTGCCAGCTTTTCTTTTGGAAAAATCCAGCAACGATTGCATCATTCTAGCTAGGCTCCCACTTTCTGCCAGGGTGAGTGGCTGCCAAGGGAGGCCATTTGCCATGGGAAAAAGAAGTCCTTTCCCCAGGGTCTGGGTGTCAGATGAAAGGTGGCCTTTGGGGTTCTGAGGACTTGTAGGGTAGTACTTACTGGCTAGAGTAGAGGAAATGGATTCTATTTGAATATCTGTCTAGAGGCTTTGCCCCACAGGTCCTGGTTGTCCTTGATGGGCTGCAGCTGTGAGCATTGAAGAGAACTGGGATAAAAGGGGGCGGCGTAGCCATTCAGGGAGAGCCTTGAAGGAGCCCTGAACTGGGAAAGAACAGCATGCAGAAGAAAGCGTCTGTGCTGTGAAGATCTGCAGCCATAAGAACACACCGAGGAGGTATGGACTTTAGCAATCTGAGAACAGCATGATGGGACTCTAGAGAAATAGAACAACAACAAGTGGCAGCTTTAGATTTGGAGCAATCCAGCAAAGCTTGCAAATTTCTTGCTGGGCACCACCCTCTTGGTCAGGGCGAGTGGCCAGAAATGGAGGCCATTTTCCATGGGGAAAACGAAGTCATTGGCCCAGGCTCTGGGTGTCAGATGACAGGTGGCATCTGGGGCTCTAAGGACTTGCAGGGTCCTAGTTGCTGGCAGCTTTCGTTCTGGAAGGATCCAGCAGAGTTTGTAGATTCCTGGCTTGGCACTGCCCTGCCTGCCAGGCCAAGTGGCCACAAATGAAGGCCATTTTCCATGGGAAAAAGAAGTCCTTTCCCCAGGGTCTCAGGAATATGTTCAAGGTGGCATTTGAGGCTCTAAGTACTTCCAGGGCCCTAGTTGCTGCCAGCTTTTCTTTTGGAAAAATCCAGCAACGATTGCATCATTCTAGCTAGGCTCCCACTTTCTGCCAGGGTGAGTGGCTGCCAAGGGAGGCCATTTGCCATGGGAAAAAGAAGTCCTTTCCCCAGGGTCTGGGTGTCAGATGAAAGGTGGCCTTTGGGGTTCTGAGGACTTGTAGGGTAGTACTTACTGGCTAGAGTAGAGGAAATGGATTCTATTTGAATATCTGTCTAGAGGCTTTGCCCCACAGGTCCTGGTTGTCCTTGATGGGCTGCAGCTGTGAGCATTGAAGAGAACTGGGATAAAAGGGGGCGGCGTAGCCATTCAGGGAGAGCCTTGAAGGAGCCCTGAACTGGGAAAGAACAGCATGCAGAAGAAAGCGTCTGTGCTGTGAAGATCTGCAGCCATAAGAACACACCGAGGAGGTATGGACTTTAGCAATCTGAGAACAGCATGATGGGACTCTAGAGAAATAGAACAACAACAAGTGGCAGCTTTAGATTTGGAGCAATCCAGCAAAGCTTGCAAATTTCTTGCTGGGCACCACCCTCTTGGTCAGGGCGAGTGGCCAGAAATGGAGGCCATTTTCCATGGGGAAAACGAAGTCATTGGCCCAGGCTCTGGGTGTCAGATGAAAGGTGGCATCTGGGGCTCTAAGGACTTGCAGGGTCCTAGTTGCTGGCAGCTTTCGTTCTGGAAGGATCCAGCAGAGTTTGTAGATTCCTGGCTTGGCACTGCCCTGCCTGCCAGGCCAAGTGGCCACAAATGAAGGCCATTTTCCATGGGAAAAAGATGTCCTTTCCCCAGGGTCTCAGTAATATGTTCAAGGTGGCGTTTAAAGCTCTAAGTACTTCCAGGGCCCTAGTTGCTGCCAGCTTTTCTTTTGGAAAAATCCAGCAACGATTGCATCATTCTAGCTAGGCTCCCACTTTCTGCCAGGGTGAGTGGCTGCCAAGGGAGGCCATTTGCCATGGGAAAAAGAAGTCCTTTCCCCAGGGTCTGGGTGTCAGATGAAAGGTGGCCTTTGGGGTTCTGAGGACTTGTAGGGTAGTACTTACTGGCTAGAGTAGAGGAAATGGATTCTATTTGAATATCTGTCTAGAGGCTTTGCCCCACAGGTCCTGGTTGTCCTTGATGGGCTGCAGCTGTGAGCATTGAAGAGAACTGGGATAAAAGGGGGCGGCGTAGCCATTCAGGGAGAGCCTTGAAGGAGCCCTGAACTGGGAAAGAACAGCATGCAGAAGAAAGCGTCTGTGCTGTGAAGATCTGCAGCCATAAGAACACACCGAGGAGGTATGGACTTTAGCAATCTGAGAACAGCATGATGGGACTCTAGAGAAATAGAACAACAACAAGTGGCAGCTTTAGATTTGGAGCAATCCAGCAAAGCTTGCAAATTTCTTGCTGGGCACCACCCTCTTGGTCAGGGCGAGTGGCCAGAAATGGAGGCCATTTTCCATGGGGAAAACGAAGTCATTGGCCCAGGCTCTGGGTGTCAGATGACAGGTGGCATCTGGGGCTCTAAGGACTTGCAGGGTCCTAGTTGCTGGCAGCTTTAGTTTTGGAAGGATCCAGCAGAGTTTGTAGATTCCTGGCTTGGCACTGCCCTGCCTGCCAGGCCAAGTGGCCACAAATGAAGGCCATTTTCCATGGGAAAAAGAAGTCCTTTCCCCAGGGTCTCAGTAATATGTTCAAGGTGGCGTTTGAGGCTCTAAGTACTTCCAGGGCCCTAGTTGCTGCCAGCTTTTCTTTTGGAAAAATCCAGCAACGATTGCATCATTCTAGCTAGGCTCCCACTTTCTGCCAGGGTGAGTGGCTGCCAAGGGAGGCCATTTGCCATGGGAAAAAGAAGTCCTTTCCCCAGGGTCTGGGTGTCAGATGAAAGGTGGCCTTTGGGGTTCTGAGGACTTGTAGGGTAGTACTTACTGGCTAGAGTAGAGGAAATGGATTCTATTTGAATATCTGTCTAGAGGCTTTGCCCCACAGGTCCTGGTTGTCCTTGATGGGCTGCAGCTGTGAGCATTGAAGAGAACTGGGATAAAAGGGGGCGGCGTAGCCATTCAGGGAGAGCCTTGAAGGAGCCCTGAACTGGGAAAGAACAGCATGCAGAAGAAAGCGTCTGTGCTGTGAAGATCTGCAGCCATAAGAACACACCGAGGAGGTATGGACTTTAGCAATCTGAGAACAGCATGATGGGACTCTAGAGAAATAGAACAACAACAAGTGGCAGCTTTAGATTTGGAGCAATCCAGCAAAGCTTGCAAATTTCTTGCTGGGCACCACCCTCTTGGTCAGGGCGAGTGGCCAGAAATGGAGGCCATTTTCCATGGGGAAAACGAAGTCATTGGCCCAGGCTCTGGGTGTCAGATGACAGGTGGCATCTGGGGCTCTAAGGACTTGCAGGGTCCTAGTTGCTGGCAGCTTTCGTTCTGGAAGGATCCAGCAGAGTTTGTAGATTCCTGGCTTGGCACTGCCCTGCCTGCCAGGCCAAGTGGCCACAAATGAAGGCCATTTTCCATGGGAAAAAGAAGTCCTTTCCCCAGGGTCTCAGGAATATGTTCAAGGTGGCATTTGAGGCTCTAAGTACTTCCAGGGCCCTAGTTGCTGCCAGCTTTTCTTTTGGAAAAATCCAGCAACGATTGCATCATTCTAGCTAGGCTCCCACTTTCTGCCAGGGTGAGTGGCTGCCAAGGGAGGCCATTTGCCATGGGAAAAAGAAGTCCTTTCCCCAGGGTCTGGGTGTCAGATGAAAGGTGGCCTTTGGGGTTCTGAGGACTTGTAGGGTAGTACTTACTGGCTAGAGTAGAGGAAATGGATTCTATTTGAATATCTGTCTAGAGGCTTTGCCCCACAGGTCCTGGTTGTCCTTGATGGGCTGCAGCTGTGAGCATTGAAGAGAACTGGGATAAAAGGGGGCGGCGTAGCCATTCAGGGAGAGCCTTGAAGGAGCCCTGAACTGGGAAAGAACAGCATGCAGAAGAAAGCGTCTGTGCTGTGAAGATCTGCAGCCATAAGAACACACCGAGGAGGTATGGACTTTAGCAATCTGAGAACAGCATGATGGGACTCTAGAGAAATAGAACAACAACAAGTGGCAGCTTTAGATTTGGAGCAATCCAGCAAAGCTTGCAAATTTCTTGCTGGGCACCACCCTCTTGGTCAGGGCGAGTGGCCAGAAATGGAGGCCATTTTCCATGGGGAAAACGAAGTCATTGGCCCAGGCTCTGGGTGTCAGATGACAGGTGGCATCTGGGGCTCTAAGGACTTGCAGGGTCCTAGTTGCTGGCAGCTTTAGTTTTGGAAGGATCCAGCAGAGTTTGTAGATTCCTGGCTTGGCACTGCCCTGCCTGCCAGGCCAAGTGGCCACAAATGAAGGCCATTTTCCATGGGAAAAAGAAGTCCTTTCCCCAGGGTCTCAGTAATATGTTCAAGGTGGCGTTTGAGGCTCTAAGTACTTCCAGGGCCCTAGTTGCTGCCAGCTTTTCTTTTGGAAAAATCCAGCAACGATTGCATCATTCTAGCTAGGCTCCCACTTTCTGCCAGGGTGAGTGGCTGCCAAGGGAGGCCATTTGCCATGGGAAAAAGAAGTCCTTTCCCCAGGGTCTGGGTGTCAGATGAAAGGTGGCCTTTGGGGTTCTGAGGACTTGTAGGGTAGTACTTACTGGCTAGAGTAGAGGAAATGGATTCTATTTGAATATCTGTCTAGAGGCTTTGCCCCACAGGTCCTGGTTGTCCTTGATGGGCTGCAGCTGTGAGCATTGAAGAGAACTGGGATAAAAGGGGGCGGCGTAGCCATTCAGGGAGAGCCTTGAAGGAGCCCTGAACTGGGAAAGAACAGCATGCAGAAGAAAGCGTCTGTGCTGTGAAGATCTGCAGCCATAAGAACACACCGAGGAGGTATGGACTTTAGCAATCTGAGAACAGCATGATGGGACTCTAGAGAAATAGAACAACAACAAGTGGCAGCTTTAGATTTGGAGCAATCCAGCAAAGCTTGCAAATTTCTTGCTGGGCACCACCCTCTTGGTCAGGGCGAGTGGCCAGAAATGGAGGCCATTTTCCATGGGGAAAACGAAGTCATTGGCCCAGGCTCTGGGTGTCAGATGACAGGTGGCATCTGGGGCTCTAAGGACTTGCAGGGTCCTAGTTGCTGGCAGCTTTCGTTCTGGAAGGATCCAGCAGAGTTTGTAGATTCCTGGCTTGGCACTGCCCTGCCTGCCAGGCCAAGTGGCCACAAATGAAGGCCATTTTCCATGGGAAAAAGAAGTCCTTTCCCCAGGGTCTCAGGAATATGTTCAAGGTGGCATTTGAGGCTCTAAGTACTTCCAGGGCCCTAGTTGCTGCCAGCTTTTCTTTTGGAAAAATCCAGCAACGATTGCATCATTCTAGCTAGGCTCCCACTTTCTGCCAGGGTGAGTGGCTGCCAAGGGAGGCCATTTGCCATGGGAAAAAGAAGTCCTTTCCCCAGGGTCTGGGTGTCAGATGAAAGGTGGCCTTTGGGGTTCTGAGGACTTGTAGGGTAGTACTTACTGGCTAGAGTAGAGGAAATGGATTCTATTTGAATATCTGTCTAGAGGCTTTGCCCCACAGGTCCTGGTTGTCCTTGATGGGCTGCAGCTGTGAGCATTGAAGAGAACTGGGATAAAAGGGGGCGGCGTAGCCATTCAGGGAGAGCCTTGAAGGAGCCCTGAACTGGGAAAGAACAGCATGCAGAAGAAAGCGTCTGTGCTGTGAAGATCTGCAGCCATAAGAACACACCGAGGAGGTATGGACTTTAGCAATCTGAGAACAGCATGATGGGACTCTAGAGAAATAGAACAACAACAAGTGGCAGCTTTAGATTTGGAGCAATCCAGCAAAGCTTGCAAATTTCTTGCTGGGCACCACCCTCTTGGTCAGGGCGAGTGGCCAGAAATGGAGGCCATTTTCCATGGGGAAAACGAAGTCATTGGCCCAGGCTCTGGGTGTCAGATGAAAGGTGGCATCTGGGGCTCTAAGGACTTGCAGGGTCCTAGTTGCTGGCAGCTTTCGTTCTGGAAGGATCCAGCAGAGTTTGTAGATTCCTGGCTTGGCACTGCCCTGCCTGCCAGGCCAAGTGGCCACAAATGAAGGCCATTTTCCATGGGAAAAAGATGTCCTTTCCCCAGGGTCTCAGGAATATGTTCAAGGTGGCGTTTAAAGCTCTAAGTACTTCCAGGGCCCTAGTTGCTGCCAGCTTTTCTTTTGGAAAAATCCAGCAACGATTGCATCATTCTAGCTAGGCTCCCACTTTCTGCCAGGGTGAGTGGCTGCCAAGGGAGGCCATTTGCCATGGGAAAAAGAAGTCCTTTCCCCAGGGTCTGGGTGTCAGATGAAAGGTGGCCTTTGGGGTTCTGAGGACTTGTAGGGTAGTACTTACTGGCTAGAGTAGAGGAAATGGATTCTATTTGAATATCTGTCTAGAGGCTTTGCCCCACAGGTCCTGGTTGTCCTTGATGGGCTGCAGCTGTGAGCATTGAAGAGAACTGGGATAAAAGGGGGCGGCGTAGCCATTCAGGGAGAGCCTTGAAGGAGCCCTGAACTGGGAAAGAACAGCATGCAGAAGAAAGCGTCTGTGCTGTGAAGATCTGCAGCCATAAGAACACACCGAGGAGGTATGGACTTTAGCAATCTGAGAACAGCATGATGGGACTCTAGAGAAATAGAACAACAACAAGTGGCAGCTTTAGATTTGGAGCAATCCAGCAAAGCTTGCAAATTTCTTGCTGGGCACCACCCTCTTGGTCAGGGCGAGTGGCCAGAAATGGAGGCCATTTTCCATGGGGAAAACGAAGTCATTGGCCCAGGCTCTGGGTGTCAGATGACAGGTGGCATCTGGGGCTCTAAGGACTTGCAGGGTCCTAGTTGCTGGCAGCTTTAGTTTTGGAAGGATCCAGCAGAGTTTGTAGATTCCTGGCTTGGCACTGCCCTGCCTGCCAGGCCAAGTGGCCACAAATGAAGGCCATTTTCCATGGGAAAAAGAAGTCCTTTCCCCAGGGTCTCAGGAATATGTTCAAGGTGGCGTTTGAGGCTCTAAGTACTTCCAGGGCCCTAGTTGCTGCCAGCTTTTCTTTTGGAAAAATCCAGCAACGATTGCATCATTCTAGCTAGGCTCCCACTTTCTGCCAGGGTGAGTGGCTGCCAAGGGAGGCCATTTGCCATGGGAAAAAGAAGTCCTTTCCCCAGGGTCTGGGTGTCAGATGAAAGGTGGCCTTTGGGGTTCTGAGGACTTGTAGGGTAGTACTTACTGGCTAGAGTAGAGGAAATGGATTCTATTTGAATATCTGTCTAGAGGCTTTGCCCCACAGGTCCTGGTTGTCCTTGATGGGCTGCAGCTGTGAGCATTGAAGAGAACTGGGATAAAAGGGGGCGGCGTAGCCATTCAGGGAGAGCCTTGAAGGAGCCCTGAACTGGGAAAGAACAGCATGCAGAAGAAAGCGTCTGTGCTGTGAAGATCTGCAGCCATAAGAACACACCGAGGAGGTATGGACTTTAGCAATCTGAGAACAGCATGATGGGACTCTAGAGAAATAGAACAACAACAAGTGGCAGCTTTAGATTTGGAGCAATCCAGCAAAGCTTGCAAATTTCTTGCTGGGCACCACCCTCTTGGTCAGGGCGAGTGGCCAGAAATGGAGGCCATTTTCCATGGGGAAAACGAAGTCATTGGCCCAGGCTCTGGGTGTCAGATGACAGGTGGCATCTGGGGCTCTAAGGACTTGCAGGGTCCTAGTTGCTGGCAGCTTTCGTTCTGGAAGGATCCAGCAGAGTTTGTAGATTCCTGGCTTGGCACTGCCCTGCCTGCCAGGCCAAGTGGCCACAAATGAAGGCCATTTTCCATGGGAAAAAGAAGTCCTTTCCCCAGGGTCTCAGGAATATGTTCAAGGTGGCGTTTGAGGCTCTAAGTACTTCCAGGGCCCTAGTTGCTGCCAGCTTTTCTTTTGGAAAAATCCAGCAACGATTGCATCATTCTAGCTAGGCTCCCACTTTCTGCCAGGGTGAGTGGCTGCCAAGGGAGGCCATTTGCCATGGGAAAAAGAAGTCCTTTCCCCAGGGTCTGGGTGTCAGATGAAAGGTGGCCTTTGGGGTTCTGAGGACTTGTAGGGTAGTACTTACTGGCTAGAGTAGAGGAAATGGATTCTATTTGAATATCTGTCTAGAGGCTTTGCCCCACAGGTCCTGGTTGTCCTTGATGGGCTGCAGCTGTGAGCATTGAAGAGAACTGGGATAAAAGGGGGCGGCGTAGCCATTCAGGGAGAGCCTTGAAGGAGCCCTGAACTGGGAAAGAACAGCATGCAGAAGAAAGCGTCTGTGCTGTGAAGATCTGCAGCCATAAGAACACACCGAGGAGGTATGGACTTTAGCAATCTGAGAACAGCATGATGGGACTCTAGAGAAATAGAACAACAACAAGTGGCAGCTTTAGATTTGGAGCAATCCAGCAAAGCTTGCAAATTTCTTGCTGGGCACCACCCTCTTGGTCAGGGCGAGTGGCCAGAAATGGAGGCCATTTTCCATGGGGAAAACGAAGTCATTGGCCCAGGCTCTGGGTGTCAGATGACAGGTGGCATCTGGGGCTCTAAGGACTTGCAGGGTCCTAGTTGCTGGCAGCTTTCGTTCTGGAAGGATCCAGCAGAGTTTGTAGATTCCTGGCTTGGCACTGCCCTGCCTGCCAGGCCAAGTGGCCAGAAATGAAGGCCATTTTCCATGGGAAAAAGATGTCCTTTCCCCAGGGTCTCAGGAATATGTTCAAGGTGGCGTTTGAGGCTCTAAGTACTTCCAGGGCCCTAGTTGCTGCCAGCTTTTCTTTTGGAAAAATCCAGCAACGATTGCATCATTCTAGCTAGGCTCCCACTTTCTGCCAGGGTGAGTGGCTGCCAAGGGAGGCCATTTGCCATGGGAAAAAGAAGTCCTTTCCCCAGGGTCTGGGTGTCAGATGAAAGGTGGCCTTTGGGGTTCTGAGGACTTGTAGGGTAGTACTTACTGGCTAGAGTAGAGGAAATGGATTCTATTTGAATATCTGTCTAGAGGCTTTGCCCCACAGGTCCTGGTTGTCCTTGATGGGCTGCAGCTGTGAGCATTGAAGAGAACTGGGATAAAAGGGGGCGGCGTAGCCATTCAGGGAGAGCCTTGAAGGAGCCCTGAACTGGGAAAGAACAGCATGCAGAAGAAAGCGTCTGTGCTGTGAAGATCTGCAGCCATAAGAACACACCGAGGAGGTATGGACTTTAGCAATCTGAGAACAGCATGATGGGACTCTAGAGAAATAGAACAACAACAAGTGGCAGCTTTAGATTTGGAGCAATCCAGCAAAGCTTGCAAATTTCTTGCTGGGCACCACCCTCTTGGTCAGGGCGAGTGGCCAGAAATGGAGGCCATTTTCCATGGGGAAAACGAAGTCATTGGCCCAGGCTCTGGGTGTCAGATGACAGGTGGCATCTGGGGCTCTAAGGACTTGCAGGGTCCTAGTTGCTGGCAGCTTTAGTTTTGGAAGGATCCAGCAGAGTTTGTAGATTCCTGGCTTGGCACTGCCCTGCCTGCCAGGCCAAGTGGCCACAAATGAAGGCCATTTTCCATGGGAAAAAGAAGTCCTTTCCCCAGGGTCTCAGGAATATGTTCAAGGTGGCGTTTGAGGCTCTAAGTACTTCCAGGGCCCTAGTTGCTGCCAGCTTTTCTTTTGGAAAAATCCAGCAACGATTGCATCATTCTAGCTAGGCTCCCACTTTCTGCCAGGGTGAGTGGCTGCCAAGGGAGGCCATTTGCCATGGGAAAAAGAAGTCCTTTCCCCAGGGTCTGGGTGTCAGATGAAAGGTGGCCTTTGGGGTTCTGAGGACTTGTAGGGTAGTACTTACTGGCTAGAGTAGAGGAAATGGATTCTATTTGAATATCTGTCTAGAGGCTTTGCCCCACAGGTCCTGGTTGTCCTTGATGGGCTGCAGCTGTGAGCATTGAAGAGAACTGGGATAAAAGGGGGCGGCGTAGCCATTCAGGGAGAGCCTTGAAGGAGCCCTGAACTGGGAAAGAACAGCATGCAGAAGAAAGCGTCTGTGCTGTGAAGATCTGCAGCCATAAGAACACACCGAGGAGGTATGGACTTTAGCAATCTGAGAACAGCATGATGGGACTCTAGAGAAATAGAACAACAACAAGTGGCAGCTTTAGATTTGGAGCAATCCAGCAAAGCTTGCAAATTTCTTGCTGGGCACCACCCTCTTGGTCAGGGCGAGTGGCCAGAAATGGAGGCCATTTTCCATGGGGAAAACGAAGTCATTGGCCCAGGCTCTGGGTGTCAGATGACAGGTGGCATCTGGGGCTCTAAGGACTTGCAGGGTCCTAGTTGCTGGCAGCTTTCGTTCTGGAAGGATCCAGCAGAGTTTGTAGATTCCTGGCTTGGCACTGCCCTGCCTGCCAGGCCAAGTGGCCAGAAATGAAGGCCATTTTCCATGGGAAAAAGATGTCCTTTCCCCAGGGTCTCAGGAATATGTTCAAGGTGGCGTTTGAGGCTCTAAGTACTTCCAGGGCCCTAGTTGCTGCCAGCTTTTCTTTTGGAAAAATCCAGCAACGATTGCATCATTCTAGCTAGGCTCCCACTTTCTGCCAGGGTGAGTGGCTGCCAAGGGAGGCCATTTGCCATGGGAAAAAGAAGTCCTTTCCCCAGGGTCTGGGTGTCAGATGAAAGGTGGCCTTTGGGGTTCTGAGGACTTGTAGGGTAGTACTTACTGGCTAGAGTAGAGGAAATGGATTCTATTTGAATATCTGTCTAGAGGCTTTGCCCCACAGGTCCTGGTTGTCCTTGATGGGCTGCAGCTGTGAGCATTGAAGAGAACTGGGATAAAAGGGGGCGGCGTAGCCATTCAGGGAGAGCCTTGAAGGAGCCCTGAACTGGGAAAGAACAGCATGCAGAAGAAAGCGTCTGTGCTGTGAAGATCTGCAGCCATAAGAACACACCGAGGAGGTATGGACTTTAGCAATCTGAGAACAGCATGATGGGACTCTAGAGAAATAGAACAACAACAAGTGGCAGCTTTAGATTTGGAGCAATCCAGCAAAGCTTGCAAATTTCTTGCTGGGCACCACCCTCTTGGTCAGGGCGAGTGGCCAGAAATGGAGGCCATTTTCCATGGGGAAAACGAAGTCATTGGCCCAGGCTCTGGGTGTCAGATGACAGGTGGCATCTGGGGCTCTAAGGACTTGCAGGGTCCTAGTTGCTGGCAGCTTTCGTTCTGGAAGGATCCAGCAGAGTTTGTAGATTCCTGGCTTGGCACTGCCCTGCCTGCCAGGCCAAGTGGCCACAAATGAAGGCCATTTTCCATGGGAAAAAGAAGTCCTTTCCCCAGGGTCTCAGGAATATGTTCAAGGTGGCGTTTGAGGCTCTAAGTACTTCCAGGGCCCTAGTTGCTGCCAGCTTTTCTTTTGGAAAAATCCAGCAACGATTGCATCATTCTAGCTAGGCTCCCACTTTCTGCCAGGGTGAGTGGCTGCCAAGGGAGGCCATTTGCCATGGGAAAAAGAAGTCCTTTCCCCAGGGTCTGGGTGTCAGATGAAAGGTGGCCTTTGGGGTTCTGAGGACTTGTAGGGTAGTACTTACTGGCTAGAGTAGAGGAAATGGATTCTATTTGAATATCTGTCTAGAGGCTTTGCCCCACAGGTCCTGGTTGTCCTTGATGGGCTGCAGCTGTGAGCATTGAAGAGAACTGGGATAAAAGGGGGCGGCGTAGCCATTCAGGGAGAGCCTTGAAGGAGCCCTGAACTGGGAAAGAACAGCATGCAGAAGAAAGCGTCTGTGCTGTGAAGATCTGCAGCCATAAGAACACACCGAGGAGGTATGGACTTTAGCAATCTGAGAACAGCATGATGGGACTCTAGAGAAATAGAACAACAACAAGTGGCAGCTTTAGATTTGGAGCAATCCAGCAAAGCTTGCAAATTTCTTGCTGGGCACCACCCTCTTGGTCAGGGCGAGTGGCCAGAAATGGAGGCCATTTTCCATGGGGAAAACGAAGTCATTGGCCCAGGCTCTGGGTGTCAGATGACAGGTGGCATCTGGGGCTCTAAGGACTTGCAGGGTCCTAGTTGCTGGCAGCTTTCGTTCTGGAAGGATCCAGCAGAGTTTGTAGATTCCTGGCTTGGCACTGCCCTGCCTGCCAGGCCAAGTGGCCAGAAATGAAGGCCATTTTCCATGGGAAAAAGAAGTCCTTTCCCCAGGGTCTCAGGAATATGTTCAAGGTGGCGTTTGAGGCTCTAAGTACTTCCAGGGCCCTAGTTGCTGCCAGCTTTTCTTTTGGAAAAATCCAGCAACGATTGCATCATTCTAGCTAGGCTCCCACTTTCTGCCAGGGTGAGTGGCTGCCAAGGGAGGCCATTTGCCATGGGAAAAAGAAGTCCTTTCCCCAGGGTCTGGGTGTCAGATGAAAGGTGGCCTTTGGGGTTCTGAGGACTTGTAGGGTACTACTTACTGGCTAGAGTAGAGGAAATGGATTCTCTTTGAATATCTGTCTAGAGGCTTTGCCCCACAGGTCCTGGTTGTCCTTGATGGGCTGCAGCTGTGAGCATTGAAGAGAACTGGGATAAAAGGGGGCGGCGTAGCCATTCAGGGAGAGCCTTGAAGGAGCCCTGAACTGGGAAAGAACAGCATGCAGAAGAAAGCGTCTGTGCTGTGAAGATCTGCAGCCATAAGAACACACCGAGGAGGTATGGACTTTAGCAATCTGAGAACAGCATGATGGGACTCTAGAGAAATAGAACAACAACAAGTGGCAGCTTTAGATTTGGAGCAATCCAGCAAAGCTTGCAAATTTCTTGCTGGGCACCACCCTCTTGGTCAGGGCGAGTGGCCAGAAATGGAGGCCATTTTCCATGGGGAAAACGAAGTCATTGGCCCAGGCTCTGGGTGTCAGATGACAGGTGGCATCTGGGGCTCTAAGGACTTGCAGGGTCCTAGTTGCTGGCAGCTTTAGTTTTGGAAGGATCCAGCAGAGTTTGTAGATTCCTGGCTTGGCACTGCCCTGCCTGCCAGGCCAAGTGGCCACAAATGAAGGCCATTTTCCATGGGAAAAAGAAGTCCTTTCCCCAGGGTCTCAGGAATATGTTCAAGGTGGCGTTTGAGGCTCTAAGTACTTCCAGGGCCCTAGTTGCTGCCAGCTTTTCTTTTGGAAAAATCCAGCAACGATTGCATCATTCTAGCTAGGCTCCCACTTTCTGCCAGGGTGAGTGGCTGCCAAGGGAGGCCATTTGCCATGGGAAAAAGAAGTCCTTTCCCCAGGGTCTGGGTGTCAGATGAAAGGTGGCCTTTGGGGTTCTGAGGACTTGTAGGGTAGTACTTACTGGCTAGAGTAGAGGAAATGGATTCTATTTGAATATCTGTCTAGAGGCTTTGCCCCACAGGTCCTGGTTGTCCTTGATGGGCTGCAGCTGTGAGCATTGAAGAGAACTGGGATAAAAGGGGGCGGCGTAGCCATTCAGGGAGAGCCTTGAAGGAGCCCTGAACTGGGAAAGAACAGCATGCAGAAGAAAGCGTCTGTGCTGTGAAGATCTGCAGCCATAAGAACACACCGAGGAGGTATGGACTTTAGCAATCTGAGAACAGCATGATGGGACTCTAGAGAAATAGAACAACAACAAGTGGCAGCTTTAGATTTGGAGCAATCCAGCAAAGCTTGCAAATTTCTTGCTGGGCACCACCCTCTTGGTCAGGGCGAGTGGCCAGAAATGGAGGCCATTTTCCATGGGGAAAACGAAGTCATTGGCCCAGGCTCTGGGTGTCAGATGACAGGTGGCATCTGGGGCTCTAAGGACTTGCAGGGTCCTAGTTGCTGGCAGCTTTCGTTCTGGAAGGATCCAGCAGAGTTTGTAGATTCCTGGCTTGGCACTGCCCTGCCTGCCAGGCCAAGTGGCCAGAAATGAAGGCCATTTTCCATGGGAAAAAGATGTCCTTTCCCCAGGGTCTCAGGAATATGTTCAAGGTGGCGTTTGAGGCTCTAAGTACTTCCAGGGCCCTAGTTGCTGCCAGCTTTTCTTTTGGAAAAATCCAGCAACGATTGCATCATTCTAGCTAGGCTCCCACTTTCTGCCAGGGTGAGTGGCTGCCAAGGGAGGCCATTTGCCATGGGAAAAAGAAGTCCTTTCCCCAGGGTCTGGGTGTCAGATGAAAGGTGGCCTTTGGGGTTCTGAGGACTTGTAGGGTAGTACTTACTGGCTAGAGTAGAGGAAATGGATTCTATTTGAATATCTGTCTAGAGGCTTTGCCCCACAGGTCCTGGTTGTCCTTGATGGGCTGCAGCTGTGAGCATTGAAGAGAACTGGGATAAAAGGGGGCGGCGTAGCCATTCAGGGAGAGCCTTGAAGGAGCCCTGAACTGGGAAAGAACAGCATGCAGAAGAAAGCGTCTGTGCTGTGAAGATCTGCAGCCATAAGAACACACCGAGGAGGTATGGACTTTAGCAATCTGAGAACAGCATGATGGGACTCTAGAGAAATAGAACAACAACAAGTGGCAGCTTTAGATTTGGAGCAATCCAGCAAAGCTTGCAAATTTCTTGCTGGGCACCACCCTCTTGGTCAGGGCGAGTGGCCAGAAATGGAGGCCATTTTCCATGGGGAAAACGAAGTCATTGGCCCAGGCTCTGGGTGTCAGATGACAGGTGGCATCTGGGGCTCTAAGGACTTGCAGGGTCCTAGTTGCTGGCAGCTTTAGTTTTGGAAGGATCCAGCAGAGTTTGTAGATTCCTGGCTTGGCACTGCCCTGCCTGCCAGGCCAAGTGGCCACAAATGAAGGCCATTTTCCATGGGAAAAAGAAGTCCTTTCCCCAGGGTCTCAGGAATATGTTCAAGGTGGCGTTTGAGGCTCTAAGTACTTCCAGGGCCCTAGTTGCTGCCAGCTTTTCTTTTGGAAAAATCCAGCAACGATTGCATCATTCTAGCTAGGCTCCCACTTTCTGCCAGGGTGAGTGGCTGCCAAGGGAGGCCATTTGCCATGGGAAAAAGAAGTCCTTTCCCCAGGGTCTGGGTGTCAGATGAAAGGTGGCCTTTGGGGTTCTGAGGACTTGTAGGGTAGTACTTACTGGCTAGAGTAGAGGAAATGGATTCTATTTGAATATCTGTCTAGAGGCTTTGCCCCACAGGTCCTGGTTGTCCTTGATGGGCTGCAGCTGTGAGCATTGAAGAGAACTGGGATAAAAGGGGGCGGCGTAGCCATTCAGGGAGAGCCTTGAAGGAGCCCTGAACTGGGAAAGAACAGCATGCAGAAGAAAGCGTCTGTGCTGTGAAGATCTGCAGCCATAAGAACACACCGAGGAGGTATGGACTTTAGCAATCTGAGAACAGCATGATGGGACTCTAGAGAAATAGAACAACAACAAGTGGCAGCTTTAGATTTGGAGCAATCCAGCAAAGCTTGCAAATTTCTTGCTGGGCACCACCCTCTTGGTCAGGGCGAGTGGCCAGAAATGGAGGCCATTTTCCATGGGGAAAACGAAGTCATTGGCCCAGGCTCTGGGTGTCAGATGACAGGTGGCATCTGGGGCTCTAAGGACTTGCAGGGTCCTAGTTGCTGGCAGCTTTCGTTCTGGAAGGATCCAGCAGAGTTTGTAGATTCCTGGCTTGGCACTGCCCTGCCTGCCAGGCCAAGTGGCCACAAATGAAGGCCATTTTCCATGGGAAAAAGAAGTCCTTTCCCCAGGGTCTCAGGAATATGTTCAAGGTGGCGTTTGAGGCTCTAAGTACTTCCAGGGCCCTAGTTGCTGCCAGCTTTTCTTTTGGAAAAATCCAGCAACGATTGCATCATTCTAGCTAGGCTCCCACTTTCTGCCAGGGTGAGTGGCTGCCAAGGGAGGCCATTTGCCATGGGAAAAAGAAGTCCTTTCCCCAGGGTCTGGGTGTCAGATGAAAGGTGGCCTTTGGGGTTCTGAGGACTTGTAGGGTAGTACTTACTGGCTAGAGTAGAGGAAATGGATTCTATTTGAATATCTGTCTAGAGGCTTTGCCCCACAGGTCCTGGTTGTCCTTGATGGGCTGCAGCTGTGAGCATTGAAGAGAACTGGGATAAAAGGGGGCGGCGTAGCCATTCAGGGAGAGCCTTGAAGGAGCCCTGAACTGGGAAAGAACAGCATGCAGAAGAAAGCGTCTGTGCTGTGAAGATCTGCAGCCATAAGAACACACCGAGGAGGTATGGACTTTAGCAATCTGAGAACAGCATGATGGGACTCTAGAGAAATAGAACAACAACAAGTGGCAGCTTTAGATTTGGAGCAATCCAGCAAAGCTTGCAAATTTCTTGCTGGGCACCACCCTCTTGGTCAGGGCGAGTGGCCAGAAATGGAGGCCATTTTCCATGGGGAAAACGAAGTCATTGGCCCAGGCTCTGGGTGTCAGATGACAGGTGGCATCTGGGGCTCTAAGGACTTGCAGGGTCCTAGTTGCTGGCAGCTTTCGTTCTGGAAGGATCCAGCAGAGTTTGTAGATTCCTGGCTTGGCACTGCCCTGCCTGCCAGGCCAAGTGGCCACAAATGAAGGCCATTTTCCATGGGAAAAAGAAGTCCTTTCCCCAGGGTCTCAGGAATATGTTCAAGGTGGCGTTTGAGGCTCTAAGTACTTCCAGGGCCCTAGTTGCTGCCAGCTTTTCTTTTGGAAAAATCCAGCAACGATTGCATCATTCTAGCTAGGCTCCCACTTTCTGCCAGGGTGAGTGGCTGCCAAGGGAGGCCATTTGCCATGGGAAAAAGAAGTCCTTTCCCCAGGGTCTGGGTGTCAGATGAAAGGTGGCCTTTGGGGTTCTGAGGACTTGTAGGGTAGTACTTACTGGCTAGAGTAGAGGAAATGGATTCTATTTGAATATCTGTCTAGAGGCTTTGCCCCACAGGTCCTGGTTGTCCTTGATGGGCTGCAGCTGTGAGCATTGAAGAGAACTGGGATAAAAGGGGGCGGCGTAGCCATTCAGGGAGAGCCTTGAAGGAGCCCTGAACTGGGAAAGAACAGCATGCAGAAGAAAGCGTCTGTGCTGTGAAGATCTGCAGCCATAAGAACACACCGAGGAGGTATGGACTTTAGCAATCTGAGAACAGCATGATGGGACTCTAGAGAAATAGAACAACAACAAGTGGCAGCTTTAGATTTGGAGCAATCCAGCAAAGCTTGCAAATTTCTTGCTGGGCACCACCCTCTTGGTCAGGGCGAGTGGCCAGAAATGGAGGCCATTTTCCATGGGGAAAACGAAGTCATTGGCCCAGGCTCTGGGTGTCAGATGACAGGTGGCATCTGGGGCTCTAAGGACTTGCAGGGTCCTAGTTGCTGGCAGCTTTCGTTCTGGAAGGATCCAGCAGAGTTTGTAGATTCCTGGCTTGGCACTGCCCTGCCTGCCAGGCCAAGTGGCCACAAATGAAGGCCATTTTCCATGGGAAAAAGATGTCCTTTCCCCAGGGTCTCAGGAATATGTTCAAGGTGGCGTTTGAGGCTCTAAGTACTTCCAGGGCCCTAGTTGCTGCCAGCTTTTCTTTTGGAAAAATCCAGCAACGATTGCATCATTCTAGCTAGGCTCCCACTTTCTGCCAGGGTGAGTGGCTGCCAAGGGAGGCCATTTGCCATGGGAAAAAGAAGTCCTTTCCCCAGGGTCTGGGTGTCAGATGAAAGGTGGCCTTTGGGGTTCTGAGGACTTGTAGGGTAGTACTTACTGGCTAGAGTAGAGGAAATGGATTCTATTTGAATATCTGTCTAGAGGCTTTGCCCCACAGGTCCTGGTTGTCCTTGATGGGCTGCAGCTGTGAGCATTGAAGAGAACTGGGATAAAAGGGGGCGGCGTAGCCATTCAGGGAGAGCCTTGAAGGAGCCCTGAACTGGGAAAGAACAGCATGCAGAAGAAAGCGTCTGTGCTGTGAAGATCTGCAGCCATAAGAACACACCGAGGAGGTATGGACTTTAGCAATCTGAGAACAGCATGATGGGACTCTAGAGAAATAGAACAACAACAAGTGGCAGCTTTAGATTTGGAGCAATCCAGCAAAGCTTGCAAATTTCTTGCTGGGCACCACCCTCTTGGTCAGGGCGAGTGGCCAGAAATGGAGGCCATTTTCCATGGGGAAAACGAAGTCATTGGCCCAGGCTCTGGGTGTCAGATGACAGGTGGCATCTGGGGCTCTAAGGACTTGCAGGGTCCTAGTTGCTGGCAGCTTTAGTTTTGGAAGGATCCAGCAGAGTTTGTAGATTCCTGGCTTGGCACTGCCCTGCCTGCCAGGCCAAGTGGCCACAAATGAAGGCCATTTTCCATGGGAAAAAGATGTCCTTTCCCCAGGGTCTCAGTAATATGTTCAAGGTGGCGTTTAAAGCTCTAAGTACTTCCAGGGCCCTAGTTGCTGCCAGCTTTTCTTTTGGAAAAATCCAGCAACGATTGCATCATTCTAGCTAGGCTCCCACTTTCTGCCAGGGTGAGTGGCTGCCAAGGGAGGCCATTTGCCATGGGAAAAAGAAGTCCTTTCCCCAGGGTCTGGGTGTCAGATGAAAGGTGGCCTTTGGGGTTCTGAGGACTTGTAGGGTAGTACTTACTGGCTAGAGTAGAGGAAATGGATTCTATTTGAATATCTGTCTAGAGGCTTTGCCCCACAGGTCCTGGTTGTCCTTGATGGGCTGCAGCTGTGAGCATTGAAGAGAACTGGGATAAAAGGGGGCGGCGTAGCCATTCAGGGAGAGCCTTGAAGGAGCCCTGAACTGGGAAAGAACAGCATGCAGAAGAAAGCGTCTGTGCTGTGAAGATCTGCAGCCATAAGAACACACCGAGGAGGTATGGACTTTAGCAATCTGAGAACAGCATGATGGGACTCTAGAGAAATAGAACAACAACAAGTGGCAGCTTTAGATTTGGAGCAATCCAGCAAAGCTTGCAAATTTCTTGCTGGGCACCACCCTCTTGGTCAGGGCGAGTGGCCAGAAATGGAGGCCATTTTCCATGGGGAAAACGAAGTCATTGGCCCAGGCTCTGGGTGTCAGATGACAGGTGGCATCTGGGGCTCTAAGGACTTGCAGGGTCCTAGTTGCTGGCAGCTTTCGTTCTGGAAGGATCCAGCAGAGTTTGTAGATTCCTGGCTTGGCACTGCCCTGCCTGCCAGGCCAAGTGGCCACAAATGAAGGCCATTTTCCATGGGAAAAAGAAGTCCTTTCCCCAGGGTCTCAGGAATATGTTCAAGGTGGCGTTTGAGGCTCTAAGTACTTCCAGGGCCCTAGTTGCTGCCAGCTTTTCTTTTGGAAAAATCCAGCAACGATTGCATCATTCTAGCTAGGCTCCCACTTTCTGCCAGGGTGAGTGGCTGCCAAGGGAGGCCATTTGCCATGGGAAAAAGAAGTCCTTTCCCCAGGGTCTGGGTGTCAGATGAAAGGTGGCCTTTGGGGTTCTGAGGACTTGTAGGGTAGTACTTACTGGCTAGAGTAGAGGAAATGGATTCTATTTGAATATCTGTCTAGAGGCTTTGCCCCACAGGTCCTGGTTGTCCTTGATGGGCTGCAGCTGTGAGCATTGAAGAGAACTGGGATAAAAGGGGGCGGCGTAGCCATTCAGGGAGAGCCTTGAAGGAGCCCTGAACTGGGAAAGAACAGCATGCAGAAGAAAGCGTCTGTGCTGTGAAGATCTGCAGCCATAAGAACACACCGAGGAGGTATGGACTTTAGCAATCTGAGAACAGCATGATGGGACTCTAGAGAAATAGAACAACAACAAGTGGCAGCTTTAGATTTGGAGCAATCCAGCAAAGCTTGCAAATTTCTTGCTGGGCACCACCCTCTTGGTCAGGGCGAGTGGCCAGAAATGGAGGCCATTTTCCATGGGGAAAACGAAGTCATTGGCCCAGGCTCTGGGTGTCAGATGACAGGTGGCATCTGGGGCTCTAAGGACTTGCAGGGTCCTAGTTGCTGGCAGCTTTCGTTCTGGAAGGATCCAGCAGAGTTTGTAGATTCCTGGCTTGGCACTGCCCTGCCTGCCAGGCCAAGTGGCCACAAATGAAGGCCATTTTCCATGGGAAAAAGATGTCCTTTCCCCAGGGTCTCAGGAATATGTTCAAGGTGGCGTTTGAGGCTCTAAGTACTTCCAGGGCCCTAGTTGCTGCCAGCTTTTCTTTTGGAAAAATCCAGCAACGATTGCATCATTCTAGCTAGGCTCCCACTTTCTGCCAGGGTGAGTGGCTGCCAAGGGAGGCCATTTGCCATGGGAAAAAGAAGTCCTTTCCCCAGGGTCTGGGTGTCAGATGAAAGGTGGCCTTTGGGGTTCTGAGGACTTGTAGGGTAGTACTTACTGGCTAGAGTAGAGGAAATGGATTCTATTTGAATATCTGTCTAGAGGCTTTGCCCCACAGGTCCTGGTTGTCCTTGATGGGCTGCAGCTGTGAGCATTGAAGAGAACTGGGATAAAAGGGGGCGGCGTAGCCATTCAGGGAGAGCCTTGAAGGAGCCCTGAACTGGGAAAGAACAGCATGCAGAAGAAAGCGTCTGTGCTGTGAAGATCTGCAGCCATAAGAACACACCGAGGAGGTATGGACTTTAGCAATCTGAGAACAGCATGATGGGACTCTAGAGAAATAGAACAACAACAAGTGGCAGCTTTAGATTTGGAGCAATCCAGCAAAGCTTGCAAATTTCTTGCTGGGCACCACCCTCTTGGTCAGGGCGAGTGGCCAGAAATGGAGGCCATTTTCCATGGGGAAAACGAAGTCATTGGCCCAGGCTCTGGGTGTCAGATGACAGGTGGCATCTGGGGCTCTAAGGACTTGCAGGGTCCTAGTTGCTGGCAGCTTTCGTTCTGGAAGGATCCAGCAGAGTTTGTAGATTCCTGGCTTGGCACTGCCCTGCCTGCCAGGCCAAGTGGCCACAAATGAAGGCCATTTTCCATGGGAAAAAGAAGTCCTTTCCCCAGGGTCTCAGGAATATGTTCAAGGTGGCGTTTGAGGCTCTAAGTACTTCCAGGGCCCTAGTTGCTGCCAGCTTTTCTTTTGGAAAAATCCAGCAACGATTGCATCATTCTAGCTAGGCTCCCACTTTCTGCCAGGGTGAGTGGCTGCCAAGGGAGGCCATTTGCCATGGGAAAAAGAAGTCCTTTCCCCAGGGTCTGGGTGTCAGATGAAAGGTGGCCTTTGGGGTTCTGAGGACTTGTAGGGTAGTACTTACTGGCTAGAGTAGAGGAAATGGATTCTATTTGAATATCTGTCTAGAGGCTTTGCCCCACAGGTCCTGGTTGTCCTTGATGGGCTGCAGCTGTGAGCATTGAAGAGAACTGGGATAAAAGGGGGCGGCGTAGCCATTCAGGGAGAGCCTTGAAGGAGCCCTGAACTGGGAAAGAACAGCATGCAGAAGAAAGCGTCTGTGCTGTGAAGATCTGCAGCCATAAGAACACACCGAGGAGGTATGGACTTTAGCAATCTGAGAACAGCATGATGGGACTCTAGAGAAATAGAACAACAACAAGTGGCAGCTTTAGATTTGGAGCAATCCAGCAAAGCTTGCAAATTTCTTGCTGGGCACCACCCTCTTGGTCAGGGCGAGTGGCCAGAAATGGAGGCCATTTTCCATGGGGAAAACGAAGTCATTGGCCCAGGCTCTGGGTGTCAGATGACAGGTGGCATCTGGGGCTCTAAGGACTTGCAGGGTCCTAGTTGCTGGCAGCTTTAGTTTTGGAAGGATCCAGCAGAGTTTGTAGATTCCTGGCTTGGCACTGCCCTGCCTGCCAGGCCAAGTGGCCACAAATGAAGGCCATTTTCCATGGGAAAAAGATGTCCTTTCCCCAGGGTCTCAGGAATATGTTCAAGGTGGCGTTTGAGGCTCTAAGTACTTCCAGGGCCCTAGTTGCTGCCAGCTTTTCTTTTGGAAAAATCCAGCAACGATTGCATCATTCTAGCTAGGCTCCCACTTTCTGCCAGGGTGAGTGGCTGCCAAGGGAGGCCATTTGCCATGGGAAAAAGAAGTCCTTTCCCCAGGGTCTGGGTGTCAGATGAAAGGTGGCCTTTGGGGTTCTGAGGACTTGTAGGGTAGTACTTACTGGCTAGAGTAGAGGAAATGGATTCTATTTGAATATCTGTCTAGAGGCTTTGCCCCACAGGTCCTGGTTGTCCTTGATGGGCTGCAGCTGTGAGCATTGAAGAGAACTGGGATAAAAGGGGGCGGCGTAGCCATTCAGGGAGAGCCTTGAAGGAGCCCTGAACTGGGAAAGAACAGCATGCAGAAGAAAGCGTCTGTGCTGTGAAGATCTGCAGCCATAAGAACACACCGAGGAGGTATGGACTTTAGCAATCTGAGAACAGCATGATGGGACTCTAGAGAAATAGAACAACAACAAGTGGCAGCTTTAGATTTGGAGCAATCCAGCAAAGCTTGCAAATTTCTTGCTGGGCACCACCCTCTTGGTCAGGGCGAGTGGCCAGAAATGGAGGCCATTTTCCATGGGGAAAACGAAGTCATTGGCCCAGGCTCTGGGTGTCAGATGACAGGTGGCATCTGGGGCTCTAAGGACTTGCAGGGTCCTAGTTGCTGGCAGCTTTCGTTCTGGAAGGATCCAGCAGAGTTTGTAGATTCCTGGCTTGGCACTGCCCTGCCTGCCAGGCCAAGTGGCCACAAATGAAGGCCATTTTCCATGGGAAAAAGAAGTCCTTTCCCCAGGGTCTCAGGAATATGTTCAAGGTGGCGTTTGAGGCTCTAAGTACTTCCAGGGCCCTAGTTGCTGCCAGCTTTTCTTTTGGAAAAATCCAGCAACGATTGCATCATTCTAGCTAGGCTCCCACTTTCTGCCAGGGTGAGTGGCTGCCAAGGGAGGCCATTTGCCATGGGAAAAAGAAGTCCTTTCCCCAGGGTCTGGGTGTCAGATGAAAGGTGGCCTTTGGGGTTCTGAGGACTTGTAGGGTAGTACTTACTGGCTAGAGTAGAGGAAATGGATTCTATTTGAATATCTGTCTAGAGGCTTTGCCCCACAGGTCCTGGTTGTCCTTGATGGGCTGCAGCTGTGAGCATTGAAGAGAACTGGGATAAAAGGGGGCGGCGTAGCCATTCAGGGAGAGCCTTGAAGGAGCCCTGAACTGGGAAAGAACAGCATGCAGAAGAAAGCGTCTGTGCTGTGAAGATCTGCAGCCATAAGAACACACCGAGGAGGTATGGACTTTAGCAATCTGAGAACAGCATGATGGGACTCTAGAGAAATAGAACAACAACAAGTGGCAGCTTTCGATTTGGAGCAATCCAGCAAAGCTTGCAAATTTCTTGCTGGGCACCACCCTCTTGGTCAGGGCGAGTGGCCAGAAATGGAGGCCATTTTCCATGGGGAAAACGAAGTCATTGGCCCAGGCTCTGGGTGTCAGATGACAGGTGGCATCTGGGGCTCTAAGGACTTGCAGGGTCCTAGTTGCTGGCAGCTTTCGTTCTGGAAGGATCCAGCAGAGTTTGTAGATTCCTGGCTTGGCACTGCCCTGCCTGCCAGGCCAAGTGGCCACAAATGAAGGCCATTTTCCATGGGAAAAAGAAGTCCTTTCCCCAGGGTCTCAGGAATATGTTCAAGGTGGCGTTTGAGGCTCTAAGTACTTCCAGGGCCCTAGTTGCTGCCAGCTTTTCTTTTGGAAAAATCCAGCAACGATTGCATCATTCTAGCTAGGCTCCCACTTTCTGCCAGGGTGAGTGGCTGCCAAGGGAGGCCATTTGCCATGGGAAAAAGAAGTCCTTTCCCCAGGGTCTGGGTGTCAGATGAAAGGTGGCCTTTGGGGTTCTGAGGACTTGTAGGGTAGTACTTACTGGCTAGAGTAGAGGAAATGGATTCTATTTGAATATCTGTCTAGAGGCTTTGCCCCACAGGTCCTGGTTGTCCTTGATGGGCTGCAGCTGTGAGCATTGAAGAGAACTGGGATAAAAGGGGGCGGCGTAGCCATTCAGGGAGAGCCTTGAAGGAGCCCTGAACTGGGAAAGAACAGCATGCAGAAGAAAGCGTCTGTGCTGTGAAGATCTGCAGCCATAAGAACACACCGAGGAGGTATGGACTTTAGCAATCTGAGAACAGCATGATGGGACTCTAGAGAAATAGAACAACAACAAGTGGCAGCTTTAGATTTGGAGCAATCCAGCAAAGCTTGCAAATTTCTTGCTGGGCACCACCCTCTTGGTCAGGGCGAGTGGCCAGAAATGGAGGCCATTTTCCATGGGGAAAACGAAGTCATTGGCCCAGGCTCTGGGTGTCAGATGACAGGTGGCATCTGGGGCTCTAAGGACTTGCAGGGTCCTAGTTGCTGGCAGCTTTCGTTTTGGAAGGATCCAGCAGAGTTTGTAGATTCCTGGCTTGGCACTGCCCTGCCTGCCAGGCCAAGTGGCCACAAATGAAGGCCATTTTCCATGGGAAAAAGATGTCCTTTCCCCAGGGTCTCAGGAATATGTTCAAGGTGGCGTTTGAGGCTCTAAGTACTTCCAGGGCCCTAGTTGCTGCCAGCTTTTCTTTTGGAAAAATCCAGCAACGATTGCATCATTCTAGCTAGGCTCCCACTTTCTGCCAGGGTGAGTGGCTGCCAAGGGAGGCCATTTGCCATGGGAAAAAGAAGTCCTTTCCCCAGGGTCTGGGTGTCAGATGAAAGGTGGCCTTTGGGGTTCTGAGGACTTGTAGGGTAGTACTTACTGGCTAGAGTAGAGGAAATGGATTCTATTTGAATATCTGTCTAGAGGCTTTGCCCCACAGGTCCTGGTTGTCCTTGATGGGCTGCAGCTGTGAGCATTGAAGAGAACTGGGATAAAAGGGGGCGGCGTAGCCATTCAGGGAGAGCCTTGAAGGAGCCCTGAACTGGGAAAGAACAGCATGCAGAAGAAAGCGTCTGTGCTGTGAAGATCTGCAGCCATAAGAACACACCGAGGAGGTATGGACTTTAGCAATCTGAGAACAGCATGATGGGACTCTAGAGAAATAGAACAACAACAAGTGGCAGCTTTCGATTTGGAGCAATCCAGCAAAGCTTGCAAATTTCTTGCTGGGCACCACCCTCTTGGTCAGGGCGAGTGGCCAGAAATGGAGGCCATTTTCCATGGGGAAAACGAAGTCATTGGCCCAGGCTCTGGGTGTCAGATGACAGGTGGCATCTGGGGCTCTAAGGACTTGCAGGGTCCTAGTTGCTGGCAGCTTTCGTTCTGGAAGGATCCAGCAGAGTTTGTAGATTCCTGGCTTGGCACTGCCCTGCCTGCCAGGCCAAGTGGCCACAAATGAAGGCCATTTTCCATGGGAAAAAGAAGTCCTTTCCCCAGGGTCTCAGGAATATGTTCAAGGTGGCGTTTGAGGCTCTAAGTACTTCCAGGGCCCTAGTTGCTGCCAGCTTTTCTTTTGGAAAAATCCAGCAACGATTGCATCATTCTAGCTAGGCTCCCACTTTCTGCCAGGGTGAGTGGCTGCCAAGGGAGGCCATTTGCCATGGGAAAAAGAAGTCCTTTCCCCAGGGTCTGGGTGTCAGATGAAAGGTGGCCTTTGGGGTTCTGAGGACTTGTAGGGTAGTACTTACTGGCTAGAGTAGAGGAAATGGATTCTATTTGAATATCTGTCTAGAGGCTTTGCCCCACAGGTCCTGGTTGTCCTTGATGGGCTGCAGCTGTGAGCATTGAAGAGAACTGGGATAAAAGGGGGCGGCGTAGCCATTCAGGGAGAGCCTTGAAGGAGCCCTGAACTGGGAAAGAACAGCATGCAGAAGAAAGCGTCTGTGCTGTGAAGATCTGCAGCCATAAGAACACACCGAGGAGGTATGGACTTTAGCAATCTGAGAACAGCATGATGGGACTCTAGAGAAATAGAACAACAACAAGTGGCAGCTTTCGATTTGGAGCAATCCAGCAAAGCTTGCAAATTTCTTGCTGGGCACCACCCTCTTGGTCAGGGCGAGTGGCCAGAAATGGAGGCCATTTTCCATGGGGAAAACGAAGTCATTGGCCCAGGCTCTGGGTGTCAGATGACAGGTGGCATCTGGGGCTCTAAGGACTTGCAGGGTCCTAGTTGCTGGCAGCTTTAGTTTTGGAAGGATCCAGCAGAGTTTGTAGATTCCTGGCTTGGCACTGCCCTGCCTGCCAGGCCAAGTGGCCACAAATGAAGGCCATTTTCCATGGGAAAAAGATGTCCTTTCCCCAGGGTCTCAGGAATATGTTCAAGGTGGCGTTTGAGGCTCTAAGTACTTCCAGGGCCCTAGTTGCTGCCAGCTTTTCTTTTGGAAAAATCCAGCAACGATTGCATCATTCTAGCTAGGCTCCCACTTTCTGCCAGGGTGAGTGGCTGCCAAGGGAGGCCATTTGCCATGGGAAAAAGAAGTCCTTTCCCCAGGGTCTGGGTGTCAGATGAAAGGTGGCCTTTGGGGTTCTGAGGACTTGTAGGGTAGTACTTACTGGCTAGAGTAGAGGAAATGGATTCTATTTGAATATCTGTCTAGAGGCTTTGCCCCACAGGTCCTGGTTGTCCTTGATGGGCTGCAGCTGTGAGCATTGAAGAGAACTGGGATAAAAGGGGGCGGCGTAGCCATTCAGGGAGAGCCTTGAAGGAGCCCTGAACTGGGAAAGAACAGCATGCAGAAGAAAGCGTCTGTGCTGTGAAGATCTGCAGCCATAAGAACACACCGAGGAGGTATGGACTTTAGCAATCTGAGAACAGCATGATGGGACTCTAGAGAAATAGAACAACAACAAGTGGCAGCTTTAGATTTGGAGCAATCCAGCAAAGCTTGCAAATTTCTTGCTGGGCACCACCCTCTTGGTCAGGGCGAGTGGCCAGAAATGGAGGCCATTTTCCATGGGGAAAACGAAGTCATTGGCCCAGGCTCTGGGTGTCAGATGACAGGTGGCATCTGGGGCTCTAAGGACTTGCAGGGTCCTAGTTGCTGGCAGCTTTCGTTCTGGAAGGATCCAGCAGAGTTTGTAGATTCCTGGCTTGGCACTGCCCTGCCTGCCAGGCCAAGTGGCCACAAATGAAGGCCATTTTCCATGGGAAAAAGAAGTCCTTTCCCCAGGGTCTCAGGAATATGTTCAAGGTGGCGTTTGAGGCTCTAAGTACTTCCAGGGCCCTAGTTGCTGCCAGCTTTTCTTTTGGAAAAATCCAGCAACGATTGCATCATTCTAGCTAGGCTCCCACTTTCTGCCAGGGTGAGTGGCTGCCAAGGGAGGCCATTTGCCATGGGAAAAAGAAGTCCTTTCCCCAGGGTCTGGGTGTCAGATGAAAGGTGGCCTTTGGGGTTCTGAGGACTTGTAGGGTAGTACTTACTGGCTAGAGTAGAGGAAATGGATTCTATTTGAATATCTGTCTAGAGGCTTTGCCCCACAGGTCCTGGTTGTCCTTGATGGGCTGCAGCTGTGAGCATTGAAGAGAACTGGGATAAAAGGGGGCGGCGTAGCCATTCAGGGAGAGCCTTGAAGGAGCCCTGAACTGGGAAAGAACAGCATGCAGAAGAAAGCGTCTGTGCTGTGAAGATCTGCAGCCATAAGAACACACCGAGGAGGTATGGACTTTAGCAATCTGAGAACAGCATGATGGGACTCTAGAGAAATAGAACAACAACAAGTGGCAGCTTTAGATTTGGAGCAATCCAGCAAAGCTTGCAAATTTCTTGCTGGGCACCACCCTCTTGGTCAGGGCGAGTGGCCAGAAATGGAGGCCATTTTCCATGGGGAAAACGAAGTCATTGGCCCAGGCTCTGGGTGTCAGATGACAGGTGGCATCTGGGGCTCTAAGGACTTGCAGGGTCCTAGTTGCTGGCAGCTTTAGTTTTGGAAGGATCCAGCAGAGTTTGTAGATTCCTGGCTTGGCACTGCCCTGCCTGCCAGGCCAAGTGGCCACAAATGAAGGCCATTTTCCATGGGAAAAAGATGTCCTTTCCCAGGGTCTCAGGAATATGTTCAAGGTGGCGTTTGAGGCTCTAAGTACTTCCAGGGCCCTAGTTGCTGCCAGCTTTTCTTTTGGAAAAATCCAGCAACGATTGCATCATTCTAGCTAGGCTCCCACTTTCTGCCAGGGTGAGTGGCTGCCAAGGGAGGCCATTTGCCATGGGAAAAAGAAGTCCTTTCCCCAGGGTCTGGGTGTCAGATGAAAGGTGGCCTTTGGGGTTCTGAGGACTTGTAGGGTAGTACTTACTGGCTAGAGTAGAGGAAATGGATTCTATTTGAATATCTGTCTAGAGGCTTTGCCCCACAGGTCCTGGTTGTCCTTGATGGGCTGCAGCTGTGAGCATTGAAGAGAACTGGGATAAAAGGGGGCGGCGTAGCCATTCAGGGAGAGCCTTGAAGGAGCCCTGAACTGGGAAAGAACAGCATGCAGAAGAAAGCGTCTGTGCTGTGAAGATCTGCAGCCATAAGAACACACCGAGGAGGTATGGACTTTAGCAATCTGAGAACAGCATGATGGGACTCTAGAGAAATAGAACAACAACAAGTGGCAGCTTTAGATTTGGAGCAATCCAGCAAAGCTTGCAAATTTCTTGCTGGGCACCACCCTCTTGGTCAGGGCGAGTGGCCAGAAATGGAGGCCATTTTCCATGGGGAAAACGAAGTCATTGGCCCAGGCTCTGGGTGTCAGATGACAGGTGGCATCTGGGGCTCTAAGGACTTGCAGGGTCCTAGTTGCTGGCAGCTTTAGTTTTGGAAGGATCCAGCAGAGTTTGTAGATTCCTGGCTTGGCACTGCCCTGCCTGCCAGGCCAAGTGGCCACAAATGAAGGCCATTTTCCATGGGAAAAAGAAGTCCTTTCCCCAGGGTCTCAGGAATATGTTCAAGGTGGCGTTTGAGGCTCTAAGTACTTCCAGGGCCCTAGTTGCTGCCAGCTTTTCTTTTGGAAAAATCCAGCAACGATTGCATCATTCTAGCTAGGCTCCCACTTTCTGCCAGGGTGAGTGGCTGCCAAGGGAGGCCATTTGCCATGGGAAAAAGAAGTCCTTTCCCCAGGGTCTGGGTGTCAGATGAAAGGTGGCCTTGGGGTTCTGAGGACTTGTAGGGTAGTACTTACTGGCTAGAGTAGAGGAAATGGATTCTATTTGAATATCTGTCTAGAGGCTTTGCCCCACAGGTCCTGGTTGTCCTTGATGGGCTGCAGCTGTGAGCATTGAAGAGAACTGGGATAAAAGGGGGCGGCGTAGCCATTCAGGGAGAGCCTTGAAGGAGCCCTGAACTGGGAAAGAACAGCATGCAGAAGAAAGCGTCTGTGCTGTGAAGATCTGCAGCCATAAGAACACACCGAGGAGGTATGGACTTTAGCAATCTGAGAACAGCATGATGGGACTCTAGAGAAATAGAACAACAACAAGTGGCAGCTTTAGATTTGGAGCAATCCAGCAAAGCTTGCAAATTTCTTGCTGGGCACCACCCTCTTGGTCAGGGCGAGTGGCCAGAAATGGAGGCCATTTTCCATGGGGAAAACGAAGTCATTGGCCCAGGCTCTGGGTGTCAGATGACAGGTGGCATCTGGGGCTCTAAGGACTTGCAGGGTCCTAGTTGCTGGCAGCTTTAGTTTTGGAAGGATCCAGCAGAGTTTGTAGATTCCTGGCTTGGCACTGCCCTGCCTGCCAGGCCAAGTGGCCACAAATGAAGGCCATTTTCCATGGGAAAAAGAAGTCCTTTCCCCAGGGTCTCAGGAATATGTTCAAGGTGGCGTTTGAGGCTCTAAGTACTTCCAGGGCCCTAGTTGCTGCCAGCTTTTCTTTTGGAAAAATCCAGCAACGATTGCATCATTCTAGCTAGGCTCCCACTTTCTGCCAGGGTGAGTGGCTGCCAAGGGAGGCCATTTGCCATGGGAAAAAGAAGTCCTTTCCCCAGGGTCTGGGTGTCAGATGAAAGGTGGCCTTTGGGGTTCTGAGGACTTGTAGGGTAGTACTTACTGGCTAGAGTAGAGGAAATGGATTCTATTTGAATATCTGTCTAGAGGCTTTGCCCCACAGGTCCTGGTTGTCCTTGATGGGCTGCAGCTGTGAGCATTGAAGAGAACTGGGATAAAAGGGGGCGGCGTAGCCATTCAGGGAGAGCCTTGAAGGAGCCCTGAACTGGAAAGAACAGCATGCAGAAGAAAGCGTCTGTGCTGTGAAGATCTGCAGCCATAAGAACACACCGAGGAGGTATGGACTTTAGCAATCTGAGAACAGCATGATGGGACTCTAGAGAAATAGAACAACAACAAGTGGCAGCTTTAGATTTGGAGCAATCCAGCAAAGCTTGCAAATTTCTTGCTGGGCACCACCCTCTTGGTCAGGGCGAGTGGCCAGAAATGGAGGCCATTTTCCATGGGGAAAACGAAGTCATTGGCCCAGGCTCTGGGTGTCAGATGACAGGTGGCATCTGGGGCTCTAAGGACTTGCAGGGTCCTAGTTGCTGGCAGCTTTCGTTCTGAAGGATCCAGCAGAGTTTGTAGATTCCTGGCTTGGCACTGCCCTGCCTGCCAGGCCAAGTGGCCACAAATGAAGGCCATTTTCCATGGGAAAAAGAAGTCCTTTCCCCAGGGTCTCAGGAATATGTTCAAGGTGGCGTTTGAGGCTCTAAGTACTTCCAGGGCCCTAGTTGCTGCCAGCTTTTCTTTTGGAAAAATCCAGCAACGATTGCATCATTCTAGCTAGGCTCCCACTTTCTGCCAGGGTGAGTGGCTGCCAGGGAGGCCATTTGCCATGGGAAAAAGAAGTCCTTTCCCCAGGGTCTGGGTGTCAGATGAAAGGTGGCCTTTGGGGTTCTGAGGACTTGTAGGGTAGTACTTACTGGCTAGAGTAGAGGAAATGGATTCTATTTGAATATCTGTCTAGAGGCTTTGCCCCACAGGTCCTGGTTGTCCTTGATGGGCTGCAGCTGTGAGCATTGAAGAGAACTGGGATAAAAGGGGGCGGCGTAGCCATTCAGGGAGAGCCTTGAAGGAGCCCTGAACTGGGAAAGAACAGCATGCAGAAGAAAGCGTCTGTGCTGTGAAGATCTGCAGCCATAAGAACACACCGAGGAGGTATGGACTTTAGCAATCTGAGAACAGCATGATGGGACTCTAGAGAAATAGAACAACAACAAGTGGCAGCTTTAGATTTGGAGCAATCCAGCAAAGCTTGCAAATTTCTTGCTGGGCACCACCCTCTTGGTCAGGGCGAGTGGCCAGAAATGGAGGCCATTTTCCATGGGGAAAACGAAGTCATTGGCCCAGGCTCTGGGTGTCAGATGACAGGTGGCATCTGGGGCTCTAAGGACTTGCAGGGTCCTAGTTGCTGGCAGCTTTCGTTCTGGAAGGATCCAGCAGAGTTTGTAGATTCCTGGCTTGGCACTGCCCTGCCTGCCAGGCCAAGTGGCCACAAATGAAGGCCATTTTCCATGGGAAAAAGATGTCCTTTCCCAGGGTCTCAGGAATATGTTCAAGGTGGCGTTTGAGGCTCTAAGTACTTCCAGGGCCCTAGTTGCTGCCAGCTTTTCTTTTGGAAAAATCCAGCAACGATTGCATCATTCTAGCTAGGCTCCCACTTTCTGCCAGGGTGAGTGGCTGCCAAGGGAGGCCATTTGCCATGGGAAAAAGAAGTCCTTTCCCCAGGGTCTGGGTGTCAGATGAAAGGTGGCCTTTGGGGTTCTGAGGACTTGTAGGGTACTACTTACTGGCTAGAGTAGAGGAAATGGATTCTATTTGAATATCTGTCTAGAGGCTTTGCCCACAGGTCCTGGTTGTCCTTGATGGGCTGCAGCTGTGAGCATTGAAGAGAACTGGGATAAAAGGGGGCGGCGTAGCCATTCAGGGAGAGCCTTGAAGGAGCCCTGAACTGGGAAAGAACAGCATGCAGAAGAAAGCGTCTGTGCTGTGAAGATCTGCAGCCATAAGAACACACCGAGGAGGTATGGACTTTAGCAATCTGAGAACAGCATGATGGGACTCTAGAGAAATAGAACAACAACAAGTGGCAGCTTTAGATTTGGAGCAATCCAGCAAAGCTTGCAAATTTCTTGCTGGGCACCACCCTCTTGGTCAGGGCGAGTGGCCAGAAATGGAGGCCATTTTCCATGGGGAAAACGAAGTCATTGGCCCAGGCTCTGGGTGTCAGATGACAGGTGGCATCTGGGGCTCTAAGGACTTGCAGGGTCCTAGTTGCTGGCAGCTTTCGTTCTGGAAGGATCCAGCAGAGTTTGTAGATTCCTGGCTTGGCACTGCCCTGCCTGCCAGGCCAAGTGGCCACAATGAAGGCCATTTTCCATGGGAAAAGATGTCCTTTCCCCAGGGTCTCAGGAATATGTTCAAGGTGGCGTTTGAGGCTCTAAGTACTTCCAGGGCCCTAGTTGCTGCCAGCTTTTCTTTTGGAAAAATCCAGCAACGATTGCATCATTCTAGCTAGGCTCCCACTTTCTGCCAGGGTGAGTGGCTGCCAAGGGAGGCCATTTGCCATGGGAAAAAGAAGTCCTTTCCCCAGGGTCTGGGTGTCAGATGAAAGGTGGCCTTTGGGGTTCTGAGGACTTGTAGGGTAGTACTTACTGGCTAGAGTAGAGGAAATGGATTCTATTTGAATATCTGTCTAGAGGCTTTGCCCCACAGGTCCTGGTTGTCCTTGATGGGCTGCAGCTGTGAGCATTGAAGAGAACTGGGATAAAAGGGGGCGGCGTAGCCATTCAGGAGAGCCTTGAAGGAGCCCTGAACTGGGAAAGAACAGCATGCAGAAGAAAGCGTCTGTGCTGTGAAGATCTGCAGCCATAAGAACACACCGAGGAGGTATGGACTTTAGCAATCTGAGAACAGCATGATGGGACTCTAGAGAAATAGAACAACAACAAGTGGCAGCTTTAGATTTGGAGCAATCCAGCAAAGCTTGCAAATTTCTTGCTGGGCACCACCCTCTTGGTCAGGGCGAGTGGCCAGAAATGGAGGCCATTTTCCATGGGGAAAACGAAGTCATTGGCCCAGGCTCTGGGTGTCAGATGACAGGTGGCATCTGGGGCTCTAAGGACTTGCAGGGTCCTAGTTGCTGGCAGCTTTCGTTCTGGAAGGATCCAGCAGAGTTTGTAGATTCCTGGCTTGGCACTGCCCTGCCTGCCAGGCAAGTGGCCACAAATGAAGGCCATTTTCCATGGGAAAAAGATGTCCTTTCCCCAGGGTCTCAGGAATATGTTCAAGGTGGGCGTTTGAGGCTCTAAGTACTTCCAGGGCCCTAGTTGCTGCCAGCTTTTCTTTTGGAAAAATCCAGCAACGATTGCATCATTCTAGCTAGGCTCCCACTTTCTGCCAGGGTGAGTGGCTGCCAAGGGAGGCCATTTGCCATGGAAAAAGAAGTCCTTTCCCCAGGGTCTGGGTGTCAGATGAAAGGTGGCCTTTGGGGTTCTGAGGACTTGTAGGGTAGTACTTACTGGCTAGAGTAGAGGAAATGGATTCTATTTGAATATCTGTCTAGAGGCTTTGCCCACAGGTCTGGTTGTCCTTGATGGGCTGCAGCTGTGAGCATTGAAGAGAACTGGGATAAAAGGGGGCGGCGTAGCCATTCAGGGAGAGCCTTGAAGGAGCCCTGAACTGGGAAAGAACAGCATGCAGAAGAAAGCGTCTGTGCTGTGAAGATCTGCAGCCATAAGAACACACCGAGGAGGTATGGACTTTAGCAATCTGAGAACAGCATGATGGGACTCTAGAGAAATAGAACAACAACAAGTGGCAGCTTTCGATTTGGAGCAATCCAGCAAAGCTTGCAAATTTCTTGCTGGGCACCACCCTCTTGGTCAGGGCGAGTGGCCAGAAATGGAGGCCATTTTCCATGGGGAAAACGAAGTCATTGGCCCAGGCTCTGGGTGTCAGATGACAGGTGGCATCTGGGGCTCTAAGGACTTGCAGGGTCCTAGTTGCTGGCAGCTTTCGTTCTGGAAGGATCCAGCAGAGTTTGTAGATTCCTGGCTTGGCACTGCCCTGCCTGCCAGGCCAAGTGGCCACAAATGAAGGCCATTTTCCATGGGAAAAAGATGTCCTTTCCCCAGGGTCTCAGGAATATGTTCAGGTGGCGTTTGAGGCTCTAAGTACTTCCAGGGCCCTAGTTGCTGCCAGCTTTTCTTTTGGAAAAATCCAGCAACGATTGCATCATTCTAGCTAGGCTCCCACTTTCTGCCAGGGTGAGTGGCTGCCAAGGGAGGCCATTTGCCATGGGAAAAAGAAGTCCTTTCCCCAGGGTCTGGGTGTCAGATGAAAGGTGGCCTTTGGGGTTCTGAGGACTTGTAGGGTAGTACTTACTGGCTAGAGTAGAGGAAATGGATTCTATTTGAATATCTGTCTAGAGGCTTTGCCCCACAGGTCCTGGTTGTCCTTGATGGGCTGCAGCTGTGAGCATTGAAGAGAACTGGGATAAAAGGGGGCGGCGTAGCCATTCAGGGAGAGCCTTGAAGGAGCCCTGAACTGGGAAAGAACAGCATGCAGAAGAAAGCGTCTGTGCTGTGAAGATCTGCAGCCATAAGAACACACCGAGGAGGTATGGACTTTAGCAATCTGAGAACAGCATGATGGGACTCTAGAGAAATAGAACAACAACAAGTGGCAGCTTTAGATTTGGAGCAATCCAGCAAAGCTTGCAAATTTCTTGCTGGGCACCACCCTCTTGGTCAGGGCGAGTGGCCAGAAATGGAGGCCATTTTCCATGGGGAAAACGAAGTCATTGGCCCAGGCTCTGGGTGTCAGATGACAGGTGGCATCTGGGGCTCTAAGGACTTGCAGGGTCCTAGTTGCTGGCAGCTTTCGTTCTGGAAGGATCCAGCAGAGTTTGTAGATTCCTGGCTTGGCACTGCCCTGCCTGCCAGGCCAAGTGGCCACAAATGAAGGCCATTTTCCATGGGAAAAGATGTCCTTTCCCCAGGGTCTCAGGAATATGTTCAAGTGGCGTTTGAGGCTCTAAGTACTTCCAGGGCCCTAGTTGCTGCCAGCTTTTCTTTTGGAAAAATCCAGCAACGATTGCATCATTCTAGCTAGGCTCCACTTTCTGCCAGGGTGAGTGGCTGCCAAGGGAGGCCATTTGCCATGGGAAAAAGAAGTCCTTTCCCAGGGTCTGGGTGTCAGATGAAAGGTGGCCTTTGGGGTTCTGAGGACTTGTAGGGTAGTACTTACTGGCTAGAGTAGAGGAAATGGATTCTATTTGAATATCTGTCTAGAGGCTTTGCCCCACAGGTCCTGGTTGTCCTTGATGGGCTGCAGCTGTGAGCATTGAAGAGAACTGGGATAAAAGGGGGCGGCGTAGCCATTCAGGGAGAGCCTTGAAGGAGCCCTGAACTGGGAAAGAACAGCATGCAGAAGAAAGCGTCTGTGCTGTGAAGATCTGCAGCCATAAGAACACACCGAGGAGGTATGGACTTTAGCAATCTGAGAACAGCATGATGGGACTCTAGAGAAATAGAACAACAACAAGTGGCAGCTTTAGATTTGGAGCAATCCAGCAAAGCTTGCAAATTTCTTGCTGGGCACCACCCTCTTGGTCAGGGCGAGTGGCCAGAAATGGAGGCCATTTTCCATGGGGAAAACGAAGTCATTGGCCCAGGCTCTGGGTGTCAGATGACAGGTGGCATCTGGGGCTCTAAGGACTTGCAGGGTCCTAGTTGCTGGCAGCTTTCGTTCTGGAAGGATCCAGCAGAGTTTGTAGATTCCTGGCTTGGCACTGCCCTGCCTGCCAGGCCAAGTGGCCACAAATGAAGGCCATTTTCCATGGGAAAAAGATGTCCTTTCCCCAGGGTCTCAGGAATATGTTCAAGGTGGCGTTTGAGGCTCTAAGTACTTCCAGGGCCCTAGTTGCTGCCAGCTTTTCTTTTGAAAAATCCAGCAACGATTGCATCATTCTAGCTAGGCTCCCACTTTCTGCCAGGGTGAGTGGCTGCCAAGGGAGGCCATTTGCCATGGGAAAAAGAAGTCCTTTCCCCAGGGTCTGGGTGTCAGATGAAAGGTGGCCTTTGGGGTTCTGAGGACTTGTAGGGTAGTACTTACTGGCTAGAGTAGAGGAAATGGATTCTATTTGAATATCTGTCTAGAGGCTTTGCCCCACAGGTCCTGGTTGTCCTTGATGGGCTGCAGCTGTGAGCATTGAAGAGAACTGGGATAAAAGGGGGCGGCGTAGCCATTCAGGGAGAGCCTTGAAGGAGCCCTGAACTGGGAAAGAACAGCATGCAGAAGAAAGCGTCTGTGCTGTGAAGATCTGCAGCCATAAGAACACACCGAGGAGGTATGGACTTTAGCAATCTGAGAACAGCATGATGGGACTCTAGAGAAATAGAACAACAACAAGTGGCAGCTTTAGATTTGGAGCAATCCAGCAAAGCTTGCAAATTTCTTGCTGGGCACCACCCTCTTGGTCAGGGCGAGTGGCCAGAAATGGAGGCCATTTTCCATGGGGAAAACGAAGTCATTGGCCCAGGCTCTGGGTGTCAGATGACAGGTGGCATCTGGGGCTCTAAGGACTTGCAGGGTCCTAGTTGCTGGCAGCTTTCGTTCTGGAAGGATCCAGCAGAGTTTGTAGATTCCTGGCTTGGCACTGCCCTGCCTGCCAGGCCAAGTGGCCACAAATGAAGGCATTTTCCATGGGAAAAAGATGTCCTTTCCCCAGGTCTCAGGAATATGTTCAAGGTGGCGTTTGAGGCTCTAAGTACTTCCAGGGCCCTAGTTGCTGCCAGCTTTTCTTTTGGAAAAATCCAGCAACGATTGCATCATTCTAGCTAGGCTCCACTTTCTGCCAGGGTGAGTGGCTGCAAGGGAGGCCATTTGCCATGGGAAAAAGAAGTCCTTTCCCCAGGGTCTGGGTGTCAGATGAAAGGTGGCCTTTGGGGTTCTGAGGACTTGTAGGGTAGTACTTACTGGCTAGAGTAGAGGAAATGGATTCTATTTGAATATCTGTCTAGAGGCTTTGCCCCACAGGTCCTGGTTGTCCTTGATGGGCTGCAGCTGTGAGCATTGAAGAGAACTGGGATAAAAGGGTGGCGGCGTAGCCATTCAGGGAGAGCCTTGAAGGAGCCCTGAACTGGGAAAGAACAGCATGCAGAAGAAAGCGTCTGTGCTGTGAAGATCTGCAGCCATAAGAACACACCGAGGAGGTATGGACTTTAGCAATCTGAGAACAGCATGATGGGACTCTAGAGAAATAGAACAACAACAAGTGCAGCTTTCGATTTGGAGCAATCCAGCAAAGCTTGCAAATTTCTTGCTGGGCACCACCCTCTTGGGTCAGGGCGATGTGGCCAGAAATGGAGGCCATTTTCCATGGGGAAAACGAAGTCATTGGCCCAGGCTCTGGGTGTCAGATGACAGGTGGCATCTGGGGCTCTAAGGACTTGCAGGGCCTAGTTGCTGGCAGCTTTCGTTCTGGAAGGATCCAGCAGAGTTTGTAGATTCCTGGCTTGGCACTGCCCTGCCTGCCAGGCAAGTGGCCACAAATGAAGGCCATTTTCCATGGGAAAAAGAAGTCCTTTCCCAGGGTCTCAGGAATATGTTCAAGGTGGCGTTTGAGGCCTCTAAGTACTTCAGGGCCCTAGTTGCTGCAGCTTTTCTTTTGGAAAAATCCAGCAACGATTGCATCATTCTAGCTAGGCTCCCACTTTCTGCCAGGGTGAGTGGCTGCCAAGGGAGGCCATTTGCCATGGGAAAAAGAAGTCCTTTCCCAGGGTCTGGGTGTCAGATGAAAGGTGGCCTTTGGGGTTCTGAGGACTTGTAGGGTAGTACTTACTGGCTAGAGTAGAGGAAATGGATTCTATTTGAATATTCTGTCTAGAGGCTTTGCCCCACAGGTCCTGGTTGTCCTGTGATGGCTGCAGCTGTGAGCAATTGAAGAGAACTGGATAAAAGGGGGCGGCGTAGCCATTCAGGAGAGCCTTGAGGAGCCCTGAACTGGGAAAGAACAGCATGCAGAAGAAAGCGTCTGTGCTGTGAAGATCTGCAGCCATAAGAACACACGAGGAGGTATGGACTTTAGCAATCTGAGAACAGCATGATGGGACTCTAGAGAAATAGAACAACAACAAGTGGCAGCTTTAAGATTTGGAGCAATCCAGCAAAGCTTGCAAATTTCTTGCTGGGCACCACCCTCTTGGTCAGGGCGAGTGGCCAGAAATGGAGGCCATTTTCCATGGGGAAAACGAAGTCATTGGCCCAGGCTCTGGGTGTCAGATGACAG